>NC_085137.1:77674780-78023614 GCF_035046485.1 Aedes albopictus | reverse complement strand
GGGCTTCCACCAGGCATTCCTGTAGGACTTGCTCCATGGATTCATCCACATGTTTCTTTAAGGATTTATTCAAGATTTCTTCCAGGGATTGCTCCGGAATTCCTCAAATGATTTCTTCAGCAATTCCACTCAGGCTCTCTTCAAAAATTCATTCAGAAGTTCTTCGGAAATTTCATTAATCCTTCAATGGTCTTTTCAGGGATGTACCAGGATTACCTGATGATTTCTTTAAATTATTCCAAGAATTTCTGTAGGAATTCTTCCAGCGAATAGTATTGGAAGATATTTTTAAAGGACTTATACAGGGATCAGGAAATTGTAGGATTGTCCTCAAAAGAGTTCGTATTTTTCAAAAGAGCTCAGCTATAAATGTTTTTTAGACATCATCAATGAAATCGGAGCAAAATAATGCACGAGTGAATAAAAATCCTTAATCTTCCAAAAATTAGTCACCACGTTGATATATGTAGAGAAGACGAGCTGTTTTTTCATGTATTGTACAATATACAACAGCGTATCTGCTGAAGGGTTAAGGCGAAACTGGATCCATTTCCTCACTTTTTGGTTTTTGATTTTTTATAAAATAACGAAGCAATATTTTCCAAATTGGTTTTCGTACACATGTAAAGTATGGATCAAGGTATCTCCTGATTTTTTTTTTTCGTGGTGGAAAAGGTTTTTCGTTTACACAGAAACCATTTTTGAATTTCACAAAAAAAAAATGTTTCTGAAAAAATGGAAAACCTTTTCCACCACACAAAAATTCAGAAGATACCTCGATCCATACTCTACATGTGCACGAAAATCGATTTTGAAAATATTGCTGCGTTATTTTATAAAAAATCAAAAACCAAAAAAATGAACAAATGCTTCCAGTTTCGTCTTAAATAATGCCTATAGAATATAGTTTTATTATATTCAATACCATCGTATTGCATTTAGTTACTAAAGCTAATAGGTACAAATTTGCTATGGGTGCTTCGCTGCACTGGAAACACTGAAGACTACCTTACTGGTACGTACCTGTCAAAGGATGCAAATTCTTAGTGGAATTAAAAGGAACAGTACTTAACCCAATTTTCTTCTTACTTGCAGCAGGTATTCCACTAACACACCGAGATTCATCATCATCGTAATATCTCACAAAAAGTCCACTGAAAAGACGGCAAAGCTTTTACCGTTTTATTTTTTCGTTTTATCGATATCCGAGACGGGTCCAATTGTTTGTCTTAAGGTTGGTCTCAGCAACCAAACGGGACGATTGCAAGTTTAAGCGCAGGATGGAACAATGGTTTCAAACAGTTGACAAACAACTTTTGTGTTTTACTTGTTGAACGTCGTTTTGTTTTTGTTTTGGTTGGATACAAAACAAAAAGAAGGTAATAGAAACGTTTGGATTGGGTTGCCAAATATCTAGGGTGACTGTACCAATTATGGCACAACCTAAGGAAAACTATTTGTACAAAAATAACGACAAGACCAACGAATGTCATGAATATGTTAAAAGATAGCTTAATTTTCATACTTTACAGGAAAATATGAAAACGGAGCGTGGAGCGGATCTGGTGTGATGGTTAGAATACTTGTCTATCACGCCGAGGACCTGGGATCGAATCCCACTCCCGACAAACTTGCTAAACGTGAGTCCTTCCTTCGGAAGGGAAGTAAAGCGTGGGTCCCGAGATGAACTAGCCAAGGGCTAAAAATCTCGTTTATACAGATAAAAAAAAATGAAAACGGAGCCAAAACTACCAATGATAGGAACCAATTATGGCCGTATTTTTTAACTTCGGTTCCTTTTCGCACTACAGTTTCTTACCGATTTTGGCAACACGAGGTGAATTTTATGTTGCCAAATTGGGGTGTTGCCAAAATCGGTAAAAAAAATTGTGGATTATTTTCAACTTTTATGCGTCAATTTGTCTTGTATGATAAATATGGACTATTCACAAGCTATAAAACGATCCCTGTAGGTGACGTTAATAAATTACGTCATGATTTGTAAAATTATCGATTTTGGAAAATTTAATGAATTTTGATTTTTTAAAGAAAAGTAAGGCTAAAATAGCACTAGATTTACAAATACAAACGATTTTTCGGTAAAAATTTTTGGTCAAAATTTTGTGTTGCCAAAATCGGTAAAAAATTGTTGCCAAAATCGGTTGTTGCCAAAAACGGTAAGAAATTGTTGCCAAAAACGGGTGTTGCCATAATCGGGATGGAAATGTTGCCAAAAACGGGTGTTGCCAAAATCGGGAGTAGACAAAAACGGGTGTTGCCAAAATCGGTAAGAAACTGTATTTTCATGCATTCCTTATGGGATTATCCATAACTGGTACACTATGGCGAAAAAGGGTGCAAGGAAGCCAAAATTTTAAGGAAAATGATTAAAAATAATTTGAGCAAAATGTGGAGTTTAAATGAGTGCAACCATCTTATGTGAACGTGATCTGCTATTCTTGTTGATTTACATCGTTAAAGGGTGAAAATCATCTATGGCGAATAATTGGTACTATAGTCATGATTGTAACACTTGCCCTATATGAATCCATTGTTTACCGGGAAGGAAATAGAGCTTGTGCGATCAATTATGCAGTAGTGTATCTTTAATGCCTGTAATATATAGCGACCGTTCCGTCAAGGTTTGCGTTTTTTTGACAGTTTTTCCATGGGAAATGTGTCAAACTACTGTCACATTGACTGTCACGCACACGCAAATGTATGCATTGTGTGGGACACTTAAGAACGTGGCCGGCTTGTTGACCTTTTCAAAGTTAAGCTTTCAAATTATAAAAATTTGAAATGATCATCCCCATTTGTTTTCAGTGTACTTTTTATTATTCTGATCAATCGCGAAGTAACAACTTCCATTCATTTTCATGGACAGAGAAACGTACCTTCCTACGTTTGCTTCCTAAGTATCTCGTCATATTACTGTTTCATCGGTTTCTTTTTTACCTCAAACAAATTGTAAAACCCAAATTCTCAGTAAATAAAATGTTGATTAAAAGTTGTGTATTCGCATCCTAGATGCAATTTGTTTTTTAGCGAGAACCCATTTGGGTATCAAGACATCGAGTAGGGAAAAGCAAAACTGAATCCTAAATAAATAACAAGTTTAACTTAGCACCCTCTCACCGCAAATTACAATCTTCATCCTAACGCTACTTTCAAAGCGAGATACGAAGGCCTTTTTCTGGAATGGTACCCATATTGAGCCGGATGAGTTAATTTCAAAACTTCAAGATTTAATCCAATCGTTCTCTAATGAATGATGCGATGAAAGGATCCGAAGCAGATGAACAGGTTCCGAACAAACGAATAAATCTTCCCATCCCAAATCCCAATCCAAAAGCAATAATCCACACAATCGAAAATGTGTTATCCTGATAGAAAAATTTACAAATCGTAAAATTCTCGGTACAGAGAACATGGAGCGGCAGTTATCTTTAATTGCATTAAACTGTTTATCCTCTTCTGATATTGGGGATGAACAAAGCTTTAGTATCGATAACTCTGGCCTGGCCGTGGCCATATGTAGGTAGGTACGTACGTATGTTTGTTTGCTTTTGCATCACACACTCGAACAAACTCTGCTGCTGGGGCTATTGTTGAAGCGAAAACCAATCCATTTGCGATCGATCTGGATTCGGATGTGGATAAATGCATTGTAAGCTGATTAAAAAATACTTTTAACCCTTGGAAGGCGTGTTTTCATAAGTTCAGAAGAAACATTGTATAAAATGAGAAAGTATTTTATTGTTGGTTCTATAACATCCGTTAAGATTCCAAAAGATGATGTGACGTTTACGTGTAAAAAGTCTTCATCATACAGCTCTGTTCGAATTTTCATTAGGTATTCCAAAAATAACCAGACCCTCAAAGGGTTTTCGGCCAACAAAAAAAAAATATTCGAAATAAACTTGGCTCTCGTTTTTTTTTTATATTCAATAACCTAGCCCGTTCGTTCATTGTTGCATTAATCCAATTTCATAATCTCTTCTTGTCTTTCCGGAGTTGTGCGCACATTTTTATTGATATGGGATAAACCAAATACAAAAATGAAAACAACAATCGGAAAAGCACCTCCGACCGCTGCCCAAGGGTGCATGAAAAGCTTACAGTAATATGTTAATTTTCAAATGACTGTCCCATCTGTCAGCACCCTATAGAATGGTGCATATTAAATGCTGTAGGGTGAAACAAGAGTAGCGCCACGAATCAATTAATAAAAAAAATGGCTGCCGAGTGAACAATCCGGCAAAATGATGGCGACGCCACTCACCGGTCAGTTAGCGAGATTAAATTATTTACGTGGGAGTGCTTGTCCGTGACTGTGGGTTATTTGATCTGTTAATATTTGACCGAGTGTGTCGTAGGAGTGTTTGTTTATCACTCATTAATGGAGGAGTTTATCCCCCGTATCGTAGTTGTTTGCCGTATGCGAACTTCAATGGCATTTGCATTATTTATGTTGAACATTGTTATGACACGAATGACTTGCCAATGATTTATTCAGTGCAAAAGACGATGTTTTTTTTTCTTGTTTTCTTGAATATGCTTTGTAATTTCGAATAAAAGCGGTAAAGGTTCGGACAGTTATTCAGCAAGACCATGGTTAGGGTATCTGCTCGATTTATGGTCGATCCAGGATCTTTTTGAAATGGACATATTTTTGGCTCCCATGGTTCATTTATTTATTCAAATTCATTATCGAATGCATGTACCAAGCCCTTATGAAGACTGTTAGACAGATAACTGATGTTCATGCCAGCATACAAGATGTATAAAAAACAATAACTTTACGCGTGTAGTAAATCAAAGTTTCCAGTAAATTTTTTATCAGATTGCATAAAGAAACTATGAAGGGATTTTGAAGATATTCTGAATGTAGATACAAAAATCAAGTACCTGTCTGGACTCAACCGCGAATTTCTTTCCTTATTTTGTCATGAATTGCTTCTGCAACTCATCCAAAACTTTCTTTTCCTATTTCCGCAGAAGTCTGGGATTATTTGAATTCTTATGATTCCTCATTAAGTAGCTTCTGGGATTCTTCCAGGAGTTCTTTCTGGAACTCCTCTAATCAGTTCTAAAGGTATACAAGAGGTCTTTTTGAGGATTTCTTCAAGGATTCCATCAGGGTTTGCTCCTGAAGCTCTCTTAGAATTCCTTTTGTGATTCATCTAAGAAGTGATTCTAGAATTCCCTAGAGTTCCTCGGAAATACTTCTTGAATTACTTCAAAACTTTCTACAATTTTTTCACAGAAATTTCTTCAGTTTACCGGAAGTCCTCCAGGAGTTCTCCGTGAATTGCTTCAGGAATTTACGGGCACTTCTCCGGAAATCCCTTAAAATATCTCTTGGAGTTCTAAGGGAATTTCTCCAGGATTTATATGTGAATTCCTCTATCAGTTCCACTGGAATTTCCTAGGAGTCCCCGACAATTCATCCAGGAATTTACCTACATTCCTACCCCATGAATTTCACGAGGAATTGCTTCAGAATTCATCCAAGAAATAATACAACATTTATGATAGAATCACTCCAGGGTTTCTCCTGGAAATTTTCTTACGTTCCCTCTATAAATGACTACACAAATAATGAGAAAATTTCCTCCGAGATTCGCACAAAATTTGCTTCAGAAGATCACCCAGATCTTTCGGCAATAAAGCATGATTCTCTGCAGGATTTTTTCAGGCTTTTCCAGAATATTATAACAGGGAGTTTGTATGTAAGTTCCTCGGAAATTTCTTCAGGATTCCTTAATTTTCTGGGTAATTCCTCCAGCTGCCAGTCCTACTGTGCACCATTTTTGAACACAGATACGGGCGTATCTACAATGATCGATTTTTCTTCATCGATTTTCTCTTTGGTTAATAACTTGGCCGGCAAATAACTTTTGGCTGTTTTTGTTGTTTTAGATGCTAGTCCTAGCCGTCTTCACCGAACCACACCGAGAGATCATCCGAAAATTGGTCGTATTTTCCGGAATAATCCGAAGAGAAAAAGCGACGAGGTGACAGCTCGTCAGCCGCTTCTTATAGTATTTACTGCATAGATGGGCTACACAACGGTGAGTTGATAAGGACAGCGTCCAACATAGCTCTGGTCCTCATCTCATGCTTCCACGGGTCAAGCGATGACAAAGACCGCCAGCTAAGAGTTGTGTGCTTAGCTTGTAGGGCAGCCTGGACACTGTTGTCCTTCTGACTTCAGCTAGATTGACGAGGTACTGTTACCGAGCGTCTGTTCACCAAGGAGGTGCGGCTCAAACAGCGTCTGTTCTGACATCCAGCGGCTGAGTAAGAAATGCTGCACCACACCCAGCTAGATCCAAGGTGGTAGTCCGATCAGCGTGATCTTCCCAGTGTTGGTAGGGATGTTAAACAGAACTGGCACGATGGCCCTCCGGCGAGACAGAAGTATTGGCGTAGGCCCAATAAGCCACTGAAACAACTACTTGTTTGCAGTTTTGCTACAGGGTATATTCCCAAATCCTGGCGGGATATTACTGTAAAGTTTATTCCGAAAGTGGGTCGTGCGTCGTATGAAGAAGCAAAGAGCTTCAGACCTATCAGCTTGACCTCTTTTCTTCTGAAATGCTTAGGGGCTGTCCATAAACCACGTGGTCATTTTTTTGGGACTTTTCAACCCCCCCCCCCCCCCGCGTGGTCATTGGTCCATACAATTTTTTTTATTAGTCCATACAAAATGATCATTGGCCGAAACCCCCCCCCCCCCCCCCCTCATGACCACGTGGTTTATGGACATCCCCTTAGAACGCATTGTCGATCATCACATCGGTGATGTTTATCTGGCCAATGTGCCTCTTCATGTGAACCAACATGCTTACCAATCTGGAAAGTCCACTGTGACTCTTTTACACAAAGTTGTTTACGATATCGAGAAGGCATTCGCTCAAAAGCAATCCTGCTTGGGTGTTTTCTTAGATATCGAGGGTGCCTTTGACAACGTGCCTTTCGATGCCATATTGGAAGCCGCACGGGGTCATGGTATATCTCCAATGATTTCCAATTGGATTCACCAAATGCTCAAAAACCGACGTCTCTTCGCGACATTGCGTCAATCGGCGATTAGGAAATTGAGTGTTTGTGGATGCCCCCAAGGGGGAGTCTTATCACCACTTTTGTGGAATCTCGTAGCAGATACGCTATTGAGGCAACTCAATAATAGCGGTTTTCCTACTTATGGTTTTGCCGACGACTACCTAACATTGTTAGTCGGTATGTGCATCAGCACCCTTTTTGACCTGATGCAAAACGCTCTTCAGGTAGTTGAGGGTTGGTGTCGCCAATATAGCCTTTCGGTTAATCCGAGTAAAACATCTATTGTTCTTTTCACGGAAAAGCGAAACCGTAATGGTGTTCGACCTTTACGTCTCTTTGATTCTGATATCAGTGAGACTGAACAGGCAAAGTGCGTTGGAGTCATTCTTGATTCCAAGCTTTCCTGGACACCTCATGTTGAGTTCAGAATCAAGAAAGCTTGTATGGCCTTCGGGCAATGCCGGCGAACCTTTGGTACAACTTGGGGTCTTAAACCCAAGTATATCAAATGGATTTACACAACTGTTGTTTGTCCAATATTGGCTTATGGATGTCTTGTGTGGTGGCAAAAGGGCGAAGTGAGAACGGTCCAATCAAAATTAGGCCATCTCCAAAGGATGTGCCAATGGCGATGTCTAGAGAGTTCTCTTCAACTCCTACGGCAGCGCTCGAAGTTCTCTTTGACGTTGCCCCACTACACATTCATCTCAAACAAGAAGCACTTTCTTGCACTTACCGTCTATGGGTACTCGGTCTACTAGAGGAAACTCCTGTGAACCGCAGTTCAACACACACCTCGTTGTTTCCACTTTTGGTGAATTGGGACAAAGTTGTCCTTGCTCCAAGTGATCTTACAATTGCTTGTAATTTTCCATATAGGACATTTTCCACGAAATTCCCTTCCCGGGAAGAATGGACATCTGGTTATCTGGAGAGAAGTATTTCAGACGGCATCGTATGTTACACTGAGGGGCTGCTGTTTATTCTCGTGAGCTAAGGCTGTATCAGTCTTATTCACTTGGTAGACACTGCACCGCTTTTCAGGCCGAAATCTTTGCTCTTATGTGCGGAGTGCAATCAGCACTTCAGCAGCACGTAATGGGCAAAGTAATATACTTCTGTTCAGATAGCCAGGCTGCTATTAAAGCACTTGCTTCGGCCAACTCCAGGTCGAAGATAGTTATCGGTTGTCGAACTCAAATCGAGGAGCTGAATTCAGCAAACGCTGTTCACCTTCTATGGGTACCTGGTCATTCTTCCATCACTGGAAATGAATTGGCTGATGAGTTAGCTCCCTCTGGAGCATCACATGACTTCATTGGCCCTGAGCCAGCTATTTCGATATCGAAGTGTTGGATTAAGCTTCAGATTCACACCTGGGCTGCTACTCAACACAGACAATACTGGAATAGTTTGGAGTCATGTCGTCAAATCAAATTGTATTGTACTGAGCCATCGCCAAGGGTGGCGAAGTATCTTACAAATCTGTCAAAACAGAATTGCAGCATGCTGGTCAAAGCATTGACTGGCCACTGCCGACTCAGTTATCACATGCCGAATATTCAGCAAGCTGATTCATTTGCCTGTGATAGCTGTGAATCCGATTATGAAACTTCGTATCATTTAATATGTAACTGTCCAGTTTTTGTGCAATTGCGTTTCCGAGTACTCGGTAAACACTTATTAAGTAAAACTGACTTTAGAAACCTGAATCTGCAGGACATTCTGCTGTTCTTGACCCGCTGTGGTAAAAAGCTATAGGCTTTCTTTACGCTTTATGTGATATCACAGTGCCCTTTTCAGGACGCCATGTGAACCCATTGTGGTACTCAACTGGTAGTGGATGAAACGATGACGTCAGCGATGACTGGCTGGTTGATGTTGGAGAACGCAGCACGGGCGCACACAAGCGAAGAAGATTGGCGGTTTGACCAATGTGATGAATGGCGAGATGCGATGATGTCGATCGGCCGATGTGTTCGGATATGCGTAGTGATAAAACAGGGCGGGGAACGGACTTGTATTCGGTAGCGCTTGAGTGTAGTGGTCAGTGGGTACAGGCGGAGAGCGGCGAGGTGGGAATGATTGCTGGAGGAGGCAATGGCGGTGTGAGCTGAGTTTCCACTCTCAAGCCAGCTCGAATTTATGCGAAAATCACTAATCCTTCCTGTACAGAACTGATACCAACTATAAAGAGCGGATGATTGATGATGTCGGAGCAGTGTTAGCGATGATCAGCGATTTTACGATGTTTGAGCAGAGAGTAGATCGGGAAATTTATGCAGCGATACGAAAACAACACAAGAGCCAAACAGCAGTGATGCCAGTGATTAAAAAAAAGGCGACGAAAACGCTAAGTCAAAGATACCGCCCAGAGGAGCTTCAGAGAACCCTTTCTTTCCCAGTTCTTTCCAAGCCCATCCTTAAAATATTGTGACTTACTAACCTCGAGCTGCCACGAGTACCCTGGCTCCGACCTATACTAACTATGGTAGGGTACGTGTACCAATTATGGCACTACCTAAGGAAACCTATTTATACAAAAATAACGAGAAGACCAACGAATGTCATCAATAAGTTAAAAGACAGCTTAGTTTCCATACTTTACAGGGAAAATATAGAAACGGAGCCAAAACTACTTTTAGTATTTATTACAGCGTGTGCCAATGATAGGAACCCTGTACCAGTTATGGTTACATTTGTTAACTTCGGTTCCTTTTCGCACTATTCGCATGCATTCTTTATGGGGTTGGCCATAACTGGTACACTATGGCGAAAAATGGTGCAAGGAAGCCGAAATTTTAAGGAAAATGATTTATTTCTACCATGATTTGAGGAAAATGTGGAGTTTAAATGAGTGCGACTATCTTTTGTGAACGTGATCTGTTGTTCACAATTTTTTTTCCTGTTGATTTACATCATTAAATGGTGAAAATCAACTATAGCGAATAATTGGTACTACAGTGGTTTTTCGGTTTTATCACGGTCAAAAAAAATTTTACCGTGATAAAAACGAAACCGTGAATTTAGCGAAACGAGAAATAAATGTATTTTTTTATCCAAAATCGTTCAGCTGCAAAATATATAAGTCGTAGCCTATATTTTTTAACTGTTATGGTGGACTGGACAATGCTGTATTGATTTTATATTGATTTCGGAATGTTTTAAAACAAGTGTGATAAAAACGAAATGAAAATCGTGATATAATCGAACAGAAAACCGTGAATTTGGGCGAGTAGTGATAAAAACGACTAGTGATAAAACCGAAACGCCACTGTATAGCCATAATTGGTACACTTACCCTATATAAGATTGCATGTGTACATATCATACAAAAATTGAACTTTGGCTCCACATAGCGTTAAACGCGATTGAGCCCCAAAAAAAAATAAACTAGGGTATCGCGCCACTTGGGCGGTGGCTTCTATATTCGTCTGTTTTCCACTATAACTCAGCCAGTTTTGAACCAACTGACTTGAAATGTTGTACACGGGTACCTATCTCACCACATTCCAAAAGTTGTGTCAATTGGTTCAAATTTGACTGAGTTATAGTGGAAAACAGACGAATATAGGAGCCACCGCCCAAGTGGCACGATTCCCTAGATAAAAAAAACAAAATATTTATCCAAACAAGCCCAACAAATGAGCAACACAACGTGAATCATGGCAACCTCTGATGAATGTCGGACTATAACGGCAAATATTAGTCATAACGACAAACAGTTTAATGACCCCTTTAATTTGTCAATTAAACACACACTGTGTTCTCAAAGACGCTTATTGGATTTTTCAACATAAGTTCTACTATTTTAATGATAAATTTCTGCAGTTGTAATATCATTGATTTTTATGTGGTGGAACTGGTAAAAAAAATCGAATAAAGCCGGCATGAATTCCTAGTGAAATTTTAGTTAAAATCATTAAGAGTTTCTGGAGAACTAAATGAATGTATTTCTAGTTAAACTACTAATTGAACGTCTTAGAGCAATAGCAGTAAAACTTCACTTTGCCCCCTCTTTTTTCTCGCTCTTTCTTGCGTTTAACAAAGAGAATGAGTGAGAAAAAAAGAAAAAGCTGCGCACGCAAGTGCTTCAAAGGCATTTAGAGCAATACAGTGCTATTTCTTGGCGGAATTCCTAAATAATTGATCTGCGTCTACTAAATTTCAGAGAAAATACTTTCCTTAAAACAAATCCCTAAGGAATGCCTGAAGGAATTCCAGAAGTATCTGAAAATGCAACCTGGAACGAAATCTCTGAGAACTTCATATTACAATAGCTGATGTAATAACCGAATGCTAGACGAATACCAGACAAAATCCAGGATTTCTTTGATGTTATAATCATTATTTACTATTTCAGCCATAGAAACCTGCCTGACATCATGCGGTAGAGTAAAGTGGGGCAAATGTATCTTTTGTAGTTTTCGAGCACAATTCAATTATTTCTCTCGGGGGCGATCGGACGTGTTTGGTTTTACTTGACACGATTTTTTTCGCGTTCTTGTTTTGTTCGGTTCCCGTGAAACTTTGGCAGGTGCTTCATCATCCGGAGTGGCGGAGTCCACTGGACTGGGTGCTGCACGTTTCGTGATCTGTAGTGCTTTTGGTGTTCGGTTCGGTTCGCGTTTGATAAGTTTCTGTACCGTGTGTGGGGGCTGACAGCCGGAAGAGGCCGCGTCCGGGAGTGAGTGCGAAGGTAGGAACGAATTCACTTCGTTTGTGCGTTGGATCGGTCGGATGCCGCAAACCGGTGCTGCTGACAGCGATTCCTTTTCTTTTCCCTTTTCAATTCGTCGCGTCATCGATCCGGAAGTGAGTGCGAAGGAGGAAACGAATTCAGTTTGTTTGTGCGTTGCATCGGTCAGATGCCGCAAAAGAGTTCGTATTGAGTGTGGGTCGCGTGTCGTAGTTTGGGAATCGGGTTAGTCGGAGGGAGAAGTGTGCATTTCTTTTTTGTTCTTCTGGATTCGGCAGCAATTCCAGTCAGCGGCGGCGGCCATCCAGTTCGCATTGTGTTCGTATTCTGCGTTATCGAGGAAGTGATAGCGTGGCGGGAGACCATGCGAGTGATTCGAACGAGTGAACATGCGTAATAGCCTGAGAGACCCTTTGGAGTGCTGCTGTCGATAGTTGACACGGTGTATCTTGCGATTTTCGACTGTGAAGATTATTTAGAATGATTTGTGCTGGCTTGCAGTCTTAGTAATTGGCCTGCGAATTTCTTTTCTTGGCTCCGAGCCAAGAGAATGGATTCGTAGGCCAGTTATTGAAACTGCAGGCCGGAACAAATCATTTGACACGGAGAGTGAGCTAAATGAATATATGTATCTGGTGAGTCTGTTCCTTATTGATTCGTCTCTGTATGTGAACTCTTTTTTTCATGATTTGTTGATCCACCATAGATGATAAATCAGTAACAAATTTTGAAAACGACGTATAATCAATGCTACACCATTGATTATACGTCGTTTTCAAAATTTGTTACTGAAATAACATATATTTTATTATGTGGGTGTGTGTATCTTTTGAATATTCTTGCATCTAATTTGTATAGTTCGTCACCATGAGTGTCGGCTTGGCAGTTGTTTTTGTATATGTTCAAAATTGCATCTAGCAAATTGTCTCTTCCACTGTATCTGTGTGTATTTTTTATACTCATCTTTCGTGTATTTACGCAACAAGCCCTGCAAAGTTCGTCACTACAAGTGTCGGCCCTAATTCTCGATATTCATTTTTTTTTTTCAATAAAGTTTCTCTTTATTGTACAGTCCGCCACTTTGAGATGCTGGCCACAGTATTTTGTTGAACAATATGTTTCAGTATTTTTCCTTAGTTTGTGCGGTTCGTCACTACTGGTGTGTATTCTTTACCAAATGAATCATTGTAGAAGTCGAAAAACGAAACATTTTGCATTTTGTTTTGCTTTTAAGACTACTGTGCAGGTGTACGATCGTTTAGAATGCTTATTAAAACGTGGAATAACGAGTGATGTGTTTGCAGTGAAACTGTGCTAGTGAGTTTCTTTATTTACTCATTTATTTTGCGGTAATGTTTGTGTACATACTAATATGTTTACATACTCTTCGGCGACATGACATTTGGCTAGTGATCTGTTTGCAGTGCGTTTCTCTCTCTCTCTCTCTCTCTCTCTCTCTCTCTCTCTCTCTCTCTCTCTCTCTCTCTCTCTCTCTCTCTCTCCTCTCTCTCTCTCTCTCTCTCTCTCTCTCTCTCTCTCTCTCTCTCTCTCTCTCTCTCTCTCTCTCTCTCTCTCTCTCTCTTGATTGTTGTGTTGTTTATATTATTATTATTATTATCATTGCAACCTTTTTTTTGTAACTTAACGATCTGCTGAACATATTGTAGCATTCCGATGACCCGGTTTCTGCTTGTGCTTTGCAATAGGCAGTTTTATTTTATTTCATTTTTTTTCCTTAATTTTATGAACATATTGTCATATTGTAGCGTTCCGATAACCCGGTTTCTGCTTGTGCTTCACAATAAGCAGATTTTTTTTTTCTTTTTTGTGTTTTAACGATCTGCTGAACATATTGTAGCGTTCCGATGACCCGGTTTCTATTTTTTTTTGATACGCTTCGCGATTACACGGTATTATACGGTTTCCTTAACATATTGCAACGTTCTGATGACCCTGGAGGGGTCAGTTCTGCTTAGGCCTCTCACTGAGCAGAAACATAACAATCCATACTGTAAATAAGATCATCTCTTTTGGTTGCCGGCATTCAAAAGATTAAATTAAAACCAAATAAACAACAAATGACATCCCAAGCAACCAAAAGTTCGGATAAAATAGCATGTTTGGGCTTAATCAGCTATTCGAAGGAAGATGAATAGCATTCTATTCAGCTCACTTTTTAAGTAATTAACGGAACTTGAGTTCACAAAGAGTACACTTGTGTCGCTGAAAGGAACGCTATTCAGCTTAAAAATAAGCTTCGAAAAAAATAAAAAAAACATGTGTTTAGTCCTCAAAAGTAATTTATTATTATGAGACATTAGTTCATGTGAAATCTAAATTGACTAATACCTTGAAATATTTTTTTATGTTTTTACTTACTGAGATTTGAACCCGGGTTCTCCTCATTGAAAGCCGGTGCCTAACCACTACTCCATGTATGTGTTGTTAGGCACTTGGGATTTTACTCAATGTGCTGATATCATTTAGTAGAGCTCTATCAGGTTCGCGTGTGAACTTTCTCTGAACTTGGAATACTTTTTGAAGTCGAAAGCTCGAAAGAAGTTCACGTGGAACTTATTGTGAACTTACACAGTTTGACATTTCCAGTTTGTTGTGGTTCGCAGTGCAAAGCAATAAATTAGGGTCAGTGTATCGACTTTCAGGAAAGATTATAAGTTTCCAGCTTGGTTTCCACTTACTTCGATCGCGTCGATTACCGGAGCGCTGCAGCGAGAAGTGAGAAGGGGTTGAAAACATCCAGCATAGCTGGAAAAAGAATATCTTCTTCTTCTTCTTTATGGCTCTACGTCCCCACTGGGACTTGCCTGCCTCGCTTCAACTTAGTGTTCTTTGAGCACTTCCACAGTTATTAATTGAAGGTCTTTCTTTGCCTGCCATTTTGCATGAAATTGTATATTGTGAGGCAAGTACAATGATACACTATGCCCAGGGAGTCGAGAAAAGTTTCCCGACTGGAACGGGAATCGAACCCGCCGTCTCCGGATTGGCGAACCATAGCCTTAACCACTAGGCTAACGGGAGACCCCTTGGAAAAAGAATATGCACAGCCCAAAAAAACTCCGGCGGAATCCGAGGTGGAACAGTTGTCCGCTGCGAGGGCAGCCTTTGAACCACACAATACGGATGCTTTGCATTGATTACAAGTAAGTACGTTGAAATATTACAGTGAAACAAAGTGTACTTGTGAAATTAACACAAGCTGTGACTGCTGTGCTCGATTTCCGAGTGATTTAATTGAATGAGAACATCTCCCGAGCTCCGCTGTCGCCGAAGTTCAAGTGAAGTTCACTTTTGGTACGATTAATATTTATCTGAACTTTGAGTAGTAAGTTCAAAACAAGTACGAAACAAGTTCGAAACGGAACTTTTCAAGTTTTTGGAATATGTCCAACTGAACTTTATTTGAGCTTTAGAGGCACGCAAAAGTTCAACATGAGTTCGGTTAAGTTTTAATTGAACGCTGCTCAAAAGTTCAAAGCAAGTTTTTTCCGGACCTCTTTTCTACTTTAATGTCGTTTTGAAGAGAAGTCAAAGGCTTGTACATGTACTTCCAAGTTCATAAACAATACATGAGTAACTTTTTGGAGAATTAAGTTCAACGAAACCGGAATCGAACCAAAGTTGAACTTCTGAGTTCGTTCTTCAAGTGGAATCTGAACTTTTGGTTGCTTGGGATGGGTCCATCGCCAGCTTTTCAGGCGAATCCTTGACTTAATACCTCTCTCAACCCCCACTCCGTAGTACTTATGGGAGTGTCGCTGAGTCGGAGGCCTCTTAAATAAGTACTACATCAACATTTCCTCCCCACATCCTAAGTTACGGTAAAGATGGGCGTGGCCGGGAATAGCGACATTCATGCTTTTGGTATTTTTATTTTAGACTGGAGCGTGGTTAATTCCCCAGCCTAGTTCCGAAAAGCAGTCTGGGCATAATTATCAAAAGGAACATGAATGTCGTTAGTATCCAATCTACGAAGTATACCGTAACTACGCTAACGCTAACGCTAACAATTCAATTATTTCTCTCGGGTATAAGGTTTTTCAAAACCTTTAAGAATAAGAGTCCTTAACTCAAAAAATTATGAAAATTGATTAATATTAAGCTACTAGTTTATTTGTGGATGCAGTAGCGCCCGTGGTAAGTGTTTTTTTTTTCAATATAAATGGTTCATGTGTTTTTCACGCTTGTAGATTTTATATAAGAAAAGCATTAATTTTTTGTAAGTTTTGAATAGAGTTTTTTATTCATTGCAGCTTATATATATGTACATCTGAAAAACTTCGATGAAGACCACATTGCGTGTAAACTGACGATCATACCTCAATAGGTCTCCTTGCTGTGAATTAGGTTCGATGTGAACTTTTACCTCATAAGGGTTCCGAGATCGCGATAAAGCAACGTATAGTTGCCCATGCGAAAATACGGTTGACTGAAGATCAATTCCGACATGATCAAATGTCTGTCCTTGCGATTGATCGTAATAGCATATGCTGATATGATTGGAAATTGCCGTCGACGTAGAATAAACGGCAATGTAGAGTTACTTAGAGCCAAATCTATGGATTACTGCATGATTTTATTCTGGCCTGCTTACTCTCACAAGAAATTTGACGTTTGAGAGGTGTCGGCACCGCTCAAACGTCAAATTTTCTGTGAGAGTAAGCAGGCCAGCATAAATTCGTGCAGTGGACCATTCTTGGGATCATCACAACGTCTCCGCGATTACATTCCGATTACATCGAGTTGCTCAATAACCATTCTTGTTCCACTAAAGCCCTTTTCGTGGATTCAAGTTTTGTAACAGCATGACGATCACTCCCTTCTTCAGTACCAGGGTATGCGGAGGCATTCAGGATGGCGTTTGTTCATGAAGGAATTCAGGAGGATACCTCGTGACATCGCTTAGGTCCTTCGTAACAATAGAATCTACACTATAATAAACCATTGGTTCTCCATTTATCATGTCAATAAATTTCCGGTTCATCGCCAGCGTATGCGCATTTGTCGGAGCCACGATGATGCGTTTTGACTAATCTTGAACCGAAATTGCTTGAACATCAGATCCAAACAAACATTTCATTAAATTCTCAATCGCTACCATGTGTTGAGGTATCTCGAGCACATTCCCATCGTTCAAACTGGGCACTTGAGGAGTGGTTCCAGATCCAATCTGAAAGAGCCATTCATTGTGAGCATCCAGCCCCCTTCATCGCATATTGGTTATCAATTGAACTTGACGCAATACTCAATAACATCAGTTCGAGTTCCTCTGATGACAACAGGCAAAGTTTGGCGGAAATCTCCACCAACTAAAAAAACTTTTCCTCCAAATGGTTGCTGATTTTGCATTATGTCTCACAACAGTCGATCTATGCAATTCAGTCTATTCTTTAACAACAGCGTGATTTCATCGATTATGATGAGTGATGCTGCGCGAATAGCAGCAACTTCGGGGGATGTTAATCTCATCGAGGAAACGGATGTCTCCAAAAGCGGAACGGGGAACTTGAAACCACTATGAACCGTTCTACCACCTGCCAAAAGTGTTGCTGCAATTCCAGTCGTTGCAAATGGCAAAACAACTTTTCCAGCACCTGTACTGCCGTGAATCGCAAGTCAGTCCCATCTGCATTTTGGGCAAAAATGAGTTAATGGCCGTTTTCGGTCTCTCTTCGGATGATCTTACAGCTGTATGAATAAAAATATATAGTTTGTTCAGTAAAAATGAAAAACAACATCAAGTCAGATTGTCCCATAATGAAATGTAATCGCAAGTCAGTCCCATTACGAACTAGTGTACCCTCCAGTACAAAACCTAACATTGTTTTAGCCAGTTTTATATTTTTCACTGTTACGTTTTCATGTTTGAAGCAATGTGTGAAAGTTTCATGATGATCGCAGAAGTTTTCAGTTCATGGCGATTTTTTAGAGTTTCACATAGAAATCGAATTTGAAAACTTCAGAGGCCATTTTCTCAATGCCTACTTTTTACATATGGGACTGACTTGCGATTCACGGCAGTGTAAGCATAAACAATTACAGTTACATTCCCACTCTACTGGTTACGGGTAAAACTAATAATTTATTTCTTCTTCTTTCTGACGCCACATCCTCGCTGAGACAGGGCCTGGTCAACAGTCATCATTTTTGCATGAGTATATATAGTGGAGTAAGCATGATGACACTTAATGCCCAGGGAAGTGAAGAAACTTTCCAACATGAAAAGCTCCTGCAGCAATCGGGAATCGAACCCAGGCACCTTCAGCGTGGTCTTGCTTAATAGCACGTCTATCAGCTACACACTAACAATACACTAAGGAAGGTCTCAATAATTGCTTACCTCTGACAAATGCCATTGATGTTGTATAGAAAAATGTTTTACCAGAACCGCTTGGACCATCAACGTAGAAGCATCGCTGTTGAATGTGCTCGTCTTGTACCGCAGCTATGATTTTGTTGAACGCTTCCGACTGATTTTCGTTGAGCATGGATATTTGGCCTGATCCTCTACGTGCCTCTATTGCAACATCATACTCTTGTACCGGCTTTTCGAACCCTCTAAGCAGAATACCCTCTTCGAATGAGTTTAATCAGTTTCGTACCTTGTAATTCCGCCATAGGGCATATTAAAAGGTACGAAACTGATTACACTCATACGAACATCATACTGCTGTGGTACAGCTGGTGAGGTTCCAGTTGGTATTGACAGACCAAATTGTAGACACGATGGTCCATGCTGCTTCAGAAGTACATCGATGTCATGCAGTGCTTTATTGATGGCACAATCGTTGAAGTCAGTCCTCCTATAATCTAAAGCCATGTCGTTGACGTATTTATTCCACAAATCAATGGCACTGGATGGTTGGCAAAAAAATACGGATGAAAGCTAAAGTGTCTCTTAGCTGTCTTGGCATTTCGTCTCTCGCGCTAACAGTGTACATGCGGGAAACTACCATAGGTCCAGCTCTTATTCGTTCCACCCATTTATTTTCCTTGTCCACATAATTTTGTGGAATATCCGTATAGAAAAATAGCCGTGCAGTAGGGCCCTCACTATTAAGTTGGAATCATGCTTCAAGCTTGATTCTAATGGACTGCGCTTCTTCGAGTGCTCCTTCTTCATGGCCTTCTTCAAAAATAATAGGTAGATGAGCTGGCAGTCTGGTGACCGTATGAGAACGTGCGTGCATTTTCGATTCTAGTAGACGCCACATAGCTTCTGAGGCACTCACGTATCGGCAGTCAATGAAATTGGTTATTGTATTGAGCTTCCGTCTGATTAACTGCAGTAATAGCGACATTGGCACAGTCGAATCCCTTACAGATATATTTGTATATGTATTTGACTGGGCCACACCTTCATTGGGCCACAGGTATGAGGAACTTTTGCATCTACATCTCTTACATGTCGCTGCCGTGTCGAACGAACAGAGACAGCAACCGCTGTACGACGCGCTTGCGTTTGCTCTGGTGTTTCGCTTGCTCTACGATTACGATGAACCTGTGCATCTCTCCGCCGTATCTCGCTTCGAACTGCCTCACCCTGACGCGATGGCCATTTCTGCCGCCTCTTCTCGGCGGGAGACTCACTGGAATCCATCACAAAATATCTTTTCTTCCACGGGAGCACTATGTCACTCAACAAAAACTAAACAAAAACTTTTAACTTCTGAGGGTGTGAACCATTTCGCTTGTTCGTTTAACTTTTAGTTAAAATTTGACACTTCGATAGTTATTTTGAAAATAACCCTACTCGCGAGCAGGGTTAGTCTTGACAGTTCGATAGTTATTTTTTGTTTGCAATGATTTGGCTGCGTACTGTATTTTGTTCCAAATAACTACTAATCTGTCAAATTTCAAATGGGCCACTGTCGTGGTTATTTTTTAACTTTTCGATAACAAATAACTATACAAGTGTCAAATTTTAACTAAAAGTTAAACGAACAAGCGAAATGGTTCACACCCTGAGTAACGCGTTTTTTGCAAGCGGTAATGACCACCAAAGGTACCTACTAACTTGAGGACTGTTTGTTTTTGAATTTTGACGTTTCGTGGAGATCACCAGCCAACTTCGCTCTTAGAATTTCCACGCGTGATGACAATGTGTTGGTTTTTGATCAAAGAATTGTAATTTGCGATTGTACTTCCAACGCATGGATTGGCGGTCTTTTATTTTGGGGCGCATCTAGGTATATTTTGAAGATGCTTTGGCATGTATAACTTTTTGCTAACAAGATTTGGAAATCATATTTCACACATACTGGGGCAAAAGTTCAAAATGTGGGGCAAGAGTTCGAGTCATGTGGCAACTTCTAGTAAAAACCTGAAATTCTTCAAAATGTACATATTATCTCTAAAAAAGAGATTCAAATCACACAATGAGATGATTCGATCAAAGTTATAAAAATTTGCTGTTTTATCTGGATTTAACGAAAAACTACTAATTTTTTTATGTGGTTAATTAAACCCTAATTTGGGTAAAATCCAGAATGAACTTTAAAGTGTATTCCACATTAAACAACAAATGTAAATTGGTTCCAGGTATTCATATTAGTAAAGTGTCAAAGCTTTGTGTTACGATTGACAAGAGTTCGAATCACTGGCCTTTGCGAAAAAGGAGCAACTGGCTTCAGTCTTCATGGATATTGAGGGCGCCTTTGATTCAGTTTCCATAGGCATATTGTCAGAAAAACTGCACAATATTGGACTTCCATGAATTTTCAATAATTTGTTGTATAATTTGTCGTCAGAAAAACATATGAGCTTCAATCTCGGACTACTGACAACTTCCAGAATTAGCTACATGGGTCTACTCCAAGGCTCATGTTTAAGTCCCTTGCTTTATAATTTTTACGTGAAAGACATTGATAGTTGCTTGGAAGGACAATGCACGCTAAAACAACTTGCAGATGATGCTGTGGTTTCTCTAAAAGGTCCACATGCAGAAATGTTGCAAAGACCATTGCAAAATTCTCTAAATAATCTGTCAATCTGGGCAAGAGATTTAGGGATCGAGTTTGCTCCGCAAAAAACTCAATTGGTTGTGTTTTCTAGAAAGCGGAAGCCAGCCCAACTGAAACTCAATCTTTTGGGAAAAGAAATCGACCAGTCTTTAACTTCGAAATATGTTGGGGTCTGGTTTGATTCAAAAGGCCCTTGGGGTACCCAAATTAAGTATTTGGTGCAAAAATGTCAACAAAGGATCAATTTTCTACGTACAATTACCGGAACATGGTGGGGTGCTCACCCGGAAGACCTTATAAAACTTTACAAAACGACTATTCTCTCTGTTCTCGAGTATGGCTCTTTCTGCTTCTACTCAGCAGCAAACTGCCAATTAATAAAGTTGGAACGAATTCAATACCGTTGTTTGCGTATTGCTCTCGGCTGTATGCACTCAACGCATAATGCGAGCCTAGATGTCCTGGCAGAGGTGAAACCTCTCCAGAAACGATTCTGGGAGCTCTCGCTAAGGTTACTTATCAAGTGTGGAGTGAGCAACACACTTGTCATTGAAAACTTCGAAGAAATGCTCAGTCTGAACACTCAATCAAAATTCATGAGAATCTATCTGTTCTACATGTCATCTGACATAAGCCTACCAAGTTATAATCCTCCCCGTGTACCCTTCACTAATGACAGTTCCTCTGTTAAATACGATCTGTCCATGAAACAAGCTATTCATGGAATACCAGATCAAATTCGATGTACATCTATTCCTCACATTTTTAACGAAAAGTACCAAAATGTCAATTCCTGTAAGAGATTCTTCACTGATGGGTTTCGCATAAATGGATCCACTGGTTTCGGTGTTTTCAATGAAAATTTCACCGCCTTCCGCAAACTTCAGGAACCTTGTTCGGTTTATGTTGCTGAGCTGGCAGCAATTAATTTCGCTTTGGGGATGATTTCAAACATGCCCGTAGACCATTTCTTCATCTTCTCGGATAGCCTTAGTTCGATTGAGGCACTCCGGTCGATGAAACCTGTAAAACATTCATCTTACTTTCTTACAAAAATAAGGGAGCAGATGGGTGCACTGGTCGAAAGATCATACAAGATTACCTTTGTATGGGTCCCCTCACATTGCTCAATTTATGGCAATGAGAAGGCGGACTCTCTCGCAAAGGTGGGCGCACAGGAAGGTGAGATCTATGATAGAAGAATTTCACATGATGAATTTTTCCATTTTGTTCGCCAGAGTTCTCTTCAAAGTTGGCAAAATGATTGGCGAGATGGCCAGCTGGGACGGTGGTTACATTCCATTATTCCTAATGTTTCTTTGCGAGTGTGGTGGTATGGTCTGGATCTAAGTCGCAATTTCATTCGCGTGATGTCAAGACTTATGTCCAACCATTACTCGCTAGACGCGCATTTACACAGGATTAACCTCGCGTTGAGCAATGTTTGTACTAAGTGTGGTTCCGGTTATGATGACATCGACCACGTAGTTTGGCAATGCCCGGATAATGACGCCTCCAGAGCGCTACTATTGGATATCCTTGAGGCCCGAGGTAGACAACCCTTTGTTCTTGTGAGAGATGTGTTGGGGACCCGCGATGTCACATACATGGGATGTATTTTCGACTTTCTTCGCTCTGCTGGTATAAAAGTTTAATTCGTTTGTGTTTTCTTCTCCAGTTTTTTTTCTCTGTTTTGTCCTCTTTGTCTTACCAAGCTGCTCCTGGCCATCCGGAAGACCAAGTCCCACAACAAGTTGGTACCAACAGCACAAGGCACCGAATACGCTAGCAAGATGCGATTCACCCCCGGATGAGCGGCAGTGAAACCTTTGGCCCAATCCTTACCCTGTCCATCCCTCAAAATGTGACCTTCTAACCTCGAGCTGCCACGAGTACCCTGGCTTCCACCCTTTACTAACAGATATTATTAAAAAGTTATTACTTTGTATAATGTACATATACTATTAAGTACAAAGAAAGATCCTCGGCTCCGTAAAGCGTTATACGCGATTGAGCCCCAAATAAATGAACTAGATAAAAAAAAGAGTTCGAATTGGACGCACATTTATAAAATGTGTACTAACTTAACATTGAAAAAAACATTTGGCGTAACTTTGTTCGGCAAAGTTTTAGCTCATGGATGGAGGAATAACCAAACGGATTCATTTACTTTTATCTGCTTTGTTTTTTTTTCTGACAAGGGTCGAAAGTTTGCCCCACCTTACTCTTAATGTTTAGAGATCCCTGAAAGAAAATTGAAAGTCGGTTCACAGGCGGTTGAGAACGAATTGCTTGATTTGTCAGACAATTTCTGTGAATTAACATAAGATCGAACATCAAATATTCTAATCGGATTTTGCAGAAGTTATCAGGGATTTTCATAGATTTTTTTTCAAAATTTAAATAGAAAACACCAGAAAAAAAGGGAATATGATTTGCCTTTCTGAGTGGTCACTCTGCTGCTCCTTGAAGTTCGCTGAAACGCCTTGAAACCCCCTTGCAAACCCTCGCTCCCTCCTGAAGCTCCCATGAACCCTGAAAGTATTAAAGATCTAATCCCCTTAAACGCTTTGAAACCCCTCTGAAGGCTTTCTGATTGCCCCTTAAGCATCTATTTTGCTCCGCAAGACGTCACCTTGCATTTTCTTAACCGCTCGCTTCTCTTGGGTAATGCATCCGTTTACATGAAAACTAAAATTTTGCACCTATTACTCAAATGGAAGTTTTTGTGTAGATACACTATGCAAAAGATAAAAACACAATTTTTGTCAAAGTTCAACGCATCATGAAATCATCACGAAATCATCATCATCATAAAAATGCATCCCTCCTCCCCCATCATTGCATAAATTGCTCCAAGTTGAACCATTTGCTCAATTTAAATGGCAAAATTCAATGTTGCCATCATGTATACCGCCCTATTTCTGGTAATACAACTGTAACTACTATAGTTCGTTGAAATCATGGTATCTTGGCCACTTTGTGAATATGGAAATGGCATGCTGGTGAACCAATAATTCAAAAATAAATTGTGACATTTTTATTACGTCAATTATGACAAACGAGCGACCGCATGTGTGGAAACGCCCACAACCGCATCTTGTATCTGCATATATTTTACATTCAAACGATGTTAGTAAAAAAGGACAATTTGAACGTTGTACGACACTCGAAACCTCATTGCATTTTGTACAGAAAGCCCTTTTAGTGTCAAGCACGAAAAGACATACATTTTAATGTTGATTTTTAACAAGCGCTCAGATTTCTGTTTTCCTCCCGATTTCGAAAACAACCAGTAATAAATAAATAATTGAATGCCGTCAACTTTGGGGAACATCAGCGAACTTCGTGTCACATTTGCCTCGTTCCTACTTTTCACTTTCGATCGGAATAAACGCCCCTGCCCGGCCGTACCTCCCACGAATGGAAATCATCCATTTCGAGACTGAATTATTCATTATCAAACTTTCTCCTGCAGTAGGTACCTACCTACTAGAGAGTGGTGCCCTGCCCTTCTTAACATAGAAGATCGGCTGAGGACGATGCTCTCGAGTGTATCGTATTGGAAATAATTCAAACTTTGACTCAATTAAAAATGCCGATTGAAGTTATCCGATCTGGACGAGAAGACGGAATCGTGGTGGGTGTCTTCCCTTGCTTTCGTAAAATGACTTTGTGATACTTTTCCGGGGGAACAACTTGTCCTACAAAGGGGGAAGAAGGAACAGAAACCGAAGAAAACTTGAAGCAGAACCATCCCGTTCCGATATTAGAATGTTGGTCCTGAACTAATTGAATTAATTGGATTTCATGTGACACTATTAAACCTCGGCAAGGTAATGGAACCTTAATATTTGCAGATCGATTGAACATAACAGATTCGGCTCTGCATGAGAATGGGAACATGTTGAGAAAAGGTTTGAACCCGCTACCCTAGGACAACGGATCGTTGTAATTGGATTACTCTTCTGTCGCATAATGAAGAATTCTTTCCGCTGCAGCAGGATACGTACATTGCGGTGCGGTGGTTTCATCTTCTAATTTGATCACCAGCTACGTGACCCTTCGCACTAATTGATTTCCAGCCCGCCAGCCTCTGGTCATTCCCACTCGAAAATCAAAGTTCATAGTGGTTAAGCAAGAAAATTGTAGTGATAGAAGTAATTAGAACAAGGAATCATGGAAGTGGAGAAATAGTAGAAAAAAGATAGTAGATAGAAGATAGAAAATAGAAGATAGAAGATAGAAGATAGAAGATAGAAGATAGAAGATAGAAGATAGAAGATAGAAGATAGAAGATAGAAGATAGAAGATATAAGATAGAAGATAGAAGATAGAAGCTAGAAGCTAGAAGCTAGAAGCTAGAAGCTAGAAGCTAGAAGCTAGAAGCTAGAAGCTAGAAGCTAGAAGCTAGAAGCTAGAAGCTAGAAGCTAGAAGCTAGAAGCTAGAAGCTAGAAGCTAGAAGCTAGAAGCTAGAAGCTAGAAGCTAGAAGCTAGAAGCTAGAAGCTAGAAACTAGAAGCTAGAAGCTAGAAGCTAGAAGCTAGAAGCTAGAAGCTAGAAGCTAGAAGCTAGAAGCTAGAAGCTAGAAGCTAGAAGCTAGAAGCTAGAAGCTAGAAGCTAGAAGCTAGAAGCTAGAAGCTAGAAGCTAGAAGCTAGAAGCTAGAAGCTAGAAGCTAGAAGCTAGAAGCTAGAAGCTAGAAGCTAGAAGCTAGAAGCTAGAAGCTAGAAGCTAGAAGCTAGAAGCTAGAAGCTAGAAGCTAGAAGCTAGAAGCTAGAAGCTAGAAGCTAGAAGCTAGAAGCTAGAAGCTAGAAGCTAGAAGCTAGAAGCTAGAAGCTAGAAGCTAGAAGCTAGAAGCTAGAAGCTAGAAGCTAGAAGCTAGAAGCTAGAAGCTAGAAGCTAGAAGCTAGAAGCTAGAAGCTAGAAGCTAGAAGCTAGAAGCTAGAAGCTAGAAGCTAGAAGCTAGAAGCTAGAAGCTAGAAGCTAGAAGCTAGAAGCTAGAAGCTAGAAGCTAGAAGCTAGAAGCTAGATGCTAGAAGCTAGAAGCTAGAAGCTAGAAGCTAGAAGCTAGAAGCTAGAAGCTAGAAGCTAGAAGCTAGAAGCTAGAAGCTAGAAGCTAGAAGCTAGAAGCTAGAAGCTAGAAGCTAGAAGCTAGAAGCTAGAAGCTAGAAGATAGAAGATAGAATTAAACAAAAAAAAAATACTCACCAGACCCTTAAATTCAAAAATTAATCCCCTTTCTGTCTACTAATGGGCACATACAAAAAAGCACACACCAATCGCACGCCAACATCCCGTTCCAATTAAACCATGGAAACTTAATCCACGAAATTTTAAATTACCGCCATAAAACAAGCTGAGAATTCAATTTACATCGAATCTCCCGCTGGTTCAAGCGCTGCACAGCTGGCTTACGTCCAATTGGATTACATTTGCTCCCTCCTGCTGCAGCAATGGATACATTGGATACCTACTACGGAGGAGCACAAAGGTGCATCTTCATTGTTTCCGAAGCCGAGAATCTTACTTAATTAAATTTAAAACGAATCCTTCCGGTCGTCGTTGTTTTTTTTTTCGCCTGGATGATGGTCAAAGTCACGCGGAGCATCCGCGCTGGGATCGGAAACACACCAACGGCAAGGAATTTAGTTCGCTTAATCACCACACATTCGGTTCAATTGCTTTATAAATTCTGGGTGGATTTTTTTTTCGGAGCAGTTTAGAAAAAAGATTTTGCTTAGTTACTGTTTGCTTTTCTCTGGTCGGTCTAGATAGTACAAGGTAGCGCTAGTGGTGATCATGATTTGAGATAGAAGAAAAGGACGAATCAAGGAAAGACTTATCACTCATGAACAGTGTTCCTCAAATAATGCATAATTTCTCACTGATTACACTTACTTAAATAAATTCAAATTTTATAACGTGATATAAAAACAATAAAAAATGATATAAACATTACTGCAGAATATCAAGTCAGTTATTCGTAATAAAATGTATGATTCTGTGGATCTTTAATTGAAGCCGCCCCTTTGCCATCACTCGGAGGCACCTGCACTTTTTACTTTAGTTCAGTTTAGATATTCAAAACCTGATGTGATCCACCTACAGGGAATAGACCAATTCTTATATACATTAGATTTAATGCTGTTTTATTGATATTTAACATATGAGTTTTTTGTGTTCAATTGGAAGAAACTATCATGTTATTGCTGTATGTGTTTAGATCAAGGGTGCGACCATTCATTTGCAAAGATTTACATTCATTTGCTATTATCTCAGTTCAGAAGCATGCTATCGAAAAACTATGTATGGATGAATTTAACCTTGTAGTTTTATCTGAAAGTTTGCCGAATTACATTGGGGTCGAAAAGTATACCAAAGTCGTGAGCGAGCTGTGAAGGCAACTCTCTACGCGGTGAATGTAAATTACATTCACAAGTCATGTGATACTCCAGTGCGAGCTAACTCATCAGCCAATTCATTTCCAGTGATGGAAGAATGGCCAGGCACCCATACAAGGTGAACAGCGTTTGCTAAATTCAGCTCCTCGATTTGAGTTCGACAAGCGATAACTATTTTCGACCTGGAGTTGGCCGAAGCAAGTGCTTTAATAGCAGCCTGGCTATCTGAACAGAAGTATATTAATTTGCCCATTGCATGCTGCTGAAGTGGTGATTGCACTCCGCGCATAAGAGCAAAGATTTCGGCCTAAAAACGGTGCAGTATCTCCTCCCAGTAAATAAGACTGATGCAGCCTTAGCTTACGGGAATAAACACCAGCACCTGCTCGGCCGAAGGGAGGGAGAAGGGAGCCATCAGTGTAACATACGATGTCGTCTGAAATACTTCTTTCCAGATATCCAGATGTCCACTCTTCCCGGGAAGGGAATTTTGTGGAAAATGTCCTATATGGAAAATTACAAGCAATTGTAGGATCACTTGAAGCAAGAACAATTTTGTCCCAATTCACCAAGAGTGGAAACAACGAGGTGTGTGTTGATGTGCGGTTCACAGGAGTTTCCTTTAGTAGACCGAGTACCAGTAGACGGTAAGTGCAAGAAAGTGCTTCTTATTTGAGATGAATGTGTAGTGGAGAAACGTCAAAGAGAACGCTGCCGTGGGAGTTGAAGAGAATGCTCCAGACATCGCCATTAAGCACATCCTTTGGAGATGGCCTAACTTTGATTGGACCGTTCTCATTTCGCCCTCCATAGGCCAATATTGGCCGAACAACAGTTGTGTAGGTAGATCCATTTAATATACTTGGGTTTTAGACCCCAAGTTGTACCAAAGGTTCGCCGGCATTGCCCGAAGGCCATACAAGCTTTCTTGGTTCTGAACACAATGTGAGGTGTCCAGGAAAGCTTGGAATCAAGAATGACTCCAACGTACTTTACCTGTTCAGTCACATCGATGTCAGAATCAAAGAGACGCAAAGGTCGAACGCCATTACGGTTTCGCCTTTCCGTAAAAAGAACAATAGATGTTTTACTCGGATTAACCGAAAGGCCATATTGGCGACACCAACCCTCAACTACCTGAAGGGCGCTTTGCATCAGGTCGAAAAGGGTGTTGATACACATACCAACTAACAGTGCTAGGTAGTCGTCGGCAGAACCATAAGTAGGAAAACTACTATTATTGAGTTGCCTCAATAGCGTATCTGCTACGAGATTCCACAAAAGCGGTGAAAAGACTTCCCCTTGGGGCCATCCACAAACACTCAATTTCCTAATCCCTGCTAGACGCAATGTCGAGAAGAGATGTCAATTTTTGAGCATTTGATGAATCTAATTGGAAATCATTGGAGATATACCATGACTCCGTGCGGCTTCCAATATGGCATCGAAAGGCACATTGTCAAAGGCACCCTCGATATCTAAGAAAACACCCAAACAAGATTGCTTTTGAGCGAATGCTTTCTCGATATTGTAAACAACCTTGTGTAAAACAGTCACAGTGGACTTACCAGATTGGTAGGCATGTTGGTTCACATGAAGAGGCACGTTGGCCAGATGAACATCACGGATGTGATGATCCACAATGCGTTCTAAGCATTTCAGAAGAAAAGAGGTCAAACTGATCGATTATAATTTGACCACTTCACCCTATTCTTAAGTTTCACTCATTTCTTTCCTGCAACATTTTGATTGTTTTGGTCAATTGCGGAAGATCAACTACGATAAGCACAGTTACATATGCCTATTATTCAGAAAACTTCGAGGAATTCACAACAGTTTGGACACTACACTTCAGATAAAATAGCTTAAATATACTAAAAAGAAACACGATATTTGTATAAAACCAACCACCGAACAGGTGAGTTTCCGCTTTTTTTCGCTCCCCAGTTATCCAACAGCCACCGAAACCCCGCCCAACCGTCAGCACCTTAAACCTAGTTCCAGTAGTCGAGGGGAGATTTATTTTATACAACATTCCACATATCGTTTTACACTATCATCGCTTTTTATTACGCTTTTCCGCTGGCCATTCTTTCGCCTTTTTCCGTTAGAGACCATTACACACCGACTGTTATCCGAGGCGCGCTTCCTCTACCTCTAGGGATAGGTAGGTTAGGTAGGTTTGGCAGGTTGGGCAGCAGCAAAATGTGTAGGAAGATCGTTACACGCTGCTGTTCGGAAACACCGTCATGCACCTACCTACCTGGTGGTGGTAGGTCGAGAAGGTTTCGTTGAAAAATTGCAGATCAGCGAAAATACACTCGCCCTAGGTTGGTCAGCGTGGTGCGGTTGCGGTGTCAAGACTGCAAAAGGTCGTCGAGCATTGCTCACAGTGCCGCTGTGCACATAGAAAAGCACTACCTTCCTACCACCGAAGCTGGCTGGTCCCTACTGGTAGTACATGTAATACTAAACCCTCATGGCGGAAAATTAAAATTGGGTTTGCAGCGACCGAGATGGAAGAATTTGCTGGGTTCGCTGCTTCTCTACTCGGAGTGGTGCGGTGGTGGTTTGACCGTTCACAGGCTCAGTCATCAGTTTAATGACGACGTTGGTTGGTTCGGTTAGATGCTAGGTGAGTGGACATCGCTGCCAGTGGCCTGCCCACCCATGCTGCCAACGCCAAGACCTATGAAGAATGATGAAGGCGAGAAGAGGTAAAAAATGGCGGAGTAAATACAGCGAATGCCACCGGGCTTAAGTTGATTAATTAAGAAAGGTTTAGCAGTTGACGTCGTCGGATTACTTCGCTGCTGGTCAGCAATTTTGTTTGCTGGAATTTTCTGCACATTGTCACGGACAAGCGATGGTTCACTATGAAGTGCTAAGTTTTATGTAGGTCTGACTTGTCAAATCATCATATTGTCATACGCCAATCGTCATCCTAAATCAACCGAATGAGTTACATTTACAATTCGATTTCAACGCATGCCACGCTCTTTTAATCTTTAAGGGCCGGAACAAAAATGCAGTAAAACATTGTTTTTGTCTCGAAAGCAAACGGCTCAGATTGGTAAATTCAGAGCTGATTACTCAAGATTCCCAAAGCTCAGTGCCCCATATACTGATAAACCCCCATGGAAATAAGTTCAATTGACTGATATTTGAGTTCAGCAATAACTCTCCTAAAGCTCCCCACAAAATTCTTTTAGAATTTATATTTTATTCCTTCCTCCGTTCCATTTCATGGTTATCTCAGGGATACCGCCAGAAATTCCTTCAGGGTTTCTTCCAGGATTTATCATTTTTTAAAGAAGATTCTCGCAGGATTCCCTAGAATCATTCAAGCACGGTTTGATCAGAAATTCTTCCTGAGATTCCTTTAGCGATTATTTAGGAAATTTCTTCAAGGATTTCTGCGGATGTTCGTGCTTATATTCTTTCGTGTGTTTCTTCAAACATTTCTGTAAGAATGTATCACAACAATTCTTCTGAAAATATCTCAAGAATTCGAAAAATGTCCCCAAGGATTATCAAGAAGTTCCTCCAAAGATTTCTTCAAAAGATGCAATTCCAGGACAAAAATATAGAGATTTGTAGATTATTTGAGAGATTCATTTTTTTTCTTTAAAGTATTTCAGGAATTGTTGTTGAAACTTCTCCAAAGTTTCCTTATGTCTCATTAGGGGCTGTCCATTTATTACGCAAGGAGATTTTCACGATTTTTCGACACTCCCTCCCCCCTTGTAAGATTTTTTGTATGAGGACCCAAATATTTTTGTATGGCACGTAAGATTTCTCAAACCCCACCTCCCCCCCTAAACCCTTACATAATTAATGGACAGCCCCATATTGTATATATTTAAAAAATTTCACTAGAAAATTCCTAACAAGTTTCTTCCGAAGTTCCTCCAAGCAATCTCATGCACAAGGGAGGGATTTTGAGGGTTAAACCCCTCCCATTGCCGATGTTCCATATACTAGGAGCCCCTCCGCCCTGTGCCAAAAATATGAAAAACCCTCCCTTGTCGCCTTTTGCCTTGACGTTGCAACTGAAACTTGGCCTGCCTCTCTTCAAACTAGTATTCTTTGAGAAGCTACACAGTTATTAATTGAAGGGCTTTCTCTGCAGCCATTGTACGAATTTGTGTGTGAGGCAAATACAATGATACACTATGCCTAGGGCAGCCGAGAAAAGTTCCCGACCGGTACAGGATTCGAACCCACCGTCTCCGGTCTCCGGCGATCCAAGGCGCTGTCAGGCTATTCGGTCGAATGGTCATTAGGACGAATGGTCATTAGGCCGAATGGTCATTGGGTCTTAATTTTGCCGTTACGTCCCCACTGGGACAAAACCTGCTTCTCAGCTTAGTGTTCTATGAGCTCTTCCATAGTTCTTAGCTAAGAGCTTCCGCTGTTAATAACCATTAGGCCGTCCCTTATTTTGGAAAAAAATCGAAATGCTTTAAGTTCGTTATTGGAAAATGGTCGTTTTAGCTCAGAAATGATCGTGTCAAAATTTGAAGTCGGTATCTCAAGGCTAAGTAGTCCCTCAAGGGGCCTAAAGTTGTCAAAAATTGTATGGGACCAAAAACATGATTTTTTTTTCGACGAGAAAAATACCCTTTTCTACTTAAACCGAGGACCCTTAGGGCCAAAAATGTGCTTAGAATTGCGTTATCTCAACTCGTTTTCAAGTTATTAAGCAAAGTAGGATAGGTTTCCTTGGAGAACAGGAAAAATGGCCAAACATGCAGATTTTTCTGCTGTTTTTTGCCGATAACTTAAAAACGAGTGGAGATATCGCAATTCTAAGCACATTTTTGGTCCTTTAGGGTCCTAAAATCATCGGTTTTAGTTGAATAACGTCGGCCTAATGACCATGTTTCATGTGTATATCGTGTGGTAGGCACGAATATACACTTTAACCAAGGTAGTCAAGGAAATTCCCTTTATGAAAAGTCCTTGGATCGTTCGAGAATTCAACCCGTCACCCTCAGCATGATTTTTTTTTCTTTTGAACCTACACTACTCGTCATAAGTACGGCCTCACAAAAAGTATTGCAACAATATTGCATCACCCTGACTCACCTCGATATCTCCAAAACCTGAGGACTTACAAAGATGCTGTCTTCAGAAAAGTTATTCAGAAGCCCAAAAGCAACAACTTTTCTGAAGGCGGAATTTTGTTGGTGTTCTGGTTTTAGAGATATCGAGGTGAGTCAGGGTGATGCAATATTGTTGCAATACTTTTTGTGAGGCCGTACTTATGACGGGTAGTGTAGGCCTTTCTTTCTAGTACCATTGCCTAAATAGATTTTTGCGCTGAAACTGCTGATGTTCAAATCATATATTTTTCCTTCCTATGTTTCTTTCAAATTTCATTGTTAAAATAAGTTTTTGGAAATAAATGTTAAATAAAAAAGATAAAAAAACGATCTCTTTCCAGTAGGATTTCTTGACAAATTCTTTGAAAAATTTCAAGGCATAGATTCTGGAGTAATTTCTGTGGGAATTAAGAGAATCTTTTGATAAATTTTTCAAGCATCACCGGAAAACAGTAAAGAAAAAATAAATACCTTAATTATGGTCGCAATACCTGGAGTCCCCAGTTAGCCTAGGCTTTGGATGATGCAGGGTCATTAGGCCGAAGATCATTAGACCGAAAGCTATTAGGCCGAAGGTCACTAGGCTGAATGGCCATTAGGCTGAATGATCATCAGGATGAATTGCAATTCAGCAGTTCAGCAGAGGGTTTTCTCATTTCCCCAATATTTTTTTTGTCCAAGAAATATTGAAATTTTGATTTTTTTTTCAAGGATAAGTATTGATTTTTTCAAGAATTTTTCTTCAGTGATTGTTATTCAATTAATTCTGAAAAAATCGTATAAGAATTTCTTCTATGAACTCCTCCAGAGATCCAGGAGTTTTTCTTAAGATTCCTGTGGAAATTCCTCCAGGGATCCCTCAGAAATTTATTCGTGGATTTATACAATAATTCCACCAGTATCTTTGTCAGAAATTTCTGCAGGAATTTTGGCAGACCTTTGTAACCCTTCAGAACGTGCCCCGATATAAAAAGTTCAAACAGGCACGCGTTCTGAAAGGTTGAGAGATTTATTTTTTCAGGAATCTACGGATGTCTGTAAGATTCCCCTCAGAATATTGCTTTGAAATAACTTTCAAATTTCCTCAAGAAGTTTCTCATTTTTTTTTCTACGAATTAAGGAGGTATCTTAAGGAGTTTCTACAAGTACTTTCCCAAAATTCCCCCGCACCTAAATTCCTGAAAAAACTCCATTGAACTCTGAAGAAGCCTCTGAAGATATGTTTGAATGCATTCTTAAAGGAATATCATAGAGAAATTCGAGCTCTGAAGGAATTGTTGAAGAAATCTCCAGTAAAAATTTCTGTAAAAAATCTCAGGAAGAACTTTCGAATGAATCTCCAGAGGAATATCTGAAAAGGCACTGCGAAATTTTTCAAAAAATTCCAGCAGGAAGTCCTAGAGAAATAATTGGAGAAGTTCTCAAGAAAAACCTTGGCAGGAATTCCTATCGGAATTGATTAAGCAATCTTTAAGAAAATTCTTGAAAATGTCCTTTAATAAATTTGATAAAATTCTACATAGATTAATTAAAAATATCGAGTTTTTTGAATATTTTCTCAAGAAATCCTTGGAGAAATCCATGGAGAAATTTCCAGAGGAATTTTGAACTTTTATTTATGAAGAAATCGCTGAAAGTTTTTCTAATTATATTCCTGAAGCTTTTAATGCACATATTTCTGAAGATATTCCTGTAGAAATACTTGAAAAACGCCTAGATATAAACTTCTGCAAGGATCAATAAAAGAAAAAAACTCGAGATATTTCTTAAAGAATGCCAGCAGAAATTCTTAGAAAATATTCCTGAATAATTTTTTCTTCGCAGAAAAAAAAAACATTAGAGTTATACTTAAAGCAAATGTTGGTGGAATTTTTGGAGAAACACGTGGAGAAATATCTAGAGAAAATCCTGAAGGGATCCCTGTATGAACTCCCGGAAAAATGACCACAGGGTTTTCAGAATGAATCCCAGTGGAAGATTCAGGACACATTCTGGCGGAAATTTCCAATGCTTAGAGCAATTTCTGAACAAATGTGTGGTGGATTTCATGAACGTATTTCTTAATGAATCTCTTGAAGATTTTCTCGAAGAATGCACTGGAAGAATTTACGAAAGAATCTTCGAAAGAATTTTCGAATTTCCTGTAGAAATTTGTAAAGGATTCCTTGCAAGGATTTCCTAAACGAATCCCTAGAAAAGTTTCTGAAGTAATTTTTGGCGGATTTTTAGGAGGAACTGGTGGAAATTGACATAAAAGGTGATTCTTGAAGGCAACCTTCTGAAAATATCCATGGAACAATTTCAAAGCAATCCATAGATGATTTTTCGATGGAATTCTTGGACAAATTCATGAAGGTATCTCATAGAGAAATTCTGGAGGAATCTGCCGAGAATTTTTTTAACGAAACTTTGGAACACTGGAAGAATTTCTGAAGAAAACTTTGGAAAAGTTCCCAAAGGAGTCTGTGAAAAATTTTCTAGAGAAATCCGTGAGAAATTTCTGGAATAGTTCTTTCTGAAAAAAAAATAGGAAGGAATCACTCAAAGCATTTCTGGAGAAAACCGAGGATAATTTCCTGAAAGAATTCTCGAACGAGGTTTTGAAATATGCTATGGAGGAATTTCTGAGGAAACCCATGAAAGGTTTTCTATAGAAGTTCTTGGATTTTTTTCGGAGAATCCTCAAGCGGTAATTTTAAATGAAATTCAAGAGCGATTTTTGAAGAAATCCATGGCAAATGTTCTAAAAAACTTTCGAAAAGAATCCGTGGAAACTTTTCGGATGGTTTTAAAAAACCAAAGGAATCCATGGCGCAATTCTGGAAGGTATCACAGTACATTCCCAGCTGAATTTTTATTAAATTTTCTGGAAAATGTTCTGAAGGCATCACTTTGGAAATTTCTGAAATATTTTTACAGGAATCCATGGAGTAATGTCTGAAGATATATATGAACTGTGTTCCAAATGCATCCTTTGATATAATCTCTGGAGAAAATTTATCAAAGAATTTCTTGAAGCAATCCTTGTAAAATTTTCCAAAACAACCTTTTGAGAAATTTCGCAGCTAATGCAATATCTTAGAAATATATTAAGCCCTGTAAAAAACTCTTCGAAACTCTGGATAGGGTTTTTGCCGTAGATTCCGTAGAGTTTTTGCCAGGGAATTTTGTGGAGTAATCCATGGGAACTTATACTGGAAGGATTTTTTTTAATCTCAAGAATTGTTTATTTAGTGTGTAACTTTGAGTAACCTCGATGATACCGCTTTTCAGCACATTACAATTTGAGCTACAGTATCGGACAATAAAAATGCACCAAAGCCGTTTTCCCATACACACTTTAGATAATCACATCCCTTTCGGGACGGAGCTCAATAAAATTAAAATCTCCAAATCTCAACTTAAGCTCTCCAGACCTCTTAAATTTCCCAACAAAACAACAATTGTTGTCTCTCATTTGGAAGAACTACTCTTTTTCTTTCGATTTCTAGCCTTCACTACTTAGATAAATCGAAAGTAAAAAATATGTGACCGATAATTTTTTTTCATGTTTTACGGTTTTTGTCTACATTTGTTGTGGTAAATCTCACATGCAACGTAAACAAAAGTTTGTTTGCATACAAACAAGTCTAAGTAATAGTTCAATTACTAAAATAGTTTATATAAAACACATTGTTTAGGTTGATTAAAATATATGTAAATCTGTTATCGCTCAACAACACAATTGTGCTGGTTCGTCACGAAAGGGATATCTAAGTTATTTCTCAACCGATTGTTTTCATTTTTCTGTGACGAACTAAAAAACATGTCAATTTAAAAAAACCATTGAAATACATCGGTGATAACTATATATGCAATATTTTACAGACAATTGTATTTTGATAATATAAATGCACCAAGACAAAAAATCTATTAGAACAAAATGCTGAAATCAAATCATGTTGGTCTCTGCAGCAAAATTGCTTGTCATCATATTAGAAACATATTTGCCGAAGGCACCATAATGATAGGACGTAACCATTCTTTTATACATATATTTATACAATCTATATGTAACTTTTGAAACAATAGTTATCACAAAAAAGCAATAGTTTTCAAAAATTGAAATGTTTTGTGGTACGTCTTAGGAAAAAGAAAACAAACGATTGAGAAATAACTGAAATATTGCAATTAAAATTTGATTAGTTTGTATAAGAAAACGGAGTTGATGCTTTTTATTGTCCGATACTGTTTGTCTTAATTCAAAAGGCAAAACATGCAATTTTGGATTTGTTTTGCCAAACCAAATTTGATACATTTAGGAATTCTTTGCTACTTTGTTAAATTGAAGTTACAGTAACATAAAGTGCCTTAAACAATCAAATTTGATTTACCCCAATTACATCTACTGTTTGCATATTTTTATCAGACAAACAACACAGATTATATGTATGCAAGTGCACGTTTCAAATTTTAATGCTCAAAAACCAATCAAACAAGAAGCATGCTCGTTCACACTTTATCCGGCTCTAGTCATAAAGCGTTCAACGCTGTTAATTACAGAACTTTTCGGTTGAAGTACATGCAAGCAAGCGCCATCCTCTTATCCATCCATCCATCCACCGAAGTGCTGTTGCTCTCTCTCCATACTAATAATAATAACTTGCTTCCTTGGGTAATCTTTCTCCGGTGCGCTCGTTCACATCCCAGGCTCGTATCGCCTTCGTTCAGATTATGATGCGCCCGCCGCCCGTTGTCAAGCAGCAAGAGCATCGATTGCAATTTTACGTCGTCACAGCATCTACAGAAGAGTTATAAGTTTTCGTTACCGAGTGTGCCACCCGTCTCCACTACATCTACATGTTCCCATTGACCTTCAGAGAGGTGAAGAAGCGGATCTACTAGGAACAAAGTGGAGGCTGTGACAAGGTTGATGTTTGTCAGCTTTGGTGGTCAAAAATGTGAATTATTTTACTGTTATGCGAAAAAAACAGATTATTTTCTAAACAACTACTATCGTCACACTCTCATAGAAAAGTAAAAACTTTTGATTCCACCCATTTATTGTCCTGTCCAAACCCACTGTGCAATGATGTTTGAGCATGCAAACTTTGATGCTTTCGAACGCCCACTCACGTCGGGGAAGTATCATCGAAGGAGCTAAGGTAGGTAGATCATAGTCAAAGTGAAGGCAAAAGGGCACCCCCGTCCCAAGCCATAATATCTATAAACATGTGATAAGCAATAAATTTTAATGTTATGATACAAACAACTACCGCTTGGTATAGGTTGGTATCTGCTGGTCGGATGGTCGGGGCGAAGCACCTTTTGGAAGAAGCGATAAAGGTACGAAGCGATGAAGAGATTTCATCGGGAGTGCGATTTACTCAAGATTCGGAAAGTTACTTCGGAATTATTTTGGGCCCCGACTCCTGATGGAAAATAGAAGTACTTCCTGGTGGGTTGACATAGTTTGAGTACGAGCTTGTTAAAATTTCATAAATTTATTCCACAGCAATGGATATTGCCAATAGGAAAGATGATACTCTAGGTAACTTGATGATTTTGTGGCTATATCGGTCTCTTTCTACTCATAAGTATAAGGGAGTAGAGATCAAAGTGGATAATGAAATGATAGATATGATAGAATTCGCTAGGTAGCGAACAAGTGTGAAAATTTTATAGAAGGTGAAATTAGGCAAGTAGGCCATGTATTGAACGAATACATCGAATGCGTGAAACTTCTGCCGTGCGACCTGTGCTTTTAAACAGATCGGCTTGGTTGGTAGTTCATACCACCTTACCAAGACTGGAGTGCGAATTCCGAAAAAGCTACCGATCGATAGAATTCGTGATGAAAACAGAACAATACATTAGGCAGTCGGGTGCCTGAAACTTTTGCCAGTCTTGGTAAGGTGGTATGAACTACCAACCAAGCCGATCTGTTTAAAAGCACAGGTCGCACGGCAGAAGTTTCACGCATTCGATGTATTCGTTCAATACATGGCCTACTTGCCTAATTTCACCTTCTATAAAATTTTCACACTTGTTCGCTACCTAGCGAATTCTATCATATCTATCATTTCATTATCCACTTTGATCTCTACTCCCTTATACTTATGAGTAGAAAGAGACCGATATAGCCACAAAATCATCAAGTTAATTATAGAATACGGTCGATAAATCAGTACACTCTAGGTAACGTAATTACTGGATGGAGGGATGAAAATGTAGCGCTGTGGTGGTTAAACGTAATGGATAATTCTGATAATCTCCCAGCTTGGGGAATTGAGTGGCCACATAATTTGAATTAGTAAATTATGACTTAAAATATAATTCCATCGATGATAAAACTATCTGTAGTATTTGATAACACTAGTTTACAAAATAAAACGAAAGTCATGAACTTCTGTCAATGACCAAAATTTTTGAATCACGATTTAGCACTGATTTCGAAACCGTGCTTCAAAAATTTTTAAGTAGAACAGTTTTTGAGTTTTAGATCAATATTGAGTTTTACAACTTTTTTAAATATAGAATTAGCTATAATTCAAATATCTTGCGTTTTGTTCATCCAAAATTCTTTTTACATAAACTAAAAGCTGAATATAATACCATTCGATCATCCGAATGCAGGTTTTGCGTCAAATTGACGAAATTCAAGATATTGGCGAGTTTTAGGGACGATCTTCTTAAATTTTGACCAAATTTCCAAAAATATATTAGGAAATGTATTTTTTTTTCAATAAGAAAAACCAGGATTGATCCACCTAGTGGTGATAGTGCCTTTCTCGTCGAATATGTACTCATGACGTTTCCGTTGACGTGAGCTGAAATGTTCCTGAATCTTGAGAATACTTTACTTAGAATTTTATCAGAGCCATCATTGAATTGACTTTAAACTTATTGATGGCACATATTCCGACGTTATGTTCAACGTATAGGCAGAGCTGAAAAATATCAGACCTCTCAGTTGACAGCTTGACCTCCTTCACTATCACTGGAGGCCGATCAACACCAAGACGATACAACTTTTTCACAAACACAGATACCTTAACGATTTTCGACAAAGTATTTTCTACACACTTCTACTCACGCTATATTCTATTATCATTGGCTACAAGATGCATGTAAAATTTGACAAAAATATGCAAGTAACTGAAATTTTTCATACTGAATCCCATTCAACTTTCAACCACATTACAGTGCGTGAGGGAGTAACCAGTCGCACAAAAATTTTACGCAGTCATTTTAGACGCCAAAGAGAATTGAAAAAGTTTGTTCGGGAGTTATTACGATTAAATTTTAATTTTCCCATACAACGATGACCCATCCTTCTGCATTATTACACCTCAGGAATCTGAAATGGTGTGATTGGATGAGATCGTCTTAGTTTTGTCAAGATATCTATCGCTTACTTTAATTTTTGAATTCCGACGAAGCACCCAACGCTAGTTTTGGAATACTACCGGTAGTTTCTTATGTGGTCTGAGACTATTTTCTTGCATACCGTTCATCAGGTTACCTAAGGAGCCGCGATTTGATGTGTGGCATGCATATGTTTGGTTCACTTAAATATTTGGCGGTGGAGCGGGCCTGGTTTGATGGTTAGATCGCAAGACTATCATGCCAAGGGCCTGGGATCGAATCCCACTCCCGACATATTCACAAAACGTAGGTTCTCCCTTCGGAAGGGAAGGGTCCCGAGATGAACTAGCTGCGAGTAAAAAATCTCGTTAATAAAGACAAAAAAATAATATTTGGCCACTTCTGGAGGGATCCCGGAACCGGTTCCGGATCACCACCGGTTGTCTCAAATATGATCTAAAACTATTTTTACTAACTATTCATCAGGTAGCCTAAGGAGCCGCGATTTGAAGTGTCGCATGCATGGGTTCGGTTCACTTTTATATTTGGCCACATCTGGCGGGGCATACGGAACCGGTTCCGGAACACTACCGGTAGAATCTTAGGTTGTCTGAGACTATTTTCTTGCGTATCATTCATCAAGTTATTGAAAAAGCCGCGACTTGATGTGTCGCATGCCTGGGTTTGCTTCACTGTTATATTTGGCCACTTCCGGCGGGACCTCCGGAACCGGTTTTGGAACACCGGTAGTTTCTTATGTGATCTGAGACCATTTTCTTGCTAACCGTTCATCAGGTTATTGAAAAAGCTGCGATTTGATGAGTCGCATGTATGGGTTTGGTTCACTTTTATATTTGGCCACTTCTGGTGGGACCTTCGGAACCGGTTCCGGAAAATTACCGGTTCAGATATGGTCTGAGACTATTTTCTTGCTTACCGTTTATCATATTATCGAAAATGCCGTGGTTTGATGTGTCGCATGCGCGGGTTTGTTGCATTTTCATATCAAGCCCCTTCCTGGGGTACCGATCCGGAACGCCTAAATGGCCATAATTCCGGAACGGCTGGACCGATCCGAACCATTACAATAGCAAACAATGGGACCAGATTCCGCGTCGAATGAACCGTCGGTCATTAAAATCGGTTGAGATTTACTGCCGAAAAGTGACGTGAGTTCGTTTGTACACATACACACACACAGACATCACCCCAATTCGTCGAGCTGAGTTGATTGATATATGTGACTCGAACCTCCGGGCCTCCTATCAAAAAGTCATTTTTGGAGTGAACATATAGCCTTTCCAGTACACATAGTGTACGAGAAAGGCAAAAAACAATTTAAAAATTCTTTCTCATTGTTTATTTGACATATCATATGTAGGCGAGTTGAGGTGAGCGACTTTGCTTAAAAATAGAACAAAAATCGATTTCAAATCATCAACCTTGTATAGAAAGTCGAAACAATTTCCATTCTACTGCAATTTTTTTCCTTCTCGTTTTCTAAATCAGGGCATGACTCTACACCAAAAATGATCATCAGCTTACCGAGTTCAAAAATGCTGTAAGCTAGTGTGATAAAAGCCTATCACATTATCTATCGGATGAAGGAGAAAGGATTTGAAGTAAGAATGGAGATAAGGACGGATAGGGAAATTGGTAGATATTCTATGGAACAAGAAATAGTTCAAAGTTGCAGCTTCAACTCTACAATGTTGATCAGGCACAGCCAGCCTTGTCGTTCTCGTTAATCGACGACTAATTAGTTTTTTCCACAAACCGGACATGATTTTCAAAAAAAAAATCATTTCAAAACGGTTGACGTGATTTCTACCAACACTAACGTGGGTTCCCATTATCAAAAAATATATGTTCACTTAATTTCACTAGTCGAAATCTTGAAAAATACCAATTTTGAGTGTTTGAAGCTTCCACTGTTAGCGCCCTGACCGCACCAATTCAAGTCAAAAATGATTTCAAAACAATTCAATATCCTCGGCTCCCCCCTCAAGAGTCAAAATCTCATAGAACATCAAGTCTTCATAATGACTCAATATGACAAAATAATATTTGCTCACCAGATTACATCGTCTTGAGCAAATTCTAGTGCAAACTGGATCAGTAGTAAAACTTTGCAGTGTTGTTTTCCATCATTCTCGAAACATTCCCTGTCCAATGTTTCCGTCCAAATTCAGCCACTGCCAGAAAGATGGATTCGCTGTAGACTGCAGCATGGTTCATCCTCCGCTCAATGTTTTGTATAGGCTCTTCCAAAGGTATTACCAGGCCCGGATTAAAGATTGTGGGGGCCCGGGGGCGGAGCAGATGTGGAGGCCCCTCGGAGGTACAACTGCGATAAGCAAAACAGTTTTTCTTTGTTTTTGAACAGTGCTTGGGTAAAATTTAAATTAAAGTTAATATTTAGCAAGCAAAAACGGTTTTTGTGGGGGCCTCTGGTTCCCTCCGGGCCCCCTTTAGATTCGGCCCTGGGTATTACCTGAGTGCTTCTTCTGCCGGCATCCCGCTTCTGTTTGTAACGTTTCACCTTCTTCCGGGTACCATGCTACAGCATAACCACCCGGGCAACTTTCTGTTCGTAAGGCGACATCCAGTACCGTGTATGTTGTTGACTGAGAGCTTTGGGCGCGGTTTGATCAGTACTCAGAGCCAATGTTCGCGCCACAATTGGTTCTGACGTCGAATATCACCCGTCAATCAATCAAAACGTGGTCGTTTAGTTTGCTGTGGTGATCTACAGGTTAGCATTACACCAGATTATGTGCTGGAAAAAAGATTCTACGTATGGCCATGAAATCCGTAAATAGTAGGCCTACTCGTTCGTCAGTTTCCTCCTACTAACCCACCAGAGCGTTTAGGCCCCTGTACCTACATTAGACCGGCCCACATTTGTATGAGACGAAAAAAAAGTTTTCAAAATTCACGGGGCACCCTCTAGAATCGTGCTTTTGGATGAGAAGAACAATCTGTGAAAGATTCAGCTCAATCGGTTAAAAACTGAGCTGGCGCAAATGAGTTGAAGGTTTGTATGGGATGTTCAGTCGAAATAAATATGAGAAATTGGATGACCTCCAGTCTCTTATTCAGCACGCCGGTTTGGCGAGTTCGATTTGGCTCAGAATTGAACGAATGGTAGTTGAGACCCTAAGGAACAACTATGTAGAAGACCATACCATGATAAAACTTAATTTAGTTACGGTTTCAGCTAACGAGAGCATAGTGAGGACATCTTCCCCCGTTTACTCTCGGTTGTTACATGCAGCACGTGTTTGCCGTTCGAAACCTGTACACTACATCACAGGCGGCTTCAGAGGCGTTTACAGGCGTTTCAAGGCGTTTCAGGAGGTGTCAGAGGGCTTTTGTGGGGCTTCATATAATCTCAGGTGAACTTCACGGGAGTTTTAGAAGCGTTCCAAAGCGTTTGAAGGCGTTTCAGGGCGTTCAGAAGTTTTCAGAGGTATTTAGGGGCTTCAGAGGCTTTCAGGTGCGTTTCACAAGTATTTCATTTGTATTTCAGCAGTGTTTCAAGGCGTTTCAGGAGGTTTCACAGGGGTTTAAGAGGCTTTAGAGGATCTCAGGTAAATTTCACAAAGTTTTCATTGGGTTTTCAAAGATGTTGCAATGCGTTGGGGTGTTTCAATGTGTTTCAGGGCGTTTCACAGGGGTTTTAGGGGGCTTCAGAGGCTCGCAGGTGAATTTATCGTAGGTTTCATCGGGGTTTCATAGGCGTTTCAAAGCGTTTCAATGCGATTCAAAGCATTTCAAGGCGCTTCAGGAGGTTTCACAAGGTGAGTTTCAGGGGTTTTTGAGACGTTTCAAAGCATTTCAAGCATTTTAATGCGTTTCAGGAGGTTTAGGGGGCCTAAATGGGACTTCAGAGGCTCTCTCGTGAATTTCACGGTTTCATGGGGATTCAGATGCGTTTCAGGGCATTTCAGGAGGTTTCCGGTGAGCTTGAGTGGCTCGCAGGTGAATTGCACGGAGGTTTAATGAGGGTTTCAGAGGCGTTTCAAATTGTTTCAATGCGTTTCAGGGTATTTCAGGAGGTTTCACAAGGTTTTTAGGGGGCTTCAGAGGCTCTCAGGTTAAGTTCACGGTGGATTTATAGGGGTTTAAGAGGCGTTTCAAAGCGTTCAAGGCGTTTTAGGAGGTTTCACATGGGTCTTGGGGGGCTTCAGAGGTTCTCAGGTGATTTTCACGCGTTTTAATGCGTGAATGCGTGTCAGGGCGTTTCAGGAGATTTCACTGGCGTATTAGGGGGCTTCATAGGCTCTCAGATGTATTTCATGGAGGTTTCATAGGGGTTTCAGAGACGTTTCAAGGCGTTTCAAGAAGTTTCTAAACGTTTCAAGGCGTTTCGAAGCGTTTCAAGAGGGTTGAGGAGGCATCAGGAGCTTTCACAGTTGATTTAGGGGGGGTGGGAGGGTGGTTCAGAGGTCTGAAGTGAATTTCATGAAGATTTCATGGGGGTTCTGGAGGCGTTTCAAAGCGTTTCAATGCTTCTCAATGGTCTTCAGAGCGGTTTCAGGGGAATATAGAAGCCCATTTAACTTTTCCTCTGTTGCGTAAATCTCTTAGAGACAACCAAATACGTTGGTAGATCCGATGACCTGTACCCAAGGAAGTTCTTGGAGATCCTCAAAGTGACAATGAACTCACCACTTGATGGCACATAGCTACATGAGGCTGTGTAAGCATAAACTTTATTCATAATACTCCAAAAGATCACTGATTACGCTTGTAGATCAGATGGCCAAGGAGTTCTCGGATACTCTTAAACTTTTAACCTTTAAACACTCCGTAAACGTCCCTTAACTCTGAATTCTGCTTTTTTTCGTAAACCAACTTTATCTGTAATCTTGAGTACTCCAACTGTTCTGAACAAAATCAAATTTCATTTAGGTAACGTTACCTAAATTGAGGGACCTAAATGGAGGTTTCAGTGTATTTTACATTCATATTACCAGTTTGTCGGTTCGTTTCAAGCTGCGGCGGCTAATTTGTGACGCGGAAAGGATGTAGATTTACTTCTACGATGTGCCTGATGTGCAGCGAAAATGATGTGATATCACATTTTTTTTTGCTGTGTATGATTTTGTCGTTTGCGTTGGCCGGTAGTACGTATTGCAGTTTACAGTAGAGGCTCGAGAAAAATATCTAATGTTCAGTAATTTTGTACATTGTACATTTGATTGGATTTCGAGTGAAAAAAAACTGCTTTGGAGTTTTTTTCTAATATAATAATGTCTCAGAGAGATTAAGGATCTTTTCAGGGATGTAACATGGGGTCTCAGGGAAGTTTCAAGGCTATTCCAAGTATAAGTACGTTTCGGGGGAGTGTAGAACTAGCCTATGTTAATACGTTTCGGGGAAGCTGTGGGTGTCTTAATCATCCTACACGGAGCCGCCAAACTATCGTAATTTGAGTTCTTTTGATGCGATCCCATAGTTCGACCCAATAACTAAAATTTGAGTAAATCGATTAAACTCACAGTAGGTAGTTTGCCTTTAACTCCAGCAAAAAAAATATACTCAAGAGTAGGTAAATTCAACTCAAACCTCAGTTTTTTCTACCAAATTTGGATAAAATCGGCATTTATCCAAAATTGGCTTATTGGGCCACACAGATAAAAATAATGAGATTTACACGTCATGTAAACTTTAGTTTAGTCATGTAAACTTAGTGTTATGATGATTTACATAATATATCATGTAAATTTGTGTTAAATGTCATGTAAACACACAGAGTCATGCTGGATTACATGACATATAATGGAAGTTTACATGATATTTTGTAAATTTTACATGATATGTCATGTAAACTTCAGTGATATCCCACGCTCCAATCATGTGCATCATATATCACAGAACTTTACACTCTTTTTTCGATCTGTGCAAAGTACCCCCGGTGGGTCGATGCAGTTCGCTTTGTTTTTGACATCATTGGTGGGAGAGAAAGGGAAAACAATCCAATTTTGGGTAGAAAGTTTATTTGATATATACTTTTGGGTGAAATACACCCAAGAAATAGGTAGATTTAGTTCTCCGTGTAGCATTCATGGCGTCTTCAGGACCACATCAGGGCGTCTCAAGAAGATTAATGGGGGAGGGGGAAAATTTCAGGAGGTCTTAGGGGGTTTTCAGGAGTATTTTGGGTGTATTTCATGGGACTTCAAAAAGATAAAAAGTATTCCTGAGGCATTTGAAGGAGCCTCAGGGAATTTTAAAGGGGAGCTCAACGGAAATTTCAGGATTTTCAAGCAGATATCAGGGGTTTCAGGGGCATCTTAATTTGGTTTGAAAGGGTTTTAGGTAGTAGAACACCTCCACAAAACCTCATTTTAGCCACAAAATGAAGTGCTTATGAAGGTTAAGAGGTAAGGTAGTCTCAGACTCAGATCCCAGACAATTTAGAAGTTTTTTTTGCGTTTCTGTAAGTCCAAGTTCGACCCTGGATTCTGGAAGTCTCTGAATACATTTGAATCGCTCTTGAATGAGCGATTTTTTGGGCTTTGAAGGACTCTGAATCCCCCTTTAACCTCCTCTTTTTAGTTAACTCTATTTATGACCTATTTTAATTGCTTTATTTATTTAGATTTGCACTCACATAAACTTGAGGCAAAATGCACTTTTTACGAAAAATACGCAAGTGGTCTTCACCTACTTAATAAGCAAAAATCACATCGTTTGTCGTTTTTAAAGTATTCCTTCATTTTCTTTGCTGCCTCAGCAAATAAAATGTCATAGCTCGATGTGGTTTTAATGTATTATTCAAAAGTTTAAAGAATGTTACACACATAACTCAAAGTGATATGATATCAGTTTTTGTTCTTGTCGAAATATCTGAAAATTTCTACATAAGAAAAAATGTAGCTCTTCTGCACGAAATGGAATACATACACAGAGATAGCCTCATGTTAGTGAAATGCCATGTGTCCCTTTCTGAGCTGGGAAAACGAAGAAACTCATGCTCTTGTTGCCATGATATTCACGACAGTGAGTAGTTTAGTGGTAAGCATCGCCGTCTGTGAATCCTTAGATCGTAGGTTCGATTCTGGATGTTGGCATTTTTTTTTCAAGAAAAATGTCTACAATTCTTGTCTGCTATTGTTTTGATCTTGTAATATCTTAACGAGCTATTATTGAGCACTTTTGCATACTAGATTTTGATAGTATTTCTGATGTTTTACTTCCTATCTCAATCAAATCAATTTCAGTTTTTGTTCTTCAGTAACTCAATTATTAATAACTGAATGTGTTATTCGTTAGATTTGCTCACCTACTCGGGGGGTAGATGTAGACCTGACTGTTTGACGCGTGTTTTTTTTTTTTTTGAAAAAAAATTGTTTGAAAGAACGTGTTTTTTACGCTGATCATTGACCCAAGTAACACAGAAAACATCTTTGGATATCTACATTTTAAAAGATGTTTTTGCCTTTCTCGTACACTAAGTGTACTGGAAAGGCTATATGTTCACTCCAAAAATGACTTTTTGATAGAAGCCCCGGAGGGTCGAGTCATATATACCAATCAACTCAGCTCGACGAATTGAGGTGATGTCTGTGTGTGTGTATGTGTGTGTGTGTGTATGTGTGTGCGTGTGTGTGTGTATGTGTGAGTGTGTACAAAAAAACTCACATCACTTTTTGGCAGTAAACCTCAACCGATTTCAATGACCGATGGTTCATTCGACGCGGAATCTGGTCCCATTGTTTCCTATTGAAAATGGTTCGGATCGGTCCAGCCGTTCCGGAGATATGGCCATTTAGGTGTTCCGGAATGGTACCCCAAGAAGGGACCAGATATGAAAATGCATCAAACCCATGCATGCGGCACATCAAACCACGGCATTTTCGATAACCTGATGAACGGTAAGCAGGAAAATAGTCTCAGACCATATCTGAACCGGTAATGTTCCGGAACCGGTACCGGGTGTCCCGCCGGAAGTGGCCAAATATACAAGTGAACCAAACCCATGCATGCGACACATCAAAGTACGGCATTTTCGATAACCTGATGAGCGGTAAGCAGGAAAATAGTCGCAGACCATATCTGAACCGGTAGTGTTCTGGAACCGGTTCTAGGCGTCCCACTGGAAGTGGCCAAAAATACAATTGAACCAAGCGCATGCATGCGACACATCAAACCACGGTATTTTAGATAACCTGATGAGCGGTAAGCAGGAAAATAGTATCAAACCATATCTGAACCGGTAGTGTTCCGGAACCGGTTCTAGGCGTCTCGCTGGAAGTGGCCAAATATACAATTGAACCAATCCCATACATGCGACACATCAAACCACGGCATTTTCGATGACCTGATGGACAATGAGCAGGAAAATCATCTCAGCCCATATCTGAACCAGTAGTGTTCCGGAACCGGTTCCGGGGTTCCCGCAGAAGTGGTCAAATCTGAAAATGAAACACCCGTACCCGTACCCGTACATGCGTCACATCAAATAGCGGCTTTTTCGATTACCTAATGAACGGCCAGCAAGTGTTTCGGAATCGGTTTAGAGTGGCCGGAAGAGGCCAAATGTAAAAGTAAATCAAATGCCTGGATGTGACACATCAAATCGTGGCTTTTGCGATAACCTGATGAACAGTTAGCAAGAAAATAGCCTTAGATCACACTAGACACAACTGGTAGTGTTCCGGAATTGGTTCCGAGAGTCCCGTCGAAATTGTCAAACCCTGCATGTGACACCTTCAATTTGCAGCGTTTTTGGTTAACCGATGAACAGTTAACAAGACAATAGTGACAGACCATATTTGGTTCAGCCGGTAGTTATTCGGAATCAGATCCGGGTAGTAAAATGTAAAATTTAACCAAACCCATGGATGCGGTACATCAAACCACGACTTATCGACAACCTGATGGAAAAATAGGGTCAGACCACATTAGATTCCCGGTAGTGTTGCGGGTTCGGCTGTGGCTTCGAAAGTGGTTAAAAGTTAAAGTGAATCAAACCCCTATACATGCGATATATCAAATCGCGGTGATTGGGTAAAGGTGAAGAATTAGCAATAAAATAATCTCAGACCATAATTTGGACAACCGGTAGTGTCATGGAATCAGATCCGGGTGTCCCACCGGAAATTGCCAAATATAAAAATGAACCAAACCCATACATACGACACATCAGATCGCAGATTTTTTTGATAATCCAATAAACGGTTAACAAGAAAATAGCCTTAGATCACATAAGACTAGCTGTTGTGTAGCAGAACCAACGTTCATGTGAAAAATCAAATCGTGGCTTTGTTTAATGGCCTTATAAACGTTAGGCATGAACAACAGTGACGAATAGGTCTAAGTTCTCATATACGAAAGAGAATAAAATATAGACAAAACTAAAGCAATCTCATCAAATCGCACCATTTCAGATTCCCAATGTGTAAATTTATAGCAGGATGGGTCAACGTTGAATGGAAAAATAAGAATTTGATCGTGTCAACCCTGAACAGAAGGTGGCGGCTGTTTAAAGGAATTTTGAGCTCTAAAACTATGTAAAATAAGTGTATTTGGTATGGGAAATATGTTCGGAGTCCACCAGAGTATATAAGATAGCGGTCCAAAATCCAAGATAATGGCCCAGTATTCAAGTTAGCGCCTTTTTTAGAATGTTGAACTCTTGCATTATGGGCATATGTTGTATGGAAACATGTCCAGAATTCAAAATTTGTAATCAGAAAACCTAAGCTGTGCGCTGTTTCACAAGGTCTGCAATATGACTATAATTTGAATGGGGAAGAATGCCGGTCTTCGTCCAAAACTGGTACCAGAAAATCATAAACGACATGCCAAAATTCAATACGGCGATTATTTTATGTAATTTTAGGAACAGAGTCCCAAATTGAATACCAGAACATCCAAGATGGTGTCTCAATGTTTAAGATGGCGGTTAGTTTAGTTGGGGTAGATATCCGGAGTCAAAAAATGACGACCGGAAAATCTAAAATGACGTTTCAAAGCTTTGCGGCTTCATGACACTTGTTTGGTTTGAATTTTGGATCGTTGTCTTATGTTTTCTGAATATTGGATCTTATGCTAATATAAAATGTATCCATATTGATTAGATTTAGCTAGCAGTTTTCATTTTGTATTTATGTCAATGTCATCAACATGTCGCTTGAGTTTTGTTGAAAGGATATTTAAAAGCACGAGAAAGGCACCATCACCGCTAGGTGGATTAATTAGGGTTTTTAAGTATATTATAAGTGACTCATAATACATCTTGTGTTAGTTTCTAGCTCTAAATATGCTAGTCGATAACAAACAGCACCGAAAAATATCATTTGGGGTACCACGCATGAAATACTTTTATATAACAATTAAACAACAAAATAATCCACTACACGAAGTATTTCAATTATGTCGCAACACTACTAAGTAAAACAAGAAGAAATAATCAATGTTTGTATTAGACAAGGCAATTTTAAAACCCTTACTCCAATCACTTTATCGTTTCACAAGCGCATAGACGGTGAGCGGTTCATGGCAGCTTGTCTCACGAAACAGTAGAGTTTTCAATAAGAGTTTTCAATAATCACACATATTCCGTGTCCCGTCTTAGTCGAGCCACTATCAATGATCCGTTTAACGTATAGCATGATCCTACGAGATGAACACCGTCGCTCTAACAGAGAAAATATTGTAAAATCTGGTCATTTACACAAAATCAAAGCAGCTGCCTGAATCTATCCGGCGGCTCCAGTCATATCAACCTTCAAAAACCAAACTGTAAGCTGTGCTGTAGCAACGTTTTGTTGATCCAGTTCTCTGGAATCTATCGAAGAAATTTTACATTTGCGGCACTGCCGGTATTAATGTCAGCTCCTCTTGATGGTTGCACACATTCGACCTCCCCTCTAGCTGGTATGAAATCCTGTCGGACCCGTTCTTAACGATCTGGTATACGGCTTCGCAATTATTTAATGGACCACCTAGAATCCTCCGTAAACTATAAACCTCCGACGAACCACAGCGACCAATAAGCAAAGTTATTGAGGGTATTGGCAATGTTTTGATATTTTGACAGCTGTTGCGCTTGTAAGAATGTAGTTATATATAAGTTATTTTGACGTTGTAAAAATGTTCACAACACAAAAATATGGCTTATGTGTAGTTCTGTTGAAAACATGTATTTTTGATGTATTATTAATGCTATTAAAACACTCTTCCATAAGCTGTTGTGGAGTTGCTATCGGAATGCTATTTTAGCGTAATTTCAGCTTATGTCTAAATCCAAACATTGGAATTGTTTAGATATGTTTTGTATATTTTGTTCAGATTACAATACCGGTCAAAAGTATGCATACACAAATAAAAATATGGAACAAATTGGAAAATTTGTCTTGTTTTATATAATTTAATTTTGGTTTTAACTACATATTTTTCAATCTTACTAGGTCATAGTCAATAGTGAGCTAGTTGGCTAAGATCAATTTCAATTTCTTACTTTGTTAGAATCAACTTTGTTAGAAATTAAAATCTTAATATTTTTGAACGACACTGTAAGTCTCGAAGAAGAGCTGCCATATTGTTTTTCGTGAGGAATGAGGAAAATATCCCATCGAACCGTAACATTTAGTTGGTTCAACTTACAATTTTCAATTAAATGCAACGGCGGTTGAATTATGGATGAGTAAAAACCACTGTTTCACCATAAATCTAAAACCGCAAGTGGAATATATCTATTGCTATTGAATGTTAACAATGTCATGATTTTTTATAGAAAATGTTTGCAAAATGTCATGCTTGGTCATTCCCACTTATCACTTGGATTTATTTTTTCCAGATTGCGAGAGTATATTTCTATTTTTGTTTTGCCGGTTGCTACTAAGCATACGTATTCATATATTTTCTATCCATATTGGTTTGTAAAATAAATGATAACTGTAGGTTGGTCTACCTACATATAGCCTAAGTACAACCTATGCAAATGATATGTTATATGAAAGTTGTGCATGCGCTATATAACGTTGAAGTAACTTAATGTCAACCAATCAATTCAATTGTATTATTAAAGTATTTTACAAGTTATTATTGTTGTCACATAACTTAATTTCAGCTAATCTGTACATGAAAGTTGGATGGAACTCAATTATTAGTACTATAAGTGTATTGGGGTACATCTTATATAACCTGAAAGATGTTTTATAAGCCGCCATTTTTTGCGCTGTTTTCAATATATAAGTGTTCAATTTTACGTAAATAATGCAATAAAAATACAACAGAACTAGTATGAAACGTGTATTTTAAACTATTATATAGCAAGCTGTGTTACTTGGGGAATTACCTTAAAGTTCATTTTGTGTCCCTTTCGGCCAAATAGCGTTCGACCAAATTACTCGGAACCATTCTCGGGAGTTCCAGGGAGCTTCCAAGGGTTATTTTAGGTATGCTTCAGAGGCGTATCAAGGCTTTTCAGGGAATTTCAGGAAGTTTCCGAAAGCGTTTCTGTTAGATTGAGGGGACCCCCTTTAAATCCCCTGGAACGCCCCTGCAATCTCCTGGGGCATCTAGAATATCCCTGGAACTACCTGGAAACCTCCTGGAACCCCTTGAAATGCCCCTGGAACGCCTCTAAAACCTCTTGAAAATTCACAGGAAGACTTCTGGAATAACCTTGATGTCTTTTGGAACATCCTTGAAAACCCTTGAACAGCCCTGAAATCCCCAGGAATACTTTTGATATCAAAAAAATAACCTGTAATACCCCTGAATGTCCTTGAAACCCCATGGAACGCCTTTAGAATCCGCTGGAGCACCTTGCAACGGCCCTGAAGCCGCTCAGAACACCCCTGGAATTTCTTGAAAACACCTGGAACGGTTCTGATATCCTTTGGATCAGTCCCGAAACTTTTTGAAAATTCCTTTTGAAACGTCCACTAACATTCCTGAAACTTTTTGGAACCACTTAAGACCATCTGGAATACCCCTGAATATGGAATACCCTTGAAATCAACAAAAAATATATTACAGTCATGCTGAAATGTTATGCCTAGTACTCATCTGGTAAAAAAGCAAAAAAAAAAATCCATCCTATTACCAAAGTTATGTTGACAACATTAGTATGGGGAAAATAAAAACGTTTCCTTGGAGAATATGTAATCGAACGCAACATTTTTCCGCAAGGATAAATGATACCTCCATTTGATATTCCTGTAAAATTGTTCTTCCGGAATGCGATTTGAAACATTTGAAAACATGTTTTGTTGTGACTAAGCCGCCAAACCGACGGAAAATCTTTTAATTTCCCAATGAAAATTAGCAACTTCTGGTTTTTCGTGCTTGCAATTAAGCATAGTTGTTGAGAGTTTTCTGCAAGAGGGCAAGGGAGACGCGAGTGCTTGATCCGGGATCGGAATCGAAAGATAACTTTCGCGCGTTGTTAATTTTCTGTGAGAGATAGATAGAGTTCGAAATCGGAAGACAATGTTCGTGCGTTAGTAGTTTTCGTGACATGTATTTTCATTTAACTAGTGGATCATAGGGTAACCTGGGGTAATACGCACCCCCGGGGAAAAACGCCCTCACGCTATTTCATTATACAAGTGAAGTTCCATCCGATGCAAGCAAACTAGACGAAAAATTGAGCCGGGCAAGCCCAAGAATGCAAAGAAAATTAGAATGAAAAGCGTGGAAAACGATGATTTTCCACATTTGGAAAAATTGTCTAATTTGGAGCGCACGCAATTTAAGCAATTGCGCGCTGACTTATTAACTACCATCCGCCTCCTACACCTTCCATTTGCTGCCATAAATAGTAAGATGGAGCTGCCTGGTATTTCATTAGAATTCAAAGCGGAAAATGCCAGATGTCATATTGCCCCACCTCAAGGTGCGTTTTGCCCCCAACAGTTTTTCAGCACCCAAAATGTAACACTTTTTTAAATTGTTAATTTGATTCGGTAAAATTGATATCACGCGGACCTTAGTCAAATAGGTAAACTAACTTTCAAAACGCAAGACACTCATAAAATTATCTTAATCTTAGCTATAGGGCCACGTTTGCTTAGGGGGTGCATATTACCCCACCTTCCCCTATCACCTGCCAAAGGTGGCTCCTAGATTCACGCTTTACCATACCCTACTAATAAATACTCCTTCCCGAGACAACCGTGAGGATGCTGTGGATTCCACGGTTTCTAGTAGCAACGGTTTTCGAACTATGTAACATTCCTTCCCTTTCCCGATGACCGTAAGAACGTGGCCGGTGCCGTTATTGACTTTTCAAATGTTGAACTCTCGACTTGTGCACATTGAGAATGGTAGCTAGTCCCAAGCTTCACATTCATTGGATCTCTGTGCAACTTCGATTGTTCTAGCCAATCACGGAGTTGCAACTACGGTGTACGGTTATCTTTGCTTTGCTTGTAATTAACCATGGTTGTTGATGTCAACGCTATTCATGTTAGGGGTCTTTCATATATGACGGCTATCATTTAGCAGGAAGGGGGTTAACATTTCATGTACATATAGAGTATACGAATAAAGCGGGACAGATGTATGGGTAACAGTCTGAAATTCCCGAAAAATGATGGACGCAATTTTTGAATGTTTTCATGAAGTGGTATTTTACCCCATGACAGATGACCTTTTGCACCACTTCCGTTTTAGGAATCAGTTTTTAAAATCTCTGTGGTAACTAACGATCATAAAAGATCTATTTAATATTCATCTGGTAGGGAAGAGACTGTCGTCCCAATCAAACAACGCGCTTTACCAATCGTGTAGCACTCGCGTGTGTACGAAGTAGATGAAGTGAAAAAGGACAATAATAGCGGATCTACCACAATCTCTACAAATCGATGAAAATACGTTTAACAAATATTGTTTAGTTACTGTTACCGCTTTGAAAGCCTTATAAATGAGGCTTTTTATTATTGTAAACGATGAAAGTTTGAAAAATGGCATCTTGCCCACTTTTCCTACGCAATTTTCATTTCTTTCCAGTTCCGGACAACTCAATTTTTGACAACGAAATCATTTATTGTCCGTTTCTTGTCCTATCATTTCCCACAGTAAAAATAAGAACACATTTTTACTCTTTTATTTATAGAGCCAGAAATACTGAACCAATTTCAATGAAAAATTTTCTGTATGTAAAGTATACATATCAAAATGTTGTGTAAAAAATTCATTCAATTTGATCCAGCCGTTACAAAGTTATATTTGTTTAGGTGGCCAAAATTTGTCAAATTTTGTCAAGTCAAGTCAAATTTTGGTCACACATTTTTTTTTCATAACTTTAGACTGCGTACACCAAAACAGCTGATTTTTGGATCAGTAATGGTACGTTATATGTAGCTTGTACCATAAAATTTTCATCAATATCGGTCTAGTATTTGCGGTAATATTGTTGAAATTGCAATTATAAATTTTGTGCAAAGAGGATTCACAAATAAGAACACGTTTTTACTGTTTTATTTATAGAGCCAGAGATACTTAAGCGATTTCAATGAACATTTTTCTGTATGTGAAGTATGCATATCAAAATGTTGTGTAAACATTTCATTTAACCCTCTAATACCCAATCCCGCCTTTAGACGGGCTATAGTTTGAGCATTTTTGTATTTTTAGTTTCGTAGAAAATCATTTTTTTTATATTTTTGGCTGATATTTAGGACTGTTCTGTATATCTCAAAATGGTTTTTGGTGTATTTTAAAGCGTATTTACATTTTTTTTAAATCATTGAAAAATTGATGTTTTAGTCACCTTTTAGAAGTCATTGTTTATTTTGTATTGAATCGCTACAATTAACATATTTTAAGTTTTTCCCAAATCATTCTATCCTTGTTTAATAGTTTAAGGGAATCGAATACACTCTAAAATTATTTTCCTTAAAATTACACGGAAAATCAAATTTTTTGCGAAAAAAAATTAAAATAATAATATTTCAACAATAATCATAAAATCTCAAAATGTTTTCATCCCAAAAAATCCGTTCCCCAAATTGACTTCCAGGAAAAATATAAAAGTGTGGGGAAGTTCAAAAATAAAAATTAGAAAAATCAAATACTGAAATTCACGAAATCGGGAATTAAAAAGAATCATCTTCCAAAACATGTTTAGGGGTGATCGGGGCAATATGGGCCACCTAAGGAAATCGTTCTGAAATGCACAGAAAAACTCAATAAATAATTATTTTATTGTAATTGAACCACGCTTAGGAGTGTTTCCCTTCATATTGCGTCGATAAATTATGAAAAAAACTTGTTGTTAATTGTTGGGAAGTACTTTTGAAAACCATTGATTTTCATGAGTTTCCCAGCTATACGGGGCAATATGAGCCACCAGGCGGGGCAATATGAGCCACCATTTAAAACTCTTTTGTTTTTTTAAACAATTTTTCGTAACAAATGAGAAATAGAACAATATGATTATTTAACAACAATTTAGTGTATTTTATACAAGCTCGATTGTTTTCGTTTCAAAATAATAAAGAAACATAAGCAGATTTCATCGCATTTTTCAAACGCAACATTTGATTCAACGTAGGCACATGTTTCCATCACAGGCATGAATCCAAGAATGGCATCGATGGCATTGGTTCCATCTCTCACACTCTGAGGTTGAACGGACGAAGGGAGACACAGTAAGGGAGCACTTACAAATTACGTACCATTTTTGGCTAATTTTCTATAGTCCCTCCCCATCTGTAATTTGTTTTCACATACCGTAACAATATCAAGAACTCCTCCCCCCCCCTCCAATGTACGTCATTTATGGACAATTCCTAAAACAACCTTCCTTGGCCGTTGCCAAAGAGGATATCGTTCCAAGCGAAGACCGCAAATATCCGGTTTCATTCAACGTTTGAGATTGGGATGTATTCTGTAGTGGCGCCTGTGTCTTGGCGGCGTTCAGGCTGCTATGTGACCATTTTTTTCGTTCCGATCGCCGCTTGTAACCTCACACCAGTAATGAACCATGGTTCTGCAGATAATGTTCATGTTTTGACAGCAAAATTTTGAGATTAGGTTACAAAATAAAACCGATCATGTTGGTCCGAGCAGGTATGACCATATTGCCCCGTAGAGACTGGTTTCGGAAAATTCTTGTTTTATTGTAATTTCAGTTTCGAAAAAATGCACACTTGCTCACAAACTGCTCAGTAATAGTAGGAGTATCAACTGTAATGGAATATTTACCTGGGCAGTTGGGAGTTATCTGTTAAAAGCTTATTTTGGAGTTTTAAATCTTATATGATTTTTGCGTTCGTAGCAAAAAATTACATTTTCATTAATATTTGCATTTCAGAATCGAATTTTGGTACGGTTTTTACAGTGTGACATGATTGAAGCACTCTATAAAAGATCCTAAGCCTTTGAACAGAACAAAATTTGATAATAAGGCCAAATTTAGGGTGGCTCATATTGCCCCGTATGGTCATATTGCCCCTACTACCCCTAAATCGATTTTAGATGACGAAAAATGATATTTAGATCAAAATCAAAAATTTGGGTATTAGAGGGTTAATTTGATCCAGCCGTTACAAAGTTATATTTGATTAAGTGACACCCGGTCAGTTTTTTTTTTCATATTCAAACTGCTACAACTTTGAAAGTATTCATACAAAATGGCTCAAAATTCTACTGAGAAGATATTTTCATAAATTTTTGATAAAAATCGGATCAGTATTGGTAGTTCTATAATCTAATTTGTGCTTTACTGAACTTAAATTTCCGAAAATTTACTATGGAGCGCCTTTGTACAAAATTTTAAAAAGGTAGGACGATGGTTTTATCTATATTTCAACCAATACTTAATCGATTTTGATGAAAATTGTATGTTATAAGCTACATATAATGTTGCATTACTGGTCCAAAAATCAGCTGTTTTGGTGAACGCAGTCTAAAGCTATGAAAAAAATTGTGTGACCAAATTTTGACCGTATCTCCCTTTACATACTAAGATTCGATCGGTATTTTTTTTTCATCTTTCTACTGAACTTCCAACAGCAGCTCTAACTAGGTACGCGCGCTCGTATGTTTCTTTTGCTGGAATTTTGTAAACGAGTTGATGAGTTCAGCAAATCAACCATAACAAATAACTGATGAGTGTTGAGCGATTAATATCGTTACTGATGATTGGTGAATATTGATTATCGAGTATGTACAGTGGTTTTTCGGTTTTATCACGGTCAGGAAAAAAAAATAACCGTGAAATAAACGAAACCGTGAATTTAGCTAAACGAAAAATGAATGTTAATTTTTTATTCAAAATCGATAAACTGCAAAAATTATGAAATTTAGTTCACATTTTTTGACTGTCGTAGTGGACTGGGCTACGTTATACTGATTTCAATGGACACGAATGCCAACTTATTTGGTAAAGTGTCTTTAATAAAATATAATAATAATAATTGATTTTGAATTTATTTCGGAATGTTTTAGAATAAGTGTGATAAAAACGAAATGAAAATCGTGATAAATTCGGAATGACTAGTGATTAAAACGACTAGTGATAAAACCGAAACGCCACTGTATACCGACTTGAATCTGCTGTTGAGAACGCAGTAGAAAGACAAAAATAACACTGATCTCAGTGAAAAAAATATATTTATTCGGAACATCAGATTTTATAGTGCAGCCCTTATATTCAGTATTGGCTTGATAGATTTGGTATAAGTTTTTGAGTTAAATGACTCGTAAATTTCTAAAATCGATGAAAAATTGACATAAAGTATTGCACTATCATTCAAAGAAAATGTTGATAATATGTTTAAATCCATCATCAATATGCGTAAATACTCCCACGTTCAAATGCACCGTTCCATCTGGCAGAAAGGTGTCACCGAAACAGCGACATCAGCATCACCTAGTACCAAAATGGAAAAACCACAATCTAAATTTTCTCAGCTGCCGCTATTCTCACCTTCCGGGAGCAAAAATTTGCACTCCCAAAAACATCAAATCCCCCCCGGTTCGTGTATGATGTGGTATTCTCTGGATCGGTCCTTTGAAAATCTCCAAAAAGGTGGCCCTCGAAAGGGATCGCATACAGAGACTTTCCTCCAAAACAGAGAATTTTTTTTCCCCGAACGGATGAGAGAGGCTCACCTTTCACCGGTGAGCACGGTGCCCACTCACCGAAATAAAACCGATCCCGTATCCAGTTGGTAGCGCAGCCATCCAAACAATGAGAACAGTGATAAGAAAATCGCGAAAATTATCACCCATTCTGCGAAAAACTCACCACGTGGCTGCTTGGTGCGGGTGATTGCGCAAACTCACCACTCGCGACGAACCGTTCTCACCCATGTTCGAATCGTTTCGAACTCACCGGTCGTGTGTTGCTCACGCGGTTCAATGGGAGCGACTCTCTCTTCCGAGTTCCGCTCACCACCCGACGTGACTTCGAACCAACATGTGTACGAGAGAGCGGTGGTGGGTGGCGATGAGCGGATTTTCCCACGAAGGCGCCTTCAGTGAGGACATCGCCGACTCGGGAGGGTGGGTTTTATAAAATCTTCGTCCGTTTCGATGGGGCGAGTTAGTTGCAACCGTGTCCTTTTGCCGAACGGAGCATGAAAATTTGTCGCGATCGGGTCCGTGTACGCGTTGCGGTAGTGTTTTGAACATTTTCCCTTTTGACAGTGCTGGGCTTGAGAGTTTGGGGTTGGAAAATCTCGCGATGAATGGTGAATTCTTGTGAATTGTTGATTTAGTGTGGTTTTCTCGGGATTTGAAAGGATTCCTGGAGATAAATAACGAGCTACTGGAGGGCTCGTGTGGTTGAACGAGTTATTAGTAATCGGCAGTGTGACTATTCTGATGATTCTGGTTGGGTGAACTTGTGAGTTTTCCACGACTTCCGTGCGAAGATGAAATGTGCAAAAGAGCATCCTGCTGGTGAAAAGCTGATGATGGTTGATCGGGAGTCTTAGTGAAAAATTCAAGCTTTGACTTGAGATGTACGTGTAAGCAGTGAGCGAAGTACTCCTTAAGACAAGTGAAGCTTGGTGAAGATTTTCCGTAGAATCAGCTGGCGAAGGCAGCCGTTCGATATCGTTGGTGCGTGTGAGTTTCACTGTTTTTTGTCGTGATGTTTAAAAGTGAAAGGGCGTCCCCACAATTTAATTCAGTGAAATCGAAGGGAGGTTGATGATGGAAAATAACGAGCAATAACAGTGGTACCATTGATGATGGGTTTTAATGGTGATGTGCTGGAGAACGGGATGGTGGTTGCTAATGGCTACTGATGGGTGACGATTGAACCAGGAAGATTCATCTGTGTTGTCTGTATGATTCGGGGAAACGACACTGGGTCAGTGGAAGGGGTGAAGCTAGTGGCAACCCAGCAGGGCACAGATGGAAATTGAAAATACAACGTCAAGGTAGGGTTGGAAAATCGACTCTTGTTAAACTAATGCACAGGGATAATGTTTGTTCGTGTTGATAAATGGAGTGGAACTTATTGGAAGATGTTGGTAAGGAAGTCATTGAAAGAGATTCACAATCTGTTAGGAGTTCAGTGATGATGACAATATGTGTAAATTAGTCAAAATAATACAACGGATTTTTTTTATAAAACTCAGACTGGGAATCTAAGCTTTTTAGCAATTGTTGAATTTATGGTTATTAAATCGAGAATCTATTTACTGTATCAAATGGGAAAAAATGTTTCCACACCAGTACCAGTTATTGCAAAAGTTTTCTATACCGATATTGCAAAAATTCAATAGATTCTCGATGTGTAGGGAAGTGGAACCATCTCGGCAAGGCTCCTATTTTGGGCACTGTTCTGCTATAACTCAGCCAATTTTGAAGCAATTGATACAATTTTTGGAATGCAGTGAGATACGTATAGTATCTATCCGTGTACAAAATTTCAATTGGTTTGGAATTGGCTGAGTTATAGCGAAGAGTGCCCAAAATATCGGCCACTGCCTAAGTGGCTCGCTACCTTAATAAAAGAAAATAGTGAAAAACAGTCAATTAAAAGTTCAAGTATCAATGGCAATACCTGGTCATTTTTTTATATATTTTTTTTACCAGTTCATTTATTGAGCAGGCAAGCTCAAGAATGTTTATTGTTTGACAACATTACATAGATACTCTTGATGTCCAGGTTTTCAAATCAAATAGGGAATTGAAGAGGTAATTGTACAACTCTACAAGTTCCTTTTAAGATTGGCTTTATGTATTTTTAATCTGCTGTTATTATTTGATTGTATGAACAGTGACACAGCAAATCCAGGTTAAACTGCTGATATTTGTTGTCCATCAACAGCGTGTGGATTGTCAAGTTCTCTGCAATTTCAATATGTATGAAAGGATTGAAAACATTATTTAAATTTCAGGTATTCATTCATGCAATCAGAATCATTCAGAAAATATTCGCAAAAAAAAATATCTGAAAATGATAACACTAGTTTACAAAATAAAACGAAACTCGTGAACTTCTGTCAACGAACAAACTTTTTTAAGCACAATTCAGTGCGGATTTCGAAACCGTGCTTCAAATTTTTTTTTAAGTAGAGCAGTTTTTGAGATATTGTTCAATATCAAGTTTTACAATTTTTTTAAAACATGGAATTTACTTTGTTTTGTTCAACTAATGTTAAATCTTTTTCCATAAATTAAAAGCTGAATATAATACGTTTCGATCTTCTAAATGCAGGTTTTGCGTCAGATTGAAGAAATTCCAGATATTGGCTAGTTTAAGGAACGATCTCCTTAAATTTTAGCAAAATTCCCAAAAATATATGAAGAAATGTATTTTTTTTTCAATAAGAAAAAAAAAACAATTTAAAAAATCTTTCTTAACGTTCATTCATTTCATATTTCAAATGTAGCCAAATTACAGTAAAAAACCCAGATTAATCCACTTAGTGGTGATAGTGCCTTTCTCATGATCATTCCGTCGACGCAATCAATCTTGCTCTATTATCAATCTTTGTTGAAGATCGTAAAGCGATCTGATGTCATCGTCTCACAATGTTTATTGCGTTTATTTATTTTTTTGTAATATTAACTAGTGTTCATCGACAAAATAGCTTTACTAACTAGTGAAACGATTTGTTTTCATTCTGTTTCACTGTGCTTTTCACTTCAACATTTTTTCGGGGCTTAGGAAAAATATCTGAATAATATTTGAAAACTGAAACTGAACTTTGAAACTAATGTTACAACAAAAGTTGTTCTGGCAGAACAACTTTGAAACAAGCTTTGAAAGCTATGATAGATGCCATAGAATGACTTTCCAGTAAACCAAGTATACTGGGAAGGCTATATGAACACTCCAAAAATAACTTTTTGATAGAAGACCCAGAGGGTCGAGTCTCATATACCAATTGACTCAGCTCGACGAATTGAGGTGATGTATGTGTGTGTGCGTACAAGATAAACTCACGTCACTTTTTGGCAGAAAACCTCGGCCGTTTTTGATGACCGACTGTTCAGTCGACGGGATTTCCGGTCCCGTTGTTTCTTATTGAAAATGGTCTAGATCGGTCCAGCCGTTCTGGAGTTATTGCCACCCACTTAACGCCCACCGTAATTCTCACGTTGTCTTTCAACCAATAACGTTCATATTCGGCATGTGACTTACTTGTAATACTGCAGACAAAAAATGAACTGGATCGGATGCAAGATAGCTGGAAAATTGCAATGGGCGTAAAGTGGGTGACAGCGTCTTATAGGCCCGACTGTATTCCGAACCAAATATGAAAATTCTACAAACCCATGCATGCGACACATCAAACCGCGGCATTTTCGATAACTTGATGAATGGTAAGCAGGACAATAGTCTCAGACCGTATCTGCAGCGATAACGTTCCAGAACCGGTTACGGGTTTCCCGCCGGAAGTGGCCAAATATAGAAGAGCACCAAACCCATGCATGCGACGCTCCAAATCGCGGCTTTTTCGATAACCTGATGAACGATGAGGAACGGTTAACAAGAAAAAATCTTGAAAAAAAAAAAAAACAGTTGTCTCCCGCAACCGGTTCCGGGTGTCCCTCTGGAATGTATAAGGCCAGCAAACCCATGCTTTTGGCACATAAAACAGCGGCTTTTTCGATTACCTAAAAAACGTCAGCCAGAAAGTCATCTCCGACTACAGGTAGTGTCCCGGAACTGGTTTAGGGTATCCTGGCGGAAGTGCCAAATTTAAATGTAAACCAAACCAATACATACGACACATCAATCAGTGCCTTTTTCGTTGATCTGATGAATGATTTGCTAGGAAACAGCCTCGGATCACATTGAAGAATACCGGTAGTGTATCAGAACCGGTTCCGTGTGTCCCGTCGGAATTGGACAATTGTAAAGATAAATCAAACTCATGCATGCAATACATCAATTATTGGCTTTAAATAAATCTGATGAATAGTTAGCAAGCAACTAGTATCAGAACGTATTTAGGACAATCGGTACTGTCCTGGAACCGGTTCTAAGTGTCCCGCCAGAAGTGGTAAAATGTAAAATTAAACAATACCCATGCAGGTGTTACATCAAATAGCAGTGTTTTTGATAATCTAATGAAGGTTAGTAAGAAAATAGCCTAAGACCATTTAAGGGAGAACCGGTAGTGTCCCGGAACCGGTTCTAGGAATCCCACCGGAAGTGATGAACTTGATGAACAATAAGCAATGAAATAATCTCTTACCATATTGGTACAATTGCTAGTGTCGAGGAATCGATTCTGGGTGTCCTGCCGGAAGGGGTTAAACGTAACAGTGAACCAAACCCATGCACGCGGCTTATAAAATAGCGGCTTTCTCGATAACCCAATGAAGAGTTAGCAAGAAGAAAGTCTCAGACCACATTTAAGACTACCGGTAGTGTTCTGGGATCGGTTCCAGGAGTCTCGTCGGAAGTGTTCAGGTGAAAAAGTCAACCAACCCCATGCAAACGATACATCGAACCCATGCATGTGACACAACAAATCCAGTATTATCAGGACTCAAGAACACTTCGACCTACTTCGACGGGAAGATCATCAGTACGTATTTGACGGGAAAGGCACTATCACCACTAGGTGGATTAATCTGTTTTTTTTTTGTGTGATTTTGTCTTAAATTATTTGAAGGATCGGTCTGCAAGTTTGACTTCTTAAATCAAAATTCGGAATACGTTGGGAAAAACTCTGTTTAAGAGAAAATGTAGGTATACATTCTGCAGGCACTTCGCTGCGGTCTAAAAAGAGTTTCCCGAAAATGTAGGATAAGTTTAAAAAAAGTATTTGAGAAAAATTCTTGAAGATAGGGGTCCAATAGATATAAGAGTAAAATATTTTATCGGAGACGACAGCGCTAACGAGCTTCAAAACTTTTTTTTTATGGGTTTCTTGGAAAAGCTGGTTCAACAAATTGGCGAAGAACGCATACAGAGCAGATTCCACTGAGCAATGCTAAGGTCCGTGGCATAGTAAACTGCCAAGACAACCAATGTATACCAATTATGATCGTTTTATACGAACTTTTATCCGTGAAAGTAAAATCGCATAAAATGCGGCAAAAGTAACCCATGAGCATAACAGTAGAAGCAATTTACTTACATTGAGGTCAATAAGTAATAACGTTATATGATTTGAAATGCCATTGCGGTGTGCACTCTTGCGATGCAATGTAGCTGTACGAGTAGATAATATACTATATACTGTTAGAGAAATTATAAATTTACTTTGTTTTTTAGACATTGTCCATTTTGAAATCATTGGTTATTAATTGTAATTTCATGGAAAAATATCATTGAAACTATTTATTTTGTATACATTTTATTCAGTTTTCCGTGTTAACCTCCTGAAACATCTGCAGAATGGTGATAAACTTTATAATCAACCCCTCCGGCATGTTTGTCCTATAATCGGGTAATCTATGCGGTGAGCCCCACCTTGACTGATCTAAATTGGATTCCAGAGAATAATTACCAAGCAATTTTCATATTGCTAAATTAGGGGCAATTCAGTGAAAGGAATCGATGCGAACTTTGAGTGTTTTTTTTTTCGTCGATAAACACCACTCATTTGTGAAGATGCCACAGAAAATCTTCGGCTATCGTGACAGCTCAGTAAAATAGCAGCACGTGATGAATACGGCTGTCACCCTTGTACAAATGTGGTGTCATCATCTTGTTGCGAGAAAATGATACCCAGTATTTGAAATTCTTGCCAAATTTTTAAATTCCAAACAGATGCACGCAAACTATATTCTTCTGGGGATCCCCCTCATGTCATGGTTAACAACATCTGAACACATCCTACATAATGGTTTTGAAGATATTAACATTTTTCTGCGACTGTCGTACCTGACCACGCTAAAATTAAAGATTTTTTTTGCTGCTCTTGTTTTTTTAGCAGATGATGAAAATAGCTGCTCCGTTCAAAAACTGCAAAATTAAAACAGTGATTATAAAACTTAAATGGACAAAAACCTACCATATCATAACACGACAGCACTATTAGCAAATACATTAGACGGTGAACGATATTCATGATTTTTTCCCCAGAAGAAGGCACCATCAATTGCCGAAACGTGGGGACGAACCCTAAACGGTTGTTCAAGAGATCTGTTGACTGCAAAGCCGAACTCCCACCAATCATTATGTAGTTACATAAAATTATCGCTCGGGTACACATGCTTTACAATGTCACATTACGTTTAGACTGTCCAGCTTTCAGGTTCTTTCGGATACTAAACAAACCAAAATAATGAAAAATTTAAAATAATGAATCTTATACCATGATTTTTGTCTGAATTTCCATAAAATATAGTATCAAAAGGCCGATAATAGAATGTAAGAAAACCGATTGGACTTCGAAAGTAAAAATGGTCAAATACATGTTTACTTTGAAAGTTTTCAATTATATTTATTCTCCAAGCATTCCCGAGGTATTTTAAATTAATTCATGAAAATCCTGAAACACTCAAGTTCCAGGACTTTTAGTCCTGGTACGTCCCGGAACACACACTTAAAACACATGATGAAATTTTATTTTTGAGGGTATAGGTTAGGTTTGTTTGCCAGTAGTCATATTGCCGCAGAGAGCACCATTCGTTTGAACACAATTTAATCCATCTTTTGCAGAAAAGTCATTTTTCCCATACCGTTCACTACGTTTTCGAGCAGTTCCCAACGTTGTACTATAGGAAGGCCACGCTATTACCGATTTTATGTATGTAAGAGCAATATTTGGTCGTTGTTAGGTCTGACCAGGCTTGTCCGCACTGAGCGCAAGAAAATTCTGCTCTTTTGATTTACACCACCAACACCATAATATTTATGCAATCTTCCTATTTTACCTGATAGATGGATGTTTGAATATCCTAAATGCCATTTCGAATTGTCAAAAAATCGCACCGCAGTGCCACACCGTGCGTGCAAAGAGCATTTCACCCGGGTGAATTCACCCCAGTGAATTTCTCTTTGCGCGCTCAGTGCGGCACTGTGGTGCGATTTTTGACAGTTCGAAATGACATTTAGGATATTCAAACATCCTTCTGTCAGGTAAGATAGGAAGATTGCATAAATATGATGGTTTTGGTGGTGTAAATCAAAAGAGCAGAATTTTCACGCGCTCAGTGCGGACAAGCCTGGGTCTGACTGTAAATTATCAATAATTTGCCTGAAATGCCATCAGACTGTATTTCAATCTGTATCAGGATTTCAAGAATCTGTATTTGTGTGTCCATAGAAAATAGAAAAAATAAAATAAAAGTGCGTTTCATTTTATAAGAACAGTATAGCTAAGTAATAGTGTGAGTCATGTTATGTCCATGATTTGCAAACATTTTAGAATAAAAAATAAATTATTGTTTTTAATGCTGGATAAAAAAAATGATCTCATTTCCAGCTATAATTTATCTTCCACAACTCTTTGATATTGATATTCTTGTGTTTCACTGTCTTAAAAATATTCGAATTATAAAAGCCGTTATTGGATTTCCGAGTTGAAGCATTTCGAACCCAATAGTATTCGGAGTTGATTGCACCCTTTCAAATTTGATTGCGTCATACTGGACAAGTAGTCCTTGTCTACATAAACCACATTACGGGGCTGTCCATAAACCACGTGGTCATGAGGGGGGGGGGGGGGGGTATCAGGCATCAGGTATCAGAAGGCCGGCTCCAGAGGCACGTTATCCTCCATTTGGGACATTTGTGCCATCGCCAAAATAGCAGCCTATTTCATCATCTACCTGAGGGAAGAGGAAAGAAAAAGGATTTGGATGGGGATAGGGACAGGTAGGGAAATAGGAAAAATACCCTTGAAGAGGGTACTAACGCACAAGCGTACCACAATGGGTTCAAACAGCGCCCTGAAAAGGGCACTGTAATAACGCATAAAGCGAAAGAGAGCCTATAGCTCTTTACCACAGCGGGTTAAGAACAACAGAATATCCTGAAGATTCAGGTTTCTGAAGTCAGTTTCACTTAATAAGTGTTTACCGAATACTCGGAAACGCAGTTGCGCGAAAACTGGACAGTTACATATCAAATGATACGAAGTTCCATAATCGGATTCACAGCTATCACATGCAAATGAATCAGCTTGCTGAATATTCGCCATGTGATAGCTGAGTCGGCAGTGGCCAGTCAATGCTTTGACCAGCATGCTGCAATTCTGCTTAGACAGATTAGTTAGATACTTCGCCACCCGTAGAGATGGCTCAGCACTATACAATTTGGTTTGACGACATGACTCCAAACTATTCCAATATTGTCTGTGTTGAGTGACAGCCCAGGTGTGAATCTGAAGCTTAATCCAACACTTCGATATCGGAATAGCTGGCTCAGGGCCAATGAAGTCATGTGATGCTCCAGAGCGAGCTAACTCATCAGCCAATTCATTTCCAGCGATGGAAGAATGACCAGGTACCCATAGGAGGTGAACAGCGTTTGCTGAATTCAGCTCCTCGATTTGAGTTCGACAAGCGATAACTATCTTCGACCTGGAGTTGGCCGAAGCAAGTGCTTTAATGGCAGCCTCGCTATCTGAACAGAAGTATATTACTTTGCCCATTACGTGCTGCTGAAGTGCTGATTGCACTCCGCACATAAGAGCAAAGATTTCGGCCTGAAAAACGGTGCAGTGTCTACCAAGTGAGTAAGACTGATACAGCCTTAGCTCACGAGAATAAACACCAGCACCTGCTCGACCTTCGAGAAGGGAGCCATCAGTGTAACATACGATGCCGTCTGAAATACTTCTTTCCAGATAACCAGATGTCCACTCTTCCCGGGAAGGGAATTTTGTGGAAAATGTCCTATATGGAAAATTACAAGCAATTGTAAGATCACTTGGAGCAAGGACAATTTTGTCCCAATTCACTAAAAGTGGAAACAACGAGGTGTGTGTTGATGTGCGGTTCACAGGAGTTTCCTCTAGTAGACCGAGTACCCGTAACCGGTAAGTGCAAGAAAGGGCTTCTTGTTTGAGATGAATGTGTAGTGGGGCAACGTCAAAGAGAACTTCTAGCGCTGCCGTAGGAGTTGAAGAGAACGCTCCAGACATCGCCATTAAGCACATCCTTTGGAGATGGCCTAATTTTGATTGGACCGTTCTCACTTCACCCTTTTGCCACCACACAAGACATCCATAAGCCAATATTGGCCGAACCACAGTTGTGTAAATCCATTTGATATACTTGGGTTTTAGACCCCAAGTTGTACCAAAAGTACGCCGGCATTGCCCGAAGGCCATACAAGCTTTATTGATTCTGAACTCAATGTGAGGTGTCCAGGAAAGCTTGGAATCAAGAATGACTCCAACGTACTTTACCTGTTCAGTCACATCGATTTCAGAATCAAAGAGACGCAAAGGTCGAACGCCATTACGGTTTCGCCTTTCCGTGAAAAGAACAATAGATGTTTTACTCGGATTAACCGAAAGGCCATATTGGCGACACCAACCCTCAACTACCTGAAGGGCGTTTTGCATCAGGTCAAAAAGGGTGCTGATGCACATACCGACTAACAATGTTAGGTAGTCGTCGGCAAAACCATAAGTAGGAAAACCGCTATTATTGAGTTGCCTCAATAGCGTATCTGCTACGAGATTCCACAAAAGCGGTGATAAGACTCCCCCTTGGGGGCATCCACAAACACTCAATTTCCTAATCCCTGCTAGACGCAATGTCGAGAAGAGATATCGGTTTTTGAGCATTTGGTGAATCCAATTGGAAATCATTGGAGATATACCATGACTCCGTGCGGCTTCCAATATGGCATCGAAAGGCACGTTGTCAAAGGCACCCTCGATATCTAAGAAAACACCCAAACAAGATTGCTTTTGAGCGAATGCTTTCTCGATATCGTAAACAACCTTGTGTAAAAGAGTCACAGTGGACTTACCAGATTGGTAGGCATGTTGGTTCACATGAAGAGGCACGTTGGCCAGATGAACATCACGGATGTGATGATCAGAACCGTAGAGGGCATGCTTCTTCAAAGGTTCCATGATGAAGGTCGTTGTAGTATCAACGGCATCATCTAAATCACTTGGAGTGTCAATGGATGGTGAATATCCATGAAATTTGGCTGCAACCAAATCAGTATAAAGATCCCAGTTTGTTGACCGAGGATTCCTGAAACGCAATGTTTGCGAAGTAACATTCAAATGTTCAAAAAAGATATAGCGATGGTCAGATAAAGATTCTTCATCTGACACATGCCAATTGGTCAACTCGTGACTAATTCTGCTAGAGCAAAGCGTTATATCTAATACTTCCTCTCTAGCAGATACCGAGCAGATTCCGCAGTTTCCGAGTTGAAGCATTTCGAACCCAATAGTATTCGGAGTTGATTGCACCCTTTCAAATTTGATTGCGTCATACTGGACAAGTAGTCCTTGTCTACATAAACCACATTACGGGGCTGTCCATAAACCACGTGGTCATGAGGGGGGGGGGGGGGGGTTTGCTCAGTTTGCCCTACATTTATTATTATTATTATTAGCTTTATTAAGGAGATTTTCAGCCCGCGGCTGGTTCATCTCCAAGACCCCTACATTTATCTTAGTTAAAGTGGAAAAATGGCAAATCCAACAGAAATGTGATTTATTGGTAACATATTAAAATTTGTGCAAAATTAACCCTTCAGCGCGCGCGCTGTTGTAAAAAGTACAACACTACCAAAAAACCTCGCTTTTCGTATACAGCGCGAGCGCGGTGCAGTTTCGGTTGCTTGCTGGCGCGCGTCCTGGAAGGTTAAAAAAAATGCTTTTAAAAAATGTTTCAGACACGAATTCGTTTAAGGCTTCCATTGAGCTATTCGCTCGTTACAGAAAGCATGACACTAGACAACGAACTAGCATGCTACGTTTCTGACAGCTGCGTCGGGAGTCGAACCCGCCCTCCTCAGCTCGAAGCGTCTAAATGATTGGTGACATTATTCGCGGGACCACGAAATCACACTATTATTTCTGCTGCGAATATTGTGATTGTTTTTTTTTTTGTGTGAACAAGACGAAGTATTTATTGTCAGTCTTAAGTTGTATAAAAGTTGATAGAAAACATGCTCACCTAACTTGAGAAAAAACTTGCTTACAAATGTTGTACTATTTTAATGAACTTTTTATAAATAATTGGTCAACTTTTCAAAATATACAAATGTGTTGTATACATTACTTTTGGATTTGCCTTTTTTCACCCTGACCATTGAACAAAAATCGGTGAAAAAAAGTTTCTCCCTTAAAAACTCAGTCTTTAGTCTTTAGTAGCTTACACAAACTGGTTAGTAGATCACAAACTGGCACGTGTCAGATGAGATTTCTCTATCTGATTATAAACACATAATCTTCAATTGGAGTGGTGGAGATTACTCTAGAACCGCATTTAGAAATCCCAGGAGGACAAACTGGGATCAATATGTAGAATTGTTGAATACGCATTCATTTACAATGGGAGAAACTATTGATTCAACCCAAAAGTTAGAATCATTTTCTCAAAGGGTAAATGAAAGCATCATCAATTCCTTTAACAGAAGTTGTCCCACCATACAATCGTCTTCTACTAGAGACGTGCCATGGTGGAACTTAAAACTGGATCGCCTTAGACAATTTTCTCGTAAAATGTTCAATAGAGCGAAACAAACGGGAGATTGGAATCAGTACAGGAAAGCCCTGACTGATTACAACAACGAAATACGAAAATCGAAAAGAAAATCTTGGATGCTGACATGTGAAAACATAAACAGCACTCCTGTAGTTGCAAGACTACAGAAAACGCTTGCAAAAGATCATTCAAATTAATTGGGAAACCTGAAGCGCGACGATGGAGCTTTTACCAAAACTCCTCGTGAAACTTTGGATTTAATGATGGAAACCCATTTTCCAGGTTCGGTTCTAAGTGTGGATTCCAATGATACTATATCTCTGGAAGGTGAAGGATGTCCTAGTATAAACTCATCGGAGTCAACTAGAACAATAAACACCGCCTCAGATTTTGCTGATGAAATCTTCACGAAGGCCAGAGTGGAAAATGCAATTAGATCATTTCAGCCTTTTAAATCTGCAGGAGTTGATGGAATATTTCCAGCACTGATTCAAAATGGAGAAGCGGTGTTGGTTCCACCACTAATTGAGATGTTCAAGGCTAGTTTAAGATTGAATTACGTCCCATCAAAATGGAGACTTGTAAAAGTTATCTTTATACCAAAAAAGGGGAAGCGAGACAAGACGCATCCCAAAGCATACAGGCCAATTAGTCTTTCTTCAGTTTTGTTGAAGACTATGGAAAAGGTTTTGAAGGATTTTATCAATTCTTCTTACATAAAAGACCATCCCCTATCTGACTTCCAGTTTGCTTATCAATCTGGTAAGTCAACGGTTACGGCACTTCATTCGCTAGTAACAAAGGTGGAAAAAACGTTTTCAGCAAAAGAAATAGCTCTATGCGCCTTTTTAGACATAGAAGGAGCATTTGATAATGTCTCCTATTCATCTATGAAGCGTGCCATGGAGAACAAAAACTTCGACCAATGTATCATATATTGGATTTATACTTTGCTTGCAAAGAGAAATCACCTCTGAGCTGGGAAGTTCTTCTATAACAGTAAGGGCAACGAAAGGTTGCCCTCAAGGAGGAGTCCTCTCACCACTAATGTGGTCCTTGGTTGTAGACGATCTTCTAAGAAGCTTGAAGGAAAAAGGTTTCGAAGTTGTGGGCTTTGCAGACGATATCGTCATAATAGTGAGAGGAAAGTATGACGAAACTGTTTCGGAAAGAATGCAAAGGGCTCTAAACTGTACACATTCATGGTGTATTAAGGAGGGCCTTAGCATCAACCCGTCAAAAGTCGCAATTGTCCCTTTCACTAGGAGAAGGAAGATCAACCTAAAAGCTTTTCGGCTTGGAGGGATACAAATTCATCCTAGTGGTCGAGTCAAATACTTAGGTTTGATACTGGATGCTAAACTGAACTGGAATGCTCAAATTGAGTCCGTGATCGGTAAGGCAACAAGTGCGTTCTGGTTATGCTCAAAACTATTAGCAGGAAGTGGGGCTTGAAACCAAAAATGATAATGTGGATTTATACTGCCATAATCCGCCCAAAAGTGACGTATGCTTCGTTTATCTGGTGGCCAAAAACAAAAGAGGCTACCACGCCATCAAAGCTTGCGAAAATTCAACGTCTTGCGTCCATTGCTGTTACAGGAGCGATGCGAAGCACACCATCAAAAGCTTTAGATGCGATTCTCAATCTGCTACCTTTACACGAGTACGTGCAATTAGAAGCAGAAAAGGAATTGCTGAGACTAACGAGTTGAAAACTTTATGCCAGGTGATCTTGTAGGTCACCTGAGCATTTCACAATACTTTCAAAATAGGCCAGTAATGAAAATGATTAAAGACTGGATGAAACCTGTGGAGAACCATGATGTTCCTTACAAGTTGCACGAAACAACTCGTGCAGATTGGGAAGTCGGAGGTCCCACTGTTCGTCAAGGGTCAATTAAATTCTATACAGATGGCTCAAAAGTTGGAATAAAAACGGGAGCAGGAATCTACGGCCCTGGAATACAAATTTCAGTGGCGATGGGACACTATCCTACGGTGTTTCAAGCAGAGATTCTTGCTATTTTGAAATGCGCAAATATCTGCCTTGAGAGAAAATACAGATATGCAAATATTTGTATTTTCTCAGATAGTCAAGCTTCACTAAAAGCATTGTGCGCTTACAAATGTACTTCAAAGCTTGTCTGGGAATGCATTCTTTCACTGCGCAGGCTGTGCCAAGGGAATTCAGTAAACTTATACTGGGTTCCAGGTCACTGTGGCATTGAAGGAAATGAAATGGCAGACGAGCTTGCTAAAAGTGGTTCCAATTTACAGTTTGCTGGCGCAGAACCATTCTGTGGTATATCAAACTGTACAATTAAAATGGACCTGAAACGCTGGGCAGAGCAGAGGGTGATATCCAATTGGATGGACGTCAAAAATTGCAATCAGTCAAAACGATTTATAACTCCAAATGCTTATAAAACCAAAAAGCTCTTAGAGCTCAACAAGAGAGCTCTATGTACATACACTGGCCTAGTAACTGGACACTGCCCGAGCAGGTATCACTTGAAAAATATTGGCCATATTCAGAGTGATATCTGTCGTTTCTGTAATATGGAACGTGAAACCTCGGAACATCTGCTTTGCAGTTGTGGTGCTTTATACACGCGCAGGCAAAGATTTCTAAATAGTGGTTGCTTGCAACCCAGTGAGATCTGGTCTGCAAAACCTGGGAAGGTCTTGGAGTTTATCAATTCCATTGCACCTGACTGGGAGACGACGCGTCGTGGCAGTAGCTGATTACTTGACACATGGTAATTAGCTGGCTAGATGCGAATATAAAAACGGGACATGCCACAAAAGTTCAGCCTATTGGACGCAGTGGCTTAATTTCCCCAACAGGGGAGGAAAAAAAAGTAGCTTACATAGACATGGAAATCAAATATTCAAATCATAAAGGGGTGTTACCGGCAAATGATTTTTTCCCTTTTAATATAGGGTAACCTGGGGTAATACGCACCCTCGGTGTAAAACGCCCCCACGCTATTTCACTGTATGAGTAAATTTCCGTCAGATGCAAGCAAACTAGACGTTAAATTGAGCCGAACAAGCCTAAGAATGACAAGAATATTCGAATGAAAAGCGTGGAAAATGATGGCTTTCCACATTTTAAAGATTGTCTAATTTGAAGCGCACGCAATTTAAGCGATAGCGCGCCGATTACATGGAATAAACTTATTAACTACCATCCGCCTCCTTCACCTTCCATTTGCTGTTGTTAATAGTAAGATGGAGCTGCCTGGTATTTCATTAGAATTCAAAGCGGGAAATGTCAGAGGTCGTATTGCCCCCAACAGTTTTTAAGCACCCAAAACGTAACACTTTGTTAAATTGTTAATTTGATTCGGTAAAATTGATATCACGTGGTCCGGGGGAGGGGTGGTCTGTCCAAAGTCTACGCTCCATACAAATATTTTATATGGACAAAAGTCTACGAGGGGGGAGGGGGGTCTGAGATGGCCAAATTTTGGTCTACGTGGTTTATAAACAGCCCCTAAGTAAACCAACTTTCAATACGCAAGACACCAATGAAATCATCTTAAGCTCCCTTTATTCCAGAGCGAAGCTTGTACATAAACAAGTGGGAAACTGATAATTACTAAGCACGACTATGCTTAAGAATACCTGAGTTAAAATAGAAAGTAACCAACATTTTCAAGTGTTCTGCCTAATCCTGAAGGGTCAGAGAACAGAACGAGGAAGGCTACATCGATCCACAGCACCGGGTGGTGTGCTGAAAACTAAATAATCGCTCTCTAACAAGAAACAATCGTCATTGCGTTCCATTCCGTTGGTAGTTCTCTGAACGAGCGAGCGGGTGTAGTTAGCGAAAGATGCCGTTTGTGCCGTTGCTGAGAAATTTTCATTTTAAACTTTACAATCATTTTCGTTTGCGTCGTTTCGTGTTACAAAATACGAGTTTTCTTCCATTTTCATTGTTTTCGCTTATCACTTCTTGCTCCGGACTGGGAAAAAATCGTTTTCTTTCTCGGGTGGTTGTCCGCGGCAGCTGCCAGAACCAGAAGAAGATGGTCCACGGTGGATGGGGCCAAGGATGGGCGGTCTTTTCATGTTTGGAGCATTGAACTGACACGGACGCTGTACATGTTTCTACAAAAGGAAATTGTACTTATTGCTGCCACAGTTAGTTTTGCTCTGATGATAACCTTCCTTAGTTATTTTGTTTTGGTTAAGACTGAACCTATATTTAATTAATTTTAGGCCTTCATTATTATGTTTACCTCATTCATTCGAATTCTCCCAACTACAAATAATCCTTTAGAATTCTGCCTATTTTTCAATATTTTATTCAATCACTCGTTTTGAAGTAATTTATAATCTAATAACCCATATAAGCACGATGTAAGGAACCTCAACAATAAATGGATTAATCCGCACGTCTACAAGTTCCCATCGATTAGCAAATCCAATACCGGCCGGCCAACTTCGAATAAAGCATAATCCCATGAACGATTTAACGCGATAAATAAATCAACTCAACCTCACGCTTCCACGTTTTTCGCCTAGTCACGTGTCCCCATGAAAGCCACACAATGCCGCCAACTAATACCCACAGTAGTTCGTCCTTCTCACGTTTTTCCCATCACACCCTCTCTTAACTTTCCCTTAGAGCTGGTCCGGGCCGGGCTTGTCATACTCGAACGATTTTCACGCTCAATTACCTCTTGACTAAACTACGACGACGCGATGGTCCTTCCTCTTCACATTCCATGCCCTCAGCCAACGATATTCAATAAATTGACCCGATATCCAAAACTTGCTTCGCATCCAAGGCTCGCCCGTCATCCTCGTTGTGCCCCTTCCAACAAGGATGGGCGCGAGATTTCCGCAAACACTTTTCCGCTACTCATCGGTCTGTTCATAATTACGAAACAATGTCACAGTGTCACGCAGGCTGGCAAGTTAATCGTCGGATTTTCCCAGCGGGCGCGCAAAAACACATTTTTCAGAATTCCATCGTCGTCGTCGTCGTTGTCCTTGTTCTTAGCTTTTGACTAAGACAGTGACTAGCGACGGATGGATGTCGTTGGGTTCCGTTGCGCACATCGTGTTCGCTTTGGTGCGAACCGTGCATGATGGAACAAAATGTCATTTCGATCCGTCCCGTCCGTGTTGGTCGTCGTCCTTCCAGATACGATGCTAGGCCAGTGGAAATAGGAGCCGACGGCTGAAGAGTACCGCACGAATTGGCACAATCATATCATATCATCGTCGCTGGAACGTTGAGGCGGTATACGGTTCTTCCCTTTCTGTTTCAAGGCGGTTACTCTGGATTGGCCCTATTCGCCATCACCATTCCCAAAAAGGTGGGTAATCGATGGTTAAAATGTAGATTGCAAAGAAAAATTATTCCATTCAACGAAAGACAATTAGGAAGCAAGACTACTATTTGAAGATTGAATAGAAGTTCTACAATTTCAAAATGATACCTAGTCTTCAATACAAAATTAGGACATTTTAGAAGATCTTGTCTAATCAAGTATAATCTGCACATAATTATTAATAATCATACAAAACAGTCAACTATAATTTTTCTGGTCATTATTAATGCTTGTGGGGGTTAGAAGCAAAGGGGTGTAAGTGACAAAAACCCACTTTCGAGTAAATGAGGTGTATGCGAAATGAAACTCGATTGGCTCGGTATCTGATTTGAAAGGGGTACCACAGACAAACAGACGTAACACCTTGAAATATTTTCATGGAAATCCATCGCCCAGTTACACTACCATCACCTGGTGGAAAAGTTGCACGAATCACTGTATTGTGCAATATCGTCAATAGAAGGCGCTAGTGTGAAACGTCAAACGCATAGAAAAACGATGCGCGCGCCTCTGGTTGTGAAAGCCACAACTATGGAAATTCAAAATGATCGTTAAAAGCGTGGTCAATGGAAATTTCGCAAGTATTGCGTCTGTTTGTCTGTGGGGGTACGTTTATTAGCGAAGAGATCCGAATGATCTTGGTTGGTTGGCGATCTACATTGAACTGGCAGGCGGCTATTCTAGACTAGCTATATCAGTGGTGCTCAGGCTGAAGGATACCACGGGCCAAATTCGCAATTCGGGATCGACCTGCGGGCCACATAAAACATCGATGCACAAAAACAACAAAAAGAACATTTCTAAAGCATATTTATTAAAAATCTGAACTGTTCAGAACTTGTGTAAGGGTCAAACTTTATAATCTATTGCCCTATTTGCTATAATCTATTTGCTGGATTACTCTCCAGAAATTTCTTGTGGAGTTGCTCCAGAAGGTTTTCGAGAAATTTCTTGAAGTTTCTTTTAGTTTTTCTAGAATTCTCTTGGAACACCTCCAAGAACTCCTCTTAGATTTGCCTTTGGAACTGCCTTGAAGTTACTTCAGGAATTCCTCATTAATCGTTTCCAAGAATTTCTCCTAGAATAGCTTCCGGATTTTTACGAAAATTTTCCAGGAGTTTCTTGAAGATTTAAGTAAATTCTTTCCATAAGTCTCTTCTAAAGTTGATGAAATACTTCATCATTAAATTTCTTCAAAAACTAGATTTTTAACAATTGTTTCCGGAAGTTTCTTCAACATTATCTTCTAAAGTTGCTGCATAAGTTGCTTCAAATTTATTGTTTAAATTTTCCTCAGGCGTTCTAGGCATCTTTCGTGTCTTGATGCAGTTGGTCCTGGAATCTTGTTTGTAGTTACTCCTGAAAATTCTCTTTTTGTTGCTCGAGGAATTTATTGTAAAGTTGTTTAAGAAATTTCTGTTAGAGTGGCACCAGAACATTTTTCTAGGAGATGCTCCTATAATTTCCATGCAGTATCACCATAACTGCTCATTGAGTTTCTTCAGGTTTATTTTCTCCAGGATGATTTGAGTTTCTCCATATATTTCGCTTAGAGTTGCTTAAAATTTTTCTCAAATAATGTTTCCTGGAGTTTCTCCAAAAATGTAGCCAAAAGGGCACAGGAGATGCTTTATGAATCTCGCCTGAGATTTTTTTTTCTTTAAGTTCGTTCAGAAGTTTTGCTTGGACAATTCAAATTGGATTCGTAGGTTTTGTTTCAGAAATGTGTGAGTCTTATAATAGAAATTTAAACAAACAGTGAAAATTAAACAATATTGGCAACCAAGTTGAGATTTGTTGAGAATTTTGTCAAAAACTTCGTGCTTTGTGTTTTTATGTTCTTCAAAAAGGCGAAATGTGCAATATTTGCTCAGCGGTGCATTGACTGCGCTTAAAAACTGCAACTAATTTTTAAATGATTCAATATCACATTTTTGACAAATTTTCATTAGATTCGTATCACTTATAAGTAACTATAAGCTGGCTTCGTGACTTTGCTGAAATACCGAAAAATTTCGGAGTTGCGATTTCGAATCTTACCAGAAAGGATTGTTCTTTTTGTTTATTTATCTTTTAATTTGTGTTCAACACTGTGAAAATTGATCAGCATTTTTTTTATTAATTTGGTTTCTTAATAAATTTAACGAGTTATTTCGAATAATCGTTCAAAAATTTCGATTCGTCTTAAAGTACTCCGCGGGCCGCATCTTAAGGCTTGGAGGGCCGCATGCGGCCCGCGGGCCGCAGGATGAGCACCACTGAGCTATATAATGCGCACAGAGCACAATTAGGGAAACGAACTAACGAGAACTATAAGCTTTCGCTCACCTATCGGATGAATAGATGATCAGAGAGGTTTATCGTGGTGCAAAGAGAAGTGAGAGCAAATTTACCCCTGAGGAAGACACAATCCCCGTGTCGAAACGTCGGGTGAATAATAAAACTCGTTTTTTGAACCCTAAGACTGCGTAGCCGTTAATCTATAGAGTTTACAATTAGGGTGATTCAAAACTAATCCTATTCTTAACATAGCCGGCCGTCGTTGAAAAGTGTGATTTTCAATACTTGATCTACAAGTTTACATTATTTACCTTAGCCTAAGTCATTTCACTTGCAAATTGATTTCTAAGAAACGGTGATCTACTAGCTCTGGACCTTGGTTCTCAATATCGTCGGCTGGGAGCATGGCGGCCTCCGCCACGTTGGTGTTTCCACGGTTGACTAGGGGACGTGGGACCAGCTTATCGACCCCTCGCTGGCGGTTCGCAGGTACGCCTAGGGAGGATGGTTGACCACCATAGCAGTGCGAAGAATCTCGACGGATCGGAACGGTGGGCAATATGGAACGAAAGAAAGCATTAGGTTTGTATTCGGTAAAATGAAGAGACAAACGAAAAAGCGTCCAAACGCTGTTGGATTTGAGCAAGTTGCATGTTGGCGAGAACCACGTCTTGATCAGCGCTGGATGATTGCTGGATAGGCAGAACGCAAACTGATTGCCCGGTGGAATTCTCCGTCTTTCGTCCTCACGGAAACCACGCGGACATTCCCGTCATCGCCATAGAAGAGTCGGGTAACACGGCCGAGCGACCGCACAGTGGGCAAAATCGACCCAAAAAACGGATCTTTTAACGCCGCTGGTTTCGGTACGTGAAGTTTACCATTTCTGACGTAAAAAAATACGAGAAATCGATGGGTGCTAAATTCATTCACCGCACGGCACGGGAAGTGGTCCATTTTGCCCCATTTTGCCCTTTTTTCATACAATAATAGAATCAAAATGTACTTTCAAACAACAAGCACAACTGAAGATCGTTGAAAATAGCTGCAGATATAATTAGTGGTTCATAGCAATCATAAAAATACAATAAAGATCCTTTCAAGTGCTTATTTTGCCCCATATACCCCAACAACGGCCGGAAATTCACACTTTTACCTAATTATGAATAGATTTTTAATGTTACTGATTTGAAGTTGATTTTTTTGGCATAAACAAAAAGCGCTAAATCTATTATCACCAGAATCATCTTCGGGAGTTGTCCAATTTGCCCCATTTTGCCCTATTTTCATAGAAGGAGATTTAAAATGTATTTATAAGAAACAGATACTGCTGAGGAACGTTAACATTAGTTTTAGGTGCAATTGGCAGCTAACAGTAATTATGCGCGTTTATAAAAGATCTTTTCCCTATTTTACCCTACATGCCCCAAAAGCTGCTGGATAATACCATATTTTGTATGGTTTTGCAATGTCACTGATTGCAAAACAAATGAGATCATTTTTGATATATACGAATGCGGTTTATCGATTAATACTAAAATCACTCTCGGAATGGTACAAACAGCTGTCCATTTTACTCCCATTCGCCTTGCTTTTTTATGTAATGAATTACAAGCTGATATATAAATTCATTAAATTAATAAATTAGTTTCCCTCATTTTCATTGGTGCTGAAACCAACGTAAACGAAAATGCAGTCATATATACGACTTTTTCTTTAACTTCAGCTTCTCATGGGGAATTAGGGTATAATAAGTATTTTATAAAATGTGCCAAATATAAACAAAACTGATTAAATAGGTCGTCTTAAAGTACCAATATGTATATATTAAAGATGCTACATTTAATCAATTCTGAGCATATTTGCCACATATTAAGATTAAGATTAATGCTTATTTCGCCCTCAGTTCCCCACCAAAAGCAAGAATTGGAAAAAAGTCATATATTACAGTTACTGTCCTTTTGATTACATTGGTTTCAGTACCAGAAGTCGATGAATACGGACATAAGCAAACACGAGAAATCAATTTATTCATGAGACGACAAAAAATCAGGGCGAATTGGGGTAAAATGGACAGCTGTTTGTACCCTCCCGTAATTCTAAAGCTAATCGATAAACCGTATTTGTATGTATCAAAAATGACTTCATGTTGCAACCATGATGTAGAGTGATGTTACAAAACAATACAAAAAATTTCATCATCCAGCAGTTTTTGGGGCATGTAGGGTAAAATAGGGAAAATATCTTTCATATACGAGTATAATTACTGTTAGCTGCCAATTGCACCAAAAACTAATTTTAACGTTCCTTAGCAGTATCTGTTTCTTTTAAATACGTTTTATATCTCATTTTTCAATGAAAATAGGGCAAAATGGGGCAAATTGGACAACTCCCGAAGATGATTCTGGTGATAAAAGATTGAGCGCTTTTTGTTTATACCAAAAAAATCAACTTCAAATCAGTAACATTAAAAATCTATTCATAATTAGGTAAAAGTGTAAATTTCCAGCAGTTGTGGGGGCATATGGGGCAAAATAAGCATTTAAAAGGATCTTTATTGTATTTTTATGATTGTTATGAATCTCTAATTATACCTGCAGCTAATTTCAACGATCTACAGTTGTGCTTGTTGTTTGAAAGTACATTTTGAATCTCTTCTTGTATGAAAAAAGGGCAAAATGGGGCAAAATGGACCACTTCCCGTGCCGTGCGGTGAATGAATTTAGCACCAATCGATTTCTCGTATTTTTTTACGTCAGAAACGGTCAACTTCACGTACCGAAACCAGCGGCGTTAAAAGATCCGTTTTTTGGGTCGATTTTTCCCACTGTGGACCGGTTCAGCGGCAGCGACCAAGGGACGGTGGACCAAAAAGTGGCCGGGTGTAAGAACCTCCAGGTCCTCGGTATCAGTAGACAACTGGGTAAGCGGCCTGGAGTTTCGGCAGCTCCCAATTTGAACGAGCAGCGTATCGAGGTCATCCTTATACAGAACGGTGGTTCCGATGGTCGATTTCAGGTGCATTTTGAACGATTTTACGGCGGCCTCCCAGAGACCACCAATGTTGGGTGATCGAGGGGGTATAAATTTGAACTCGATTCCTTCTTCTACGCAGAAGGAACCGACGGAATGTTGATGTTGTTACGACCGCAATTGCGCTCGGCTAGCGCACGTGATGCTCCTTGGAAATTTTTGGAGCGACGGGCAATGAACCGTTTCAGAGCAGAAATAAACGCGTCCGTTCCCGGGTAGAGCTTAATGGCAAAAGAATGGCAAGTTTTACCATTAAAACAGAATGTTTGAATGGCAAAATGTGTTATTTGTTTGTTTGAAATAAGAGTTAAAATAACAAAAATAATAACAAAATTTTTGTAGCAGAAAAACTTAAAAATAACTTATTTTGCCATTGAAATAACAAAGTAATGGTAAAGCATGCGGATTAAATTGAAGAACAAAATAAGTTATTATTGAGATATTGATAACAAAATAAGACCCAAATTAACTGTTATCGGTGAATAACAAAATATGACATTCTTGAGTTATTGATAACAGAATAAGAACAAATTTAGCTGTTTATGTGGCGATCAAAATAATGGTAGGTTTAGTTGTTCAAATTCAATTTCAAAATAATGGTAGATTCAGATATTATTTCAAAGTAGCAAAAGAAAGGTAAAATGAGCTATTTATGAGCTATTTACAAATTATACTCTTTAATTGTTTGAGTTCTAAATTAACATAAATTGATGTGCATCAAATAGAATCCATTGCGAATCAAACACACAGCTGAGAATCCGGATTTGTTTACTTTTGCGAGATACGTCGAATTGAAAAGTTATGCATGAAATATACAATATGATAGTTAATGGTATATTAAGAGTAAAATATGTTATGGTGCCTAATGTTAATAAATAATTTCTCACAATATCAAAATAATGGCAAATTTAGCTAGGAATGTAAATTATGTTATTGTTTTGATATTTTATACAATTCATTATAAAAGGTGCTACATTGCAAGTTTTACCGTGATAGTAATTTTTGTTATTGATGTGTTATTTAGCATTATGCATGAATAACATATCAATGACAAGATTTGCTATGATTGTATATTTTACTATTGATTTGCCATTTTAAGTTTTTCATAATAACAGAAGAATGGCAAAACGAGATATGATGGCAAAACCAGTTATTATTTTGTCCTTTGTTTGCCATTAGCCTCTACCCGGGTTGTCAGATCCGCCAATAATTCAATATGTACCGTTTTGGTGACGATAGACACACGAAGATGGCGACATAGAATTTTACCGGAGGAGACTTACGGCCATGATGACGGTAGAATAGCGGTCCGCAAAGGTCTACGCCGGTTTTCAGGAACGTGTAGGTGGGATTCACCCGTTCGCTAGGAAGATCTCCCATTAACTGCTCCTGGACGGTCGGTTTGCAGCGATAGCATCTGATACAGTCTTTAACCACTTTCCGCGCCAGGTTGCGTACTCTTAGTGGCCAAAACTGCTCCCGCAAGTGGGCGATTAACAATTGCGGGCCGGCGTGAAGAAGCTTCTGGTAGCTAGTAGTAGTAGCTAGTAGCTAGTAGGTGAGTACCATTTTGGTGAAGGGGTGGCTCGGAGACAGGATCATCGGGTGTTTGCGTGTTTCCGTCACCGGGGCGTTGCGAAGACGGCCATCAACCTTCAGAATTCTGTCTTCCAAGATTGGTGCTAGGGATTTTAGCTTGGAGTTGGGCTTGACTTCTCCTGTGGCAGCCACGGCTTTGACGTTTTCGGTCAGCGACTCTTGTTGGGCTAAACGAACCAAACGCATGAGCGCGTCCTTATACTCAGTAGTCCTCAGAAAACCGGTTCGTCGATTTGATGGATTGCGTTGCTTGCAATTGTGGCAAAATCTCAGTTGATATGCCACCACCGAGACTAGGCCAGTATACGAAGACCGAAGACTGACGATAGGGTTTGGCTCGTGGACTTGGATTGGTAGGACGATCGCTCTTTCCTCGAGTTGTTCTGCTTCGAAGCTCTCGAATGCTGGACGAACAAAAGCAGGCCAGAATCAGTTTGGTTGACTGAGCCACGGTGGACCATTCCACCATACTGCGCAATCTCTTAGTTCCGCCGGCAGCATTCCACAGGAGATGATGTCTGCCGGAATCTCGATTCCAGGCACGTGATTCCAAAGTCCGCCTTCCGTCAGGTCGGACACTCGGTTTGCCACAAACGCTTTCCAACGGGATCAGTCCAGAAAAAACACTTCATTGGGAGATTCAGTGTTTCCTGGACCTTCTGGGCTAAGTGGCTTAACAATAGCGCAGAAGAAAGTTCGAGCCGAGGCAGACAGACCCTTTTCTGTTTGTTGCTGTTTCCTAGAGGTGCCAGTTTCGACTTTGAGGTTAGAAGACGGACAGATGTGTCACCGCTGGAGGACACGGCGCGGAGCCTTCTCGGAGGCATCACAAAAACCGTGTAATTCGATGGAAGTTGGATCGACGATTGGGACGGCCCAACGAGGAACGATAATTGTCTCGATTGCCGCAAGTTCGGATCGAAATTGCAGCCAGCTTTCAATTCCCGTTGACGCCGATGGGATTTTCTGAGACATAAAATCCGTGATCACGTCTTCCCTCGGATAGGAAGTAAAGCCGTAGGTCCCGGCCCATGTGTTGATGGATTCGATATGTAGGGTCCTCAGGTGTGGTGGCTGTCTCCCTGGGGCGTCGGAATTTAAGGCTTAGCTCCTAGACCCAGCCGACGTAAAACACAACTGGCGATGAACGGTGCTAGTTGGCCAAAATTTGTGAAGTGTCTTCTAAAGTTAAGAGAACGATTTCCGCAGAATTATAAAAGATATAATCCCACAATTTTTAATCCTCTAATACCCAACCCCGCCTTTAGACGGGGTATAGTGTGATGATTATTCACTAGTAATATTAGGTTTTTATGGTTTAATTCACTTGGTCTTTATAATTCAGCTCTTTAGGTATGCAAATAATATAGTTTTTAGAAAAATGGAATACAATATTCAGGGTTTTGTAGGTATAATCTAAAACTCCTCTAGAGTCGACACTCTTCTCCGAAGCTTCGCTGCCAAAACTGCTCGTCCAAACTCGGTTTTTCCCATCCACGGCATTTCGGGTCCAACAGGGTTCAATCCATGGGGTTACAACTCCCCCATCCAGCAAACGCATTGTTGTCCAAAGTTTGCGGCTGCCACGGCTGAACAAAAGGTTTGAGAAGGTTGATGTGGAACATTCCCCTTATCTTCCCTGAATCCGTGTGTTGCAACAAAAATACGTCATCTTGTATCGCTTCCTTCACCTCATAGGGACCTTCGTACACGTCCAGGAACTTTCTGATTATGGCCTCAGCTTCAGATGACATAGGATTAGCCTTTAACAACACCAGATCTCCAGCATGGAATCGTACTGTTTGCTTCTTCGTCCCCTTATTTCGCTTGTCCGCCTTCTTCTGCAGCATGATGCGAACCTGATCATAATCGACGGCCGATGTATCTGAAGATGGAAAACTGAACAAGTCCTGCAGCGCATCCTTTGCCGATTTGCCGAATTGTAGCTCATACGGGGTTGCACCCGTAGACTCGTGGTAGGCACAATTAATCCAACGGCTGAACATTTGCAGATTTTTCGCCCACGACCGATGATTATTTCGGCAGTATGCTCGACACAGCCTAGACAACTCTCTCATGGTCCGCTCCACTGGGTTGGCTTGTGGGTGGCGCACTGAAGTAAACACAAGCTTGATGTTTTGAGTCCTCAACATCCTTACCCAATATTTGGCGGTGAATTGGGTCCCTTGATCACACAACACCGTTGATGGTTTTCCGAGCTCCTTAATTCGTTTTTCTAATTTCCCCCAAAGCACACAGGCTGTAGGCTTTTTCACTGCGTCCAAAGTTACGTATTTGGTGAACACATCAATCATAACGAATACATAACGGACGCCCGCTGGTCCAGAGGGAAGCGGACCAAACAAATCCACGGATAACAGTTCATTTGGTCCACTAGGAAGAATGCTGCGTCGAGTACCGTGAAGACGTGAAGTCGGGGGTTTTGAACGTTGGCAGGTGAAACAGGCTCGAATGTAATCCTTCGCGTCCGCCCGCATGCCTCTCCAGTAGACTACCTTGTTCATTGCTTGCACTGTTTTTTGTAACCCGTAATGTCCGGATTGGTCATGGTAGAAGCGTAAAACAACACCCACCATATTTCGAGGAACGGCTATCTTCCAATCCGCTTTCCGATGATTTTTGACGAAGAGCACATCGTCGACCTTCGTGTATTCTCCGGTTCCGAAGCCATGAATTCCAACATCAGTTTTCAGGTAAATGTTGTGCAAATCTTTATCTGCGTGCTGTTTCGATGGTAATTCTCGCATAAATTGACGAAAAAGTTTTTCCTCCGGTGTCAATCGGGCCAGAACGAATTGCCTGTTTGGACGAAGCGACGTAGTGAGACTTCCTTCAGGGTAGCGTGATAAGGCATCCGCTATTTCGTTGTCCTTTCCCCGGCAGTACTGAATGTCGAAATTAAACTGCTGGAGGAAAAGTATCCATCTTGTCAGCCGACCGTTGAGTAGCTGACAACGTTTGAGGAAGACTAGGGCTTTGTGGTCGGTGTACACGGTGAAGTGGGTCCCAAGTAGATACTGTCGCCATTTGTTTAGCGACCACACTACCGCTAAGGCTTCCAGTTCAGTAGCAGTGTAATTTTGTTCTGCGGCTTGTAAGAGACGACTGGCATAGGAGATAACCATTCGGTCGTTTTGATTATCCCATTGAAACAACATCGCTCCAAGCCCTTGATAAGAACTGTCAGTTTGTACGCAGAATTCTTTATCCATTAGAGGATAACGAAGAGTCGTGTGGTGCAAGAAAAGAAGTTTCACAGCACTGAAAGCCTCTTTTTCTTCTTTCAGCCATTTCCATCCAACATTATCACGCAGAAGAATATAAAGTGGCTTCGCAATCGCGGCGTACTTGGGAGTAAATCTCGAAACATAACTGGCTAAACCCAAGAAGGATTTTAGGGATCTGCGGTCACAGGGCTCAGGAAACTGCTGGATGGCCGACACTTTATCCGGATCGATGCTAACTCCATTTTGTCCAACGATATGCCCCAGAAATTTGAGCCTGGTTTTACAGAACTCACTTTTCGACGCGCTGATCGTCAATCCAGAATTCCGAAGTCGGGTGAATAATTTTCGGAGATGTTCCAGGTGCTCGTTAAATGACCTGGATTTCACAAGCAGATCATCCAAATATTTCTCAATGAACTCTAAAATCTCCGGACCCAATATAGTGTCCAGCGCACGAGAGAAACTGGCCACAGCAGTGCATAATCCAAATGGAAGGACGTTGAACACGTACGATTTTGTTTCGAACAGGAATCCCGTGAACTTCCGGTGACCTGGCTTGATTGGTATTTGCCAATATGAACTGGTAAGGTCTATTAAGGAAAAGATGAGCGTGTCGTTGAACTTCTGGACTATCTGTTGCACATCCGGCGGTTTCTCGTTGTCTTTCTCCATGACTGCATTCAGACGGCGAGCATCCAAACATACTCGGACTTCCCCAGACTTTTTCATTGTGACTACTAACGGGTTGATGTAAGGAGTTGGTTCTCGAGAGATGATTCCCCATTCCTCCATTTTATCGATCTGATCCCGCACCTTGCTGAGGTAGCGGAATGGAATTGGATATTGTTTCTGGTTGAATCCCGCGTCGTTGGTTACATGGATTTCATGCTCGTATTCTGTTGTGAGACCAGGCACATCCGAAAATATATCCGAAAATTCTTCCAGAAGCGAATCAAGTTTCGCCTGCTCTTCTTCGCTTCGGATGAACTCTTCGTCCAGAGGGGAGTCACTCCCGGAGTACTTCGTAGATGGTTCGCGATCCTCCCCCACTTCAATACGGCACAGTGGAACGGACCCACGGTTTCGGTCCCAATCTCCAGCACAAAATGGTAATACGATCTCGTTCCCATTCAGCGTCAAACAGACCTCACGACGTTGAAAGTCCATCTGAGCCTTCAAGTAATGCAGAGTATCCATACCGAATATCAACGGAGTACAAAGCTCTTCGACTACTGCCAGGCAAACGTCAACAGTCTCGTTCTGGATATCTACGGGAACAAACACTTGATTCGATATGGACATCTTCCTTTTCCCATACGCTCCCTGTATGGTAGTATTCTGCACTGGAAACTCTCCCAACGGTATTCCCCTTGACTTCAGCTCATGATAAAGTGCCTTATCGATGCAGCTTAGCTCGGAACCACTGTCCAGCAAGACTAGCTTTACCAAACTGTCGATGCGTGCTTCAATCAGTGGTGATTTTTCGTGCTTGGGCTGACCACTCACATCGTCTTCGGCGAGCAGTTCATCCGAACCGACAAATATATTGGCAACCGAATGAACGTCAACCCCTGCCTCCTCTTCAAGCTCGGCTACTGTAGCTCGTACATTGCGATTCCATTGTCCATCATTGTTATTCTGCTGACCTCGCCAAGGCCGGTTATTGGTTGCGCTGTTTTGCAATTGGCTTTGTTGATTTGCATCGGCTCGGCCTCTCACGACATTTCGGTTGTACGTGTTGTTATGATGATCCTCCGTCTGTAGTAGCGTATAAGCGGATTGTATATCCGAGCAATTACTTAGTCGTGCGCCGACAGTACGAGGGAAGTGTTGTGTTAGGTGCAAAACTAGCTCTAGCTCGGACGGAGCCGTGTCCAGATGTCGCGCTTTAGTGATCAAAGCTAGGAAATATTCCGCCATTTTCGAGGGAGTTTTCGCTGAATAGTTTCCGTACATAATCTCTTCACGAACTAGTCTCTGAGCGCGTTGTCCCCAATATTGCTGAAGGAAATGGAAGCGAAAGTGGTCGTAGTTCACCAGCAGGTAACCGAATCCTCTTGCCCACGTCCTAGCTTCTCCTTCTAGACAGGATAGGATGAAGGGTAATTTGCAATTTGGGTCCAACTGTACTGACTCTACATATCGATCGACGTCTTGCAGAAATTCGACTGGGTGACTTTGTTCCAAATCACCCTTGAAGGAAGGCTTCGGAACGTCAAAAGTTCTAGAGGCTGTCAAGCCAACGTTTGGAAGTCTGGTGCTGTGTGGAGCAGTGTTAACACCCCACGGTGTGTCTGGTAGAACAAATTTATTACAAAAAAATGGGCATCGCTAATTTTTACGCTACATGAAAGTTGACGCTACCAGCTTTCATTCAAGCCCAACATCGAAATATTCCATCGGGGGAACTTTTTCATACAAAAATTGGGTATGTTTGTTAAGTAGAAATAGGGATTAATTTGGAACCGTGCATTTTGTATGGGGAAAAACAGTATTCTGAAAAAGTTGTTCGGGATCCCTCGGTGGATTTTTTTGGGGAACACGTTAAATGAAAGCTAGAAGTCCATATTTTCGAAAAACGGCGGATTTGGCGATGCCTATTTTTTTGTTATAAACTTTTCCCATACACACGCCGTGACCCGGGCTCGCAAAAACGTTTTGTCCCATATTATTACCGATCCACGGTCTGGCATTGTTTCCGTTGAGCATTGCTGGTGGAAAAGCCGCCCACTGAGCTTCGTGATTAACATTGGCCACCGGCGGTGGCGCTGCATTCCCTTGGCCTACACTTGGTTGTTGAAAAATGCTCAAGTCGTTCCATTGTTCGAAACCATTAGGGCAAGGGACCGATGTTGGAGGCTGTCCCGCTATTGAAGGGGCCCAATTCTGCTGCATGCGCTGTAGCTGATTTTGTTGTGCTTGCTGTGTACGCTCCATCGAGTTCAATTTATTATGGAGCGCGTCGACTGCACCCAGCAGATTAGAAAGGGTCTGACCCAGACTGTTTTGTTGAAGATCTTCTGGCGGGGGTGGCTGCTGTCTTTCTGTAGCAACATTCTCGGCCGATGGATTATCGCCAAACTCCTGTTCGTTTGGCACGGACGGACCAGAATACACCTGCTCCGGCTGCACCGACGGCGGATTCGCTTGTTGCATCGGTGGATTGGCGGGTCTTCTGATCGGTGTAGACCCTACGATGCTCGGGATAGGGACTCGAGGAACAAGTAAAGGCATCCTTGGTGGGTCCATGGCTGTAGACGAAAAAATTCGACTTCCCACGAAGACTAGCGACTGTGATGTCCAATTAAACGATTCTTCCTCGCTCTGCAAGCTGTCGCTCATCCGTCGTGTGCGGTAAGATGATTCTGGTGAATAATAAGACCAGGTAGGTCCAAACAACTTAGGTAATATTTCAGGAACGCTACTCACCTATTCAAGGCTTTCGCATGCCTTGTATATAATAAATTATTGAGATGGAACTGTTTGTAGATCCATTCCGCATTCAAAAGCCTTCAACATCTCGACTATTTCCACTTCGATATTATTTCCAGAAAGTTCTTATTCTTCGGAGCACATTTTCGTTTTTTTTTTGTCACTACTGCCGCGCACTATTGTTCTCAGGAAAAAGGTTAAATCGTTCTTTTTTCATATATACGGCTTCGGGAGATATAGCATCATCCCGGTTGAGCCCCCACGATGTGATGATTATTCACTAGTAATATTAGGTTTTTATGGTTTAATTCACTTGGTCTTTATAATTCAGCTCTTTAGGTATGCAAATAATATAGTTTTTAGAAAAATGGAATACAATATTCAGGGTTTTGTAGGTATAATCTAAAACTCCTCTAGAGTCGACACTCTTCTCCGAAGCTTCGCTGCCAAAACTGCTCGTCCAAACTCGGTTTTTCCCATCCACGGCATTTCGGGTCCAACAGGGTTCAATCCATGGGGTTACACTATACGTGTCTCACCGCGTTCCAAAAGCTGTGTCAATTGGTTCAAAATTAGCTGAGTTACCCATAGTGAAAATAATAAAATCACACCATAGAAAAAATGAAAATGCTTCATAAAAATAAGAAACTGCATCATTTAAAATATGATAAAACGCTAGCAGTACACCTATAACCTCCCTGAGGAAGGACCGCACCAAGGCAAGCATCGAAGCGTTGGAAGTGTAAACGCTGAAAAGTCTAAAGCAAGTCATCACTGCCGAATTAAAATGGTTATACGACAATAAATCAGTTTTTCCTGGGTTCACTCGCTATTTTTTGCATGTTTTTTCGAGAAAATTTCTGCACCTCGACAATCAGAATACTTAGAAAAAAGTATCTTCTCGGTTTATCTGGCGTTATACCACGATTTCTCCTAGGAATACTAGCGTTATTTTTTCACACATTTTTATTTTGGTGTTAAACCCCAAAAGTCTGCCAGTAGTTTTCCGGAGTTCGTTCGAGGATTAATCCCTTATTCTCCTTAGGATTCATCATCAAGATGTTTCTAGGAGTTGATCCCATTCTCATGGAACTTTCACATGCTTTATGTTTTCCCCTGATTCCGTCTCAGATTCTTTTAGAGATTTCCCCGGGGTTAGCAAGAGTTCTGAAGATTTTGTTTTTATTAATGTGTATTTCAACTTCAATACAATTCTACACTCTGCGGAAGTTTTTTCAAGGATTTCTTTCAAAGTTCTTCTCACAACTTCTTCCAAATAATTCGACGGGGTTTTTGTTGCTGTAGTTACACGCAGAATTTCAACCGTACTTTATCTTGGTTTTTCTTACAGAGATTTCCATGAAATTGCTTCCATAGTACTTGCACTGGCTCTTCTACCGATTGCTCTCAGCATTTTTCCCAAGATTTGTAACAAATTTGTAAAGTGGCTCCTCAGATTTCCTGAATTTATCCCAGAGTTTCTTTCGAAAAATTAGCAATAAATCTTCTTGGAATTCCACCGGATCACCGCGAGGGGTTTCCTTAGTCATAATTCTAATGTTTGCCTTTCTCGTACACCAAGGTGTACCGAAAGGCTATATGTTCACTCCAAAAATGAAATCTCGATAGAGCCCCCAGAGGGGCAAGTATCATATACCAATCGACTCAGCTCGACGAATTGAGATGATGTCTGTGTGTGTGTGTGTATGTGTGTGTGTGTATGTATGTGTGTGTGTATGTGTACAAAAAAAGGTCACCTCACTTTTTGATAGTAAATATCAACCGATTTTAAGGATCAACGGCTCATTCGACGCAGAATCTGGTCCCATTGTTTCCTATTGAAAATGGTTTGGATCGGTCCAGCCGTTCCGGAGTTATGGCCATTTAGGTGTTCCGGAACCAGTGCCCCTGAGAGGGGCCAGACATGAAAATGCACCAAACCCATGCATGCGACCCATCAAACCACGGCATTTACGATTATCTGATGAACGGTAAGCAGGAAAATAGTCTCAGACCATATCTGAACCGGTAGTGTTCCGGAACCGGCTTCGGATGTCGCACCGGAAGTGGCCAAATATAAAAGAGGACCAAACCCATGCATGCGACACATCTAACAGCGGCATTTTCGATAACCTTATGAACGGTTAGCAGGAAAACAATATCAGACCATATCTGAACCAGTAGTGTAACGGAACCGGTTCCGGGGGTCCCGACGGATGTGGCCAAATATAAAAGAGTACCAAACCCATGCATACGATACAACAAATAACGGCTTTTCTGATAACCTGATGACTAATTATCAAATAAATAGGTTAGGATTACATTAGAGACAGCTGGTTGTATTCCGGAACCAGTTCCGGGTGTCTCGCCGGAAATGGCCAAATATAAAAGTGAACCAAACTCATGCATGCGACACATCAAACAGCGGCATTTCGGATAACCTGATAAACGGTAAGCATGAAAACAGTATCAGACCATATCTGAACCGGTAGTGTTTCGGAACCGGTTCCGGATGTTCCGCCGGATGTAGCCAAATATAAACGAGTGCCAAACCGAAGCATGCGAAACATCAAACGGAGGCATTTTCGATCATCTTACGAACGGTAAGCAGGAAAACAGAATCAGACCATATCTGAACCGGTAGTGTTCCGGAACCGGTTCTGGATGTCCCACCGGAAGTGGCCAAATATAAAAGAGTACCAAACCATACAACAACAAACGGCTTTTCTGATAACCTGATTACTGGTTATAAAAGAAATAGGTTAGGACCACATTAGGGACAGCCAGTAGTGCCGTAACCAGTTCCGGGTGTTCTTCCGAAAGCGGCTAAATATAAAATTGAACTGAACCTATGTATGCGACACAGCAAGGCTAGGATTTTTTGATAACCTTATGAACGTTAGCAAGCAAACAGGTTCCGAACGGTGAAAAACATGATTTACACATATGGTCAAATCTCAACCGTTAAATTGAACATTACATGTTCTTGACTTTGCTTGTCTCAAGCTGGCTATAACTTGAAAATGATCAAACTTATCACATTTGATAGATTATTAAATTTGCTACCAAAAAGATCTTGGAATCTATTGGTTTAGTTAGATAACTAAAGCAAAAAAGCTTGAAAGTAGTGTTTTGCCTTTCTCGCACACTTAGTGTACTGAAAAACTATATTTTCTTAAGGAATCGACTGTTGATCTCATGTTTTGAGGTTATGGCTTTCAGTCTTGGAAGAAAAACTCAAAAACGGATTGTTAAGTCTTCATCCGACGTTTCGGTCACTATATTGTGCCTTTCTCAAGGATTTAACTATGCTCCGTTCTCTCGTAACATAGGCCCACAGCATAGGCCAAATTTGTCCCAGACGAACGTATCGTCTGCCGCCTGCGGCGGTGGTTCGGTAGAGGGGAATTCCGAAAACGATCCGGGTCGCAGAACTACGATGCAGTTGCCTGTTTGGCGCCACTTTTACTTAGTAAAAGGGGAAGACTTCTAGAGTCCAAAATGGCATCCAGGATATCCAAAATGGCGATCCAAAATTTAAGATGGCGGCTCCGAATTCAATATCACGGCTGTTTAATGGAGTTTTAGGGCCTGAAACAATGCATTATTGGTATATTTGGTATGGGGATGGTGTCTGGATTCCAAAAATGACGACCAAAACTTCCAAGATGGCAATCTTTAATCCTAAATGGCGGCTTCAAATTCAAGATAGCGTCTTTTTCTTGAGAGTTTGAGGCTCAAACATAAAAAGCCAGATAAACGATATGATTTCTGGTATCATGAAATGGATTTCTGTTAATTGTATGAAAGTGCGATATACATAAACATTTCGCTTGAGTTTTATTGAAATGGGGTTTCGAAGGCACGAGAAAGGCGCCATCACCGCTAGGTGGATTAATTAGGTTTTTTTTTTCTAAAATTTATTATGAACACGGAATTCTTGGAAAAATTCTGGGGGAAACCCTGGAATCCTGGATTCAGGCTCCGTTAGAACCTTCCGCAGCAACTCTGAGAGAAATGTTTCAAAAAACTCCAGGAGAAATCTCTGGAGGAACTTTGGTAGATATTATTGAAGGAAATCTTACTTAGGCCTGAAGTACACAGGGTCAAATATTTAACAAGGAAAGATCTCAAGAAACAACATCAGTTTGACACTAATGAAAATTTGATCGAACCAAACAAGATGTTTGGCATTGGATTCTTTTTGGACAAATATGTGACGCTGTGTACTAACGGCTTTAGATGTTTCCTGAAAGAAATCTAGGGAAGAGCTTCAAAATAAATCTTGGGAATATCTCTGTAAGAAATTTTGGGAGGAGTTTCATAAAAAAAATACTAGAGAGAAGTGCTTCCAACTACATACCACTCCGGAGAAACTTTCCACTGTAAAATATTGGAGAGATCCCGAGAAATCTACAGAAGATATAACGTAAGAAACGGACGAAATTACACCAGTAAAAAATTATTGGAGGAATCCCGGAGTTTCAGATGAAACATCGAAATAAACTCTATGCACTCTCTCAATATTTGAAAAAAATCGGGCAAAAACCTCTGAAAAACATATTTGGATTTTTTGAAGAGGGAAAGCTTGGAACAAACCCTGCTAATGTCCCGTCTCCAGTTAGCCTAGTGGTTAAGGCTATGGATCGCCAATCCGGAGACGGCGGGTTCGATTCCCGTTCCGGCCGGGAAAATTTTCTCAACTCCCTGGGCATACACCCAAAAAAATATTCACTTTAGGTTTACGTGAAAGCACACATAGATTTTTTCCACAGTACTTTTCACGTAAAACTTACTGCGTGGTCCGGCAATGAAGAGCTAGCCCGATTCTAGTTCATTATAAACAATTTTCAGATAATAGATACGTGACTTTCTTGTTTATTATAATATATTATGTATTCTGCTGTCAGATGAATACTATGTGAAGCTTGAGTACATTACATTGGATTTTGCGGAATAATTTAAATACATTTCCATGATGTTATTTGCTTCAATTCTTCATTTATTTATCATTTTTACATTACGTATTCAGTTTTATTAAAGACTTTACTCCAACAAAGATGTAGAAACACTTTATCAACCGTCACCGTATTGTTTTTCTCCAACTACGAACCATCCAGTTGGTTCAGTGAGACCAACGGCAATACCCTTTCTTCTTTCGCTGGAACTGCCGCTGCATAACTTATCGGATGTCAAATGATACTGAAAAACAATACTGTTAATTTGAATGTACTTTTACGATTTATATTAGTTACTTACTATTGAAAATCTCCAGCTAAATACTAAGAAAATCCAAGTCTGCAAGGATGTCCGTCGCCATGTTATTTTTTCCACACTGGAAAGTCACATACACTGAAGTGCTATGTGACAAATCACGTACCAATATGTGACTCGGATTGGCATATCACGTAGAGATCACGCGTCAATTAGAGGATTTTATCGGAATCAGATAAATTAGGAATATGGAAGGCAAATTTCATTTCAAGTGATGATTCACGTACATCTAACGGGAATATTTTTTTGCGTGTAGAGTATCATTGTGCTTGCCTCACAATATACAAATTCATGCAATGGCAGGCAAAGAAATCCCTTCAATTAATAACTGTAAAAGTGCACAAAGAACACTAAGTTGAAGCGAGGCAGGCCAAGTCCCAGTGCGGACGTAGAGCTAGAAAGAAGAAGAAGAAGAAGAAGAAGAAGAAGAAGAAGAATAAGAAGAAGAAAAAGAAGAAGAAGAAGAATGCCCCGTGATGAAATATCAGGAGGATATTGATCGATGAACTCGGACAGCAATTCAGAGAAAACCGCTTTAAGTAATCTGAAGAGTGTCTCTTGAAATCTAAGTAGGAATGTCAGATAGGATTGGGATGGGAAATCTCTGAACGAACTCGAGAAATGTCTCAAAAGTTCAGCTTATTGAACGCATTGGCTTAATTCCTCCAACAACGCTTAGAAATCCTTGTTTATAAGCGTTGGATTTTAGAGGCAACTTGGGTGGTACTTGTTAGAAACAAAACATAATTCTCTTCGAAAATTCGAAAATAATTAACGAATCCATCAATCTCAGGAAAGTAACAGACAAATCCATTTGAAACTTCGCTAATGACGCCCAACTCAGGTTTCGTGGAATCAATTCCTACAAAAACTTATTCAATTCTTGAACAGGAAATTTGTCAACTAGCGCCTGACTGTCGCTTTCTGCACGAAAAGCATTCAGCATAAGGTACTGCAGCAGCTGTCACCATCCGTCGACGACGGCCGCCGACGGTCTTGGCCACCCCTCGGTCGGGGTCACGCTTTTGCCATTGTCCTCGCGCTACTTAAGAAAGCGTTGAATTAAAATTAATTAATGTTCAATTTTGGATTTCCCCTCGCTTCTCGCAGAGTTGTCGTCGTCGTACGGTCCGAACCGTACGAATTTCGTCCAAGTTCGGTGCCGGTTTGCTGGCGCTGCTGCTGCTGCTAGTTGTTTCTCACTTTCGAAATGAACACGGAAAGTGTTTCTTCGCTAATGAGGAGCAACGAGAGTGGCCTCGCCGCGCCAGTGAAGAAACGAGGAAGCAAACTATAAATCTCTCCCCGGCCTGACCCCTAACCCTGACACGCTCCATCTGCTGGGGCTGAATCTGGCGGCTGCCCGGCTCGTACATAACTACTGCTAGGAAGGCAGGGTCCAGCAGCACGAAAAAGCGAAACAGTGAACCGTTTCCGGAAAGTTTCAATTGAAGGCAAATTGCTATCACTTTAATTAAGGATCTTCCGAGCGGCCAGTGCAGCGCAGCCCAGCTGGCAAGTTCTTTCCAGAAGCATTCCAATTTAGATGCGGACCATTCAACCGAGCAGATGAAATGCCATGCAAAACCGTTTCTCTGTAACAATTGTATCTACATCAAACGGAAAAGTGCCCCAAGATAGGGAAATACCTTCCCGGATCCCGAAGATTAACGTTACCCTGGCTGGGCCGGACGGAGTGAAAGTCTGAAACCCGGTTTCCACTTCACCGATCAGTTTTATTTCGATAGAAACCAATTCCGCTAAAAGTTCTTAACACGGCCAATTTCGTTTCTGTCATTTCGCAGACGGTTGCTAATACACTTTAGCTCGGTTGGAAAGCCAAAAAATTCCGAGATGCCGAATTTAAATATACCTACCTACAGTGCCGCCAACTTCCAGTTGCTGCTGCTATCATGGTCCTCCGACTGTGATCGGTCGCGAGTCTTTCCGATAGTAGCTAGTCATCGCACGTAGGGGTGCGTGGATGACAATTGCGGACAAAATAAATTATATAAGTGAAATAAACTTTGTCAACGGCAGCAAAACAAATAATTTATTTCCGGGATTCTCCAAAAACTCCTTCAAGAATTTCTAGCAGAGCTCCTCCAGGGATTTCTTCTGAAGTTTCTCTAAGGATTTTGCTCAGAGTTCCTGTGGAGGCTTCTCACGTTCTACGGTTTCCCCCGTTTTTTTTTCTTGAGCTCGCTCAGGAATCTCCGTGCTTGATTAAATACCAGGAAAAACATAGAAATGATGCCTGAGAAAATCCGGCGGAAATCTGATGGAAATCCTAGAAGAACCGATTGCTTAGTTTCCAGAAAGAACTATGAGACAAATTCAGGGAAAATCACTCAGAGAAACTTGGGAAGGAAATCTTTGCGTACGAATTCTGGCAAAACTTTTGAGAGTAATGCAAGGAAGGGCTCGAAGGAAGCTAGCACGAATTCCAAGCACTTTGTAAGTAAATCCGGGAAATTTCAATGAGATCTCTCAAGATAGGCTACTGTTGATACTACACGTATCTTCTGCAATAAAAATCTGGCAAAATTGTTTGGAAAGAATGTTGGTTCCTCTCAAAGATGTCATCAAAAAAAAAAAAAACTTCTGCAGAAATCTCAGATTTATCTCCGAGAATGTTTATAGAGTAATCCCAGGACGTATACTGAGAGAATTTGCGAAAATCTTCATGAGAGATTACAGAAAAATAGAAAGCATGAAAAAAATCCAACAAAAACTCTGGGGTCGATTCCAAGAATCGTGTAGGAGATGAATATCCTTATGAACTTTAACAGAAATATAAAAAAAACTTTCAGAGAAATTCAAGGGAAACATTTTGGGTTATCTCCAGAGAAGACTGCTATAAGGAGCTGGCGGAAGGATACTTGGGAGGAATGGTGGTTTTATAATTCATCAAATTTTACGAAAACTTACAAATTCCAACCTATTTTGTTAGTCAAAATAGTGATACACGTTACAAAAACTCTTTAAACGTTGATTTAAATATGATAATTCCAATAAATTTAGTGTTTTTTGCCAATTCAATTCAAATTTGTGAATCACTTAAATTAGAACTCAAATCAATGTATGATTTTGAAATTGCACATATTTCTTCGGTCTCCATTTCCATGTGAGCAAGTACGAAGTAGTTTTTATAAAATTATTACAATGAAGTTTTTTAATCCAAATGCTAATCGAATTTTTTTCGAGAGTTTCTGCTAGTTTTTGGCCATTTTCATGAGAAAATCTCCAAAAAATCAAAAGTTAAAAAGTTGAAAAGGATTTTAAGAAGCTCAGTTCTAGTATTCTTGCTTAGAGTATTTGTTAAGATTGCAAGAGTTTTCCATTTTTTTCCCAAAAATTCTTTAATTTTTTTTTAAGATTCTCTTCAAAAAATCAGCTATTTTTCAAGAAATGTCACAGATATAAAAAAAAATCTTTGATTTTCAAGTTTTTGCTAAACATCGTTCCGAATTTCATGTAATTTTTTGTTGAATCAAATATCATTTCCTTCAGAATATTATATAAAGGATATTAGAATATTCGTGAGACACACTTAACATCAGTTCAGGAAGGAACTTATTAAAAAATACTAGATTTTGAAAATTATTGAATAAACACATTCCTAAAAAATGCTTTCAAGAAATTCTTAGAAGCTTCATTTGAAACATATGCGGAACTTCTACTACTCATATCATGATTTTATTTCTCGAATATAATATATGTTTGATGTTCTACTAACTTTTAATATTTTGCCCGAGAGTGACAAATGAAGATAACTTATTATAAAATGAATGCTATTGATAATTAATAAAAAATCGTCTTAAGCAACTTTTTGCGTGTTTTTGGGCTTTGAGTGAACATTTATTGATTGATCCTCACTGCATTAGCAAAGTGGTTTCTGTTTTGATTTTTATTGAATATAGTCTTTTGTCTATAAGGTTTTTGACCTTATCTATAAGGCTTACAAAATTACACAAAAAATGAGAAATTTATGTCCGTTTTGAATTTTAACGAAACACAAACTTATAGCTTTCACATCTTTAAATTATCCCATGAGGAGGAACAAAAATGTTTGAAATATCTGATTAACTCAAAGCACTTGTTTTAAAAGCAACTTAAGGATTGATCTTTTTCAATTTCATTTTTTTTTTGTTTATTTTTTTCAAAATTATTTTGCCTATTTTTTTATTTTTTTATACATCTATATACAGCTATTTCAACAAAAAAAAATAGACTCGAAAATAAAAGTGCTCCGATATTGTTCAAATTCAGTAGGAATGATCTTTACCAAACACAATTAGACAAGTATGTTTTTGTTTCGCCATTGGAGTGATCATTTTGAAAGAAAAGGGTGGTCAAAAAACTACATTTCTTTTTTTTAATTATTGCTGAACCGTCACAATTTTTGAACCGACATACTGGTACTGATGTGTAATCTTTTTCAAATGAAAATATTATTAGTTCCAAATTTTAGGAAAAGTTTCGCGAATCAAAACCAGTTAACTCTGATGTACAAAAATGGTCAAATTTTTTTTTTATTTGGCAATTTAGGACCACAACGACTTTTTTTTAATTTTTAAAGCAAAAGCTCAACTATCATCTTCTTCTTCTTCTTTGTAGCTCGACGTCCCCACTGGGACTTGGCCTGCCTCGCTTCAACTTAGTGATCTTGGAGCACTTCCACAGTTATTAATTGAAGGGCTTCCTTTGCCTACCATTTGCATGAATTTCTACTTTGTGAGGCAAGTACAATGATATACTATGCCCAGGGAGTCGAGAATATTTTCCCGACCGGAACGGGAATCGAACCCGCCGTCTCCGGAATGGCTAACCACTAGACTCTCTGGATACCCCAAGCTCAACTATGTTATTTTTTTTTAATTTTTGAGCTCGATTGGAATGACCATGCGTCTCCTTCACTTTGAAATAGCCGTATAAATAATTTATTATTTATTACACTAGCTTACAGCATTTTTGAGCTCGATAAGCTGAAGTTCATTTTTAGTTTAGAATCATGCCCTGAGTTCAAAAATTGATGGAAAAAATATCAGTAGAGCGGATTTTTTTTCGCTTTTCCATACAAGGTTATCGATTTGACATCGATTTTTGTTCTATTTTTAATTAAACCCAAGTAATAAAACTAGCTGATTAACACTTTCTTAAGCCAAAGTTTGCTTAGTAGTTGTTTGAGTACAGCAACAATATTTGTTGGGCTTGTTCCCTTCATAAATCTTTATTTTCGTAAAAAATGCTCTGATTGAGCTGAAACTTTTACTGTTACTTGCTCACATCTGATCTTTCAAATGTACGTTGAGAAAGAATTTTTTAATTGACTTCTTCTTACTGAAAAAACACAAATCTTCATTAATTTTGGAAAATTTTCTCAAATTCAAGTAGATTGTCCTAAATAATCACCAATATCTCAAATCTCACTAATTTGATACAAATATTATGTTAAGATGATCGAAACATATTATATTCAGCATTCTATGTATGCAAAAAAAAATGAAAATTCGTTGACTGCAACGCAAAATATTCGAATTTTAGTAAATTCATTTTTTTAAGAACTGTAGAGCTCGATTTTCAGGAAATACTCAAAAACTATTCTATTTAAAAAAAAATTGAAGCACGATTTTGATATCGACACATAATTATGTATCGTAAATGTTGGTCGTTGATAGAAGTTCATGACTCTCGTTTTTTTTTCGTAAACTAGTGTTATTTATTTATTTTTACTTCTGAATTCCTCCATAATCTCCATCTGATTCTCATTCAAAAGTTTATTCTCAGATTCCTCCTATAGTTCTTTCTGAGATTCTATCAGGAGCTCCTTCTGGGATTCATCCGAAAGTGCCATCAGAAACTGATCTAAAAGTTATTTCTAAGATTTATGCGGAGGTTCCCTCGAGGGAAGGAGTTCTTACTAAAGTCACTCCAGCAGTTCCTCTGGTATTCCTCCAGAAATCAATTCTGGGAATTCTCAAAAAAGTTTCTTCTCGGAATTGTCCACAAGTTACTTCTAAAAGTTCCTTTTTTTGTTGAGAATTCCTGCAGCAGTTTCTTCGGGGAATCCTTCAAAAGTTTCTTTGTGATTTTTCAAGGAGAGCGCCAATAATGAGGTTATGATATTTTATAAGTACCGAAGCTCTAACAGAATCATAACATAATGAGTTATACATATCAGGGTTTGTTATTATTATTTCACATTGTTTAACCTTTGGGGCTGTCCATAAACCACGTGGTCATTTTTTTGGGACTTTTCAAACCCCCCCCCCCCCCCCCGCGTGGCCATTTGTCCATACAAAAATTTTTATTTGTCCATACAAAATGGTCATTCGCCGAACCGCACCCCCCCCCCCCCCTAATGACCACGTGGTTTATGGACAGCCCCTTGCACTACCAAGTGCCAAAACCAAATTTTGTCCGATTTTGATATTTTTTTTAGAAAATCACAAATGAGTTGAATTTTGTACATATGCAATGGAATTACAAAAGTTCACCGTTGTTCCGGATTTAGGCCGGGAGAACCTGGGGTACTCATGATATCGAAACAGAGACTTTTTGAGATAAACTCGCGGAAACATGTTGAAATTCGTAACAAATCAATAAATTTTAAATATTTATTCAAGTACACCTGTTCATGTGTACATTCCCGAAACGATCAGTGGCTACTAATCTCGTCGAATTCACTTCACTCTGTATTCGTTCAATGGATGCTGGAAAACAAGTGGATGTGATATATACGGATTTCAAATCAGCGTTTGATCGTGTGAACCATTGCATACTGCTCAACAAGCTCAGAAAACTTGGAATGTCAGATGGTTTTGTCCGATGGTTTAACTCGTATCTGTCTGGTCGGTCTATGAAAGTGCGTATCGGCTTGAATCATTCGGAGTCTGAGCGATTCCAAGCAACAGCATCAAAATTAAGGAAATTTTTTAACTCATGATTTTCTATTGAACTGAAACTTTGCACAGTTTTTCAGTTCCATCTAAATCGCCATTTTCCGATATCAAATTTTTATTTTGAATCACGACTAACTTTTCAAAAGGGTGTATGTGAAAATGGTTCAAAAATATTCAAAAATCTGCACAGCCAAAATGGTTCGTTCGATTGCTATGAATTTTTCAGCAAAGATAGATAACTAAATGGTGATTCCTAAGAAAATATACACTGTAAAAAAAATATTTTTTAACATTAAAAAATATCATTTTTGTCACAAAAACTCGAATATCTCAAAACCCTATCTTTTTACCAATGTAGTTTTTTAAGGGAAGATGGTCCATTGTATTAGCAATCTACCATAAAAAATTGGTGATGGTAAACTAATAAACAAAAAAGTTATAACATTTCAAACATTTCACAATTTTCACATTTGGTAAATATTTTTTTCTGTGTAAATTATTTCGGTCAGAAATCGCAGTTTGATGCTGATTTTATTGTTCAGCAAAGTTAGATAACTAAATGGTGATTCCTAAGAATATATACACTATGAAAAAAAATCTTTTTTTAACATTAAAAAATATCATTTTTTTCACAAAAACTCAAATATCTCAAAACCCTATCTTTTTACCAACGTATTTTTTAAGGGAAAACGGTCCATTGTATTAGCAATCTACCATAAAAATTTGGTGATGATAAACTAATAAACAAAAAAGTTATGACAATTCAAATATTTCACAATTTTTACATTTAGTAATAATTTTTTTTAGTGTAAATTATTTCGACCGGAAATCGCAGTTTGATGCTGATTTTATTGTTAATGGCCTTGCGTGAGTAAAACAAGCTGTTTTTATTATGTATTATGTATATTATATGTACAGTAATGTTCCGATTTTATCACGCCCTCCGCGCATTAGTCGTTTATTCATTAGTTTGCTGTTACATTTGAGGACAAGTGTTTTCCCTCTCCTTCAAGATGAATGTTGAAAGCGTGTTTTGCAACGTTAAATATATTGAAATGGGTATAGATGTTGAAGTATATTTCAAAGCATTTTTGAAAAGGGGCGTGATTAAATTGTTTAAACAGATGTCGCTAATGGTACGGTGGCATGACTCTTTTCACTTAGCACTTCTGGCAATTTCTCAGTTGTTGTCGTTTTCGAACTTCCTGCGCCCTGCTTTACCGATGATATACAGATGGCTCATTTGTCAAAGTCTAGACGGCAGGACGTGCAAATGCGTAAATTTGTATTCAATTTGGGCATAACCAGTCTCTTTCAGTTTATCTATGGTGCTTTCGGTGAGATTTCGTAACTCTTTTGAACATTTTTTTTCATCAAACGGTCTACAAGAGAGCGATGAGTTGAAGACCTTTAAGAAAGCGACTGTTCATGTTGTTCGTTAGATTATAATAAACAAAATCACTTATTAGTTTTAACTGACTAGTTTGGTGTTGTTTGCTTAGCTGAAGAAAAAATTAACTATAAAATTTTAATATCCATTGCGGTAGTATTTTTTGCTTTTTCGTGAGCATTGTCATGGTATGTATACAGACAAACAAACGTAACACTGACGAAATTTTCATTGACCACGCCTTTAACATTCATTTTGAATCTTGGTTGTGGCTTTCATGACCAGAAGAGTGCCCATCGTTTTTCTTTGCGTTTGACGTTTCACACTAGCGCCTTCTGATGACGATATTGCACAACGCAGTGTTTCGTGAAACATTTCCACCAGGTGGTGGCAGTGTGAACTGGGCGATGGATTTTCACGAAAATTGATCTAGGCGTTTCGTCTGTTTGTCTGTGGTATGTACCTCTCATGCATTTGTTGTTGTTGAAGTTACTCGCATTCTTCCGATCATAAAGTCTGTTCTCTAAGAGGTTATTCTTTTTTGCAGATCAACTAGACGTATACGCGTATATATAAAACTTTTAATATGCAGCTTTCGTCCTAAAAATAAGTTTAATTCCATTTTTCTTATGATCAACAGCTTTTCAACACTATCAAGGGATTTTTTCACCAGTCAGGTACAATAAAAAGTATGACACTCTCAATATTTTTGATCACAACACTGGATCGCGTCTAAGTTTCAAATAGATACTATAGTAATTATGAATTATCAAACAAAAATATCATGAAAACAACTTGTTTAATTCAGGCGGTAGCCTTTACAATAAAATCAGCATCAAAATATAATTCTCGAAATAATTTACACAGAAAAAAATTTTTTTTGTTACTAAATGTAAAAATTGTGAAACGTTTGAAATGTCATAACTTTTTTGTTTATCAGTTTACCATCACCAAAATTTTACGGTAGATAGCTGATATAATGGGCCATTTTCCCTAAAAAATTGACGTTGGTAAAAAGATAGGGTTTTGAGATATTTGAGTTTTTGTGACAAAGATCATATTTTTTTAAAGTAAAAAAAGAAATTTTTTACAGTGTATATTTTCTAAGGAATCATCATTTAGTTATCTAACTTTGCTGAAAAATTCATAACAATCGAATAATCCGTTTTTGCTGTACAGCTTTTAGAATATTTTTGAACTATTTTCGCATACACCCTTTTGAAAAGTTAGTCGTGAGTGAATATGAAGGTTTGATATCGAAAAATGGCGATTTAGATGAAATTGAAAAACTGTGCAAAGTTTCAGATATTTTAGAAATGGTCGCTCAGGATCGACTGACATGACTCCGTGGAATTCCTCGTCTATTACCATTCCCTCTGGAGTACCACAGGGGAGCAACCTCGGACCGCTTTTATTTTCGCTGTTCATCAACGACGTAGCGTATGTTCTGCCCCGTGGCGAACGCATTTTCTATGCGGACGACGTGAAGATTTTCATCGTGATCACCTGCATTGAAGACTGTGTGGCATTACAGGCAGCGTTAAGCTCTTTTGAATGCTGGAGCAGGCGTAATGGTTTAGAACTCTGCGTAGGAAAATGCATTGCTATAACGTTTTGCAGAAAAAGGAATCCAATTCTATTTGACTACTCCTTATCAGGTGAAACGCTGGAACGTAGAAATGAAATTAAGGATCTTGGAGTGATTCTGGATACGGAGATGACTTTTAGGCCTCACTACGATGATGTGCTTTCTAGAGCAAATAAACAGCTGGGCTTCATGTTTAAGATCGCTGATGGCTTTCGTGATCCTTTATGCCTTAAATCGCTTTACTGCGCTTTAGTTTGTTCCATTCTGGAATCAGCAGTAGTAGTTTGGTGCCCATATAGTCAGAATTGGATCGACCGTTTCGAGGCTGTGCAACGAAAATTTGTGCGATTAGCGCTCCGGAGTCTACCCTGGCGTGACGCTGTTCATCTTCCGCCGTATGAGCACCGGTGTATGCTGTTAGGCTTGGAAACTTTAGCGAGTAGGAGATCGTCAATGCAATCCAATTTCATTGGGAAACTTTTGAACGGTGAGATTGATGCTCCTTCTTTACTGTCAGAGCTCCGAATATATGTTCCAGAACGACCACTACGGCGCCGCAATTTCCTGCATTTGGATCCACGTAATAGTCGATACGGACAACATGATCCCATTAGGTTTATGATTTTAAATTTTAACAATGTATTTGAACAGTTCGACTTTCATTGATGTGTTTCGTTAGATTTTTTTTTGTTCTTTTATAATGTTAGCATTAGTTAGATAAGTCGTGCCGTATATGTAATTAATTGTAATGGTTTGTAATGTACTACTTCAAAAGATGCGGGTTTTATGCCTGGTTAAGGCTTTTCCCAGCCACACTTCATTGAGATCCAAGTAGATCAGATGAAGAGAAACAATAAATAAATAAAATAAATGTAGGATTCTAAGACAGTTGCTGGACAGTCTTTGGAGATACCAAATAAAGAGATTTGGAAAAAGCCCAGCAGGCATTCTTGGGGAGTGTGGAATTTTTTTGGAACATGCCTGCAGAAATCACAGAAGGAACTTCTCTAAAGGAATTCCTGAAGGCATTCTTGGAGAAACCAGCGAAGAAATGCCAAGGAGAACTCTTGGAGGAATCCATGGAGAAATCAATGAAAAATCCTCTTGGCATTCCTCCATAAATGCCTGATGGGAAATTCGTTATGAGATTGTTCCAGAGGCTTTTCCAAGTATTCAAAAACAAATCCGTTCCTTCAGGGATTCCCAGGAATCTCAGCAAGTCTGCCTGGTGCATTCCAACAGAAATTCCTGGATACCAGCAGCATTCCTGCAACAATATCCCGCAAGAATTCATGAACAATTACACTAGCTTACAGCATTTTTGGTGTAGAATTATGCCCTGAGTTTGAAAACGTGAAGGAAAAAAATACAGTAGAGCGGAATTTTTTTCGACTTTCCATACAAGGTTGATGATTTGAAATCGATTTTTGTTCTATGTTTAAGCAAAGTAGCTCACTTCATTCATCTCATTCTCCGTAATCAATGCTCTGTTTGAACTGAAGGTTTTACTGTAACTCGGCTACATATGTTACATCAAATGAACGTTCAGAAAGAAATTTAAAAATTGTTTTTTTTTTCTTATTGAAAAAAAAAACCTTTATTCAAATATTTTTGGACATTTTGCTGAAATTTAAGGAGATCGTCCCTTAAACTAGCCAATATCTTGAATGTCATAAATTTGACAACAAACCTGCTTTTATAAGATCGAAAGGTATTATATTCAGCTTTTAAGAACTAAAATTCAAAAACAGCTCTACTTAAATTTTTTTGGAGCACGGTTTCAAAATCAGCACTAAATTATGCTTAAAAAACTTTGGTCGTTGACAGAAGTTCACGATTTTTGTTTTATTTTTTAAACTAGATTCTGCGATTCAATAATTAAGCTATATTCTAACATTCAATAGAAAAATCTGAAGGAATAGTTGTAGCAGGAAATTTTGAAGAAATATCTGGAGGAATCTCTGGAGGATTTTTTTTAGGAATCTCAGCTTTACATGAGGAATTACTGCAACTATATCCGGAGGACATCTAGTATCACTCCAGGAATTTATCCAATATTTCTCCTATTATACCTCTAGGGATTGTTCCAAGGACTCCACCAGGAAATCTTTTCAAGATTTCTCCAAATAGAGATGCAGGCTCTGTTCCACTTAGAGCGTAATACTATAGACATAAGGTTCACCGGGGCATGTTGAAACGGGTGGGGTATGATGAAACAGCGGGTTAACATGATGTTTTCTAATGATGATAAACAATTTGATTGTCGTAACACATTGTTTTTTATTCAAACTATCTTTTAGGGAAGGTTCAATTTCCAAATTATATTGAAATCTATTTCAAAACTTCGCGTTTCATCTTGCCCCACCCGTTTCAACTTCCCCGGTGTACCTTATGTAAGAGCAGGGATGCCAGATGATTTTTTGAAAAACCTGTTTCACTCTTTTCAAAAATCGGTATCCCATACAAAATTGGGGGAAATAATCTGTATCCCACACAAACATAAAATGGCCTCTAGCTTAAAAATCTGTATTTCATATAAAACGAAATCTGTACGGATGCTCAAAAATCTGTATAATACAGATAAATCTGTAGATAGGGCATCCCTGTGTAAGAGTGCACTGTAAATATACGACATATTTTTTCTCAGAGACTTCCGTTTGGGAATTCTTTAAAAAAAATCCACGGGAATTCTTTCATAAATTCCTTAGATGTTTTCTTCAACAATTGCTTTAGGAATTTCTTTGACATGGTCTTTGAAAAATCGTTCGGTAATTCCTTAGGAAACTCATTTTTTTTTAAAATACCTTTCGAAATTTCTTCGGTATGATTCGGCAAGACATCAAACGCTATGTCCAAAGGGAAGTATTATGAAAATCGAATGTACCTCAAATGTTATTCCATAGGATCGTAGGTTTGGACCTCTAGTTTCAGAATCTGTGCGGTTTAAAATATTTCATCTTGGGTTTTTCGATTTTTTTTCTATTTTTTTTTTGATTTTTTTGCTATTTTTCCATACAAATGGCGAAAAAAGTCATTTTAAGGTTAATTTCATCCCATATAAAAATGTATGGGAAAAATCCAAGACGGATTATTTTAAATCGCACATATTCTGAATCTAGAGGTCCAAAAATACGGTTCTAGCGAATAAACTTTGAGGTACATTCACTTTTCATAATACTTCCCTTTGGACATAGCGTGCATCAGTCAAGCATTTTTTTTGCGAATACTTGCAGAAACTCCAACTCCTATTTCGGCAATTTATTTGGATTTGACCTTTTTTAAGCATTCATAATTTCTTCAGGAATTCCGTTGGCGGATCCTTTGGAAATATGAAATGAACTACTAAAATAATTGTCAAAGAAATTTCCAAATTATTGGCCCTAAAAGTATTCAAAAGAACTTCCAGAAAAGCATGCTGTCAAATTCTTTAACAGAAGATTGGGAAGTAATTATTGCAAAATTCACAAAGGAACAACCAAAGGAATATTCAATGAAAAAAACAAGGGAATGTGCAAAGAAATTTCCAAATAAATTAAAAAAAGAAATGCCAAGGAAATTAATTACTGAATTGCAGAAGCATGAATATAAATACAAAAGAAATGCAAAGTAGACAAAAAAACTTGAATATCAATTTTAACCACACCGTGCTCCCTGTTACTCTTCTGTGCGCTTACAGTTCGTTCATCTCAGGACAACACAGCCGAAGGCAGAATTTATGCGACTTGGAATATCACTTTCAAACGATTTCAATTGAACGAAATTGTTCTATTTCAACTTTCGTCGTTGGGCGGAATCGCTTTCGGTTTGGATTCGCTTCTTTCCCGTAACTTCTTCCTCTTTTTATTCTCGAAATACGAAAATTACCTCGCGATCCGATGGATGAAAGCTGTGCCGTTGATGTAGATTCGGGGGTGGGAGTTACTTTCGTCGTCGTACCTACGTACGACAAAAGGAATCCAATTTCTTTTCGCGGGACAATTGTACAGCTCTTTGTCGTATGCTGAGGCTAGGGGTGCGTCTTCGATCGCAATCGGCTCGATTGCCGCGGGTTGTCGCGCGTACAATCGAGCAGACAGACGCAATCAGATAGCCCTCGACTCACTCCCACGTCCTCTAGTCTTCGGCGAACATAATATCCAACGTAACGTATATCTTCAAAGAAATGAGCCCAGGGGGAACTTTAATAGCGGAGAGATGGTGCGGCAGCGCTCTATTGAAAAGGAATCGGGCCGAATGACACAATAGTTGCTGCTACAACTGGAAGGAAAACGGAACGGGAATTCATTTCATTGTGACACATTATTGGATGATGAACGTTGCCGACAGGAGCCGGGGATGGCTGTTTGCGGATCATATTTTCGGAAAACAGTAGGTATGTCGTAACGAGGTTATGATGAGGACTGTGCGTGACTGATTGGGAATCGACAGGCTAATGTATGTCAAGGTGTCACTGGATGATTGATGAACAAACTGCTGCTATATTCGAGAAAGTTTATTGACATTGAACAGAGAAGCTTTTCTACTTCACTGGAAAGGATGAGGATGTCTGTGGGCAGATTGATTTAGTCAAATCTGACAAATAAACGAGTGCAGATTTTGTGGGTCTGCGTTTCTCGTTAAAACACACACCCATCGTACCACGCCGAACTTGATGGTCTAATGGCTACCGCTGCTGATGATTGTTTAGCCAAGATTAATAAGACAGAATTGCTGCTAGAGTTATGATAGTAAACATTGGTCGAGTGATTGTACAGATTTAAAATGATCATGGATGTACACCAGAAATGATTAAAAGGGCTGGGAAAGACTTGGAAATTAGAATATATTGAGAGAAAGGAGGAATTATGAAAAAAAAAACGCCTTTTGGTGGGATTCCAACCTACGACTCCGTATTCGCTTGACCGGAGCTTTAACCAACCGATCCACATAATAGGTAACGATTCTATGGAATAGTAAGCCCAGCTGACTCTTTATTTCAAGTTTATCCACCATCAACAAGTAATAATTTGCAATGGAAATGGAAAGTATTCTTGAGGAGTTTCCCAATGTACCTTTGGCCGCATCTGGCCAACCAGGGCAATTTGTTGGATACGTAACTATTTTAGCAGGTAAATACAATAATCCAGTGATATGAACCTACTTATGACTTATTCGGCACTCATTCCGACAACTCAAGCAAAAAAAAGTTTTAGAAACTAGGCGAATACTGCAAACGTCTTGTAAAACAACAATATCCCTTTACTATTACTTTAGAGCTTTTAGTAGAACTTGTTACTTCAGACTCTAGTTTAATTTAAAAACATTTCACTTATACTTCACTTTTGCAAAAGAAAATAAAAAATGAATAACTCTTTTAAAGAAAAACTAGAAAGGACGAGCAGATTCCTTTTAATTCTACTACTGTGCTTATCTTCGGACAGATAGGCCTATTTCGTCTGTGACTTACAGACTTCTTCAGTGTCAAGTGCTCGAGTGAGTGTCAAGTGAGTCGAGCACTTGACACTGAAGAAGTCTGTAAGTCACAGACGAAATAGGCCTATCTGTCCGAAGATAAGCACAGTAGTAGAATTAAAAGGAATCTGTTCGTCCTTTCTAGTTTTTCTTTAAAAGAGTTATTCATTTTTTATTTTCTTTTGCAAAAGTGAAGTATTAGTGAAATGTTTTTAAATTAAACTAGAGTCTGAAACAATATCCCGCCGAATTTTGAAAAATAAATATTTGAAACCTCCAAAAATGTACGTTTTCAATTGTAGAATTTCACTTTGAAACAATACACAGAACATTGCTTCTAGCTTTCAAATTGGATAAATTTGTTTCTCGATTGAAGATTCACGCGATGTCTTAATGAATTCTTATAGCCATAACTTCATGAATTTCTCCAAAGATTCCTTCACGCACTCTTAAAACAATGTCAAGAAACCATTCGGATTTTTTTTAGGAATTCCTAAACAATCTTCTTCCAAAACTTTCTTGAAGGATTCTTTAGAAAAACAATTCACGAATTTCTTTATTCAAAACATCTGAATTCCTTTAGAATATCGCAATGAATTACTTCACAAATTTTTCCAAACATTCTTGCAAAAAATATTTCAGGAATTCCGAAAGATATTCCTTGAGGAATCCCTTTAGATAATCTTCCAATGATTCCTTCAAAAAGTTTCCCAGAAATTATTTCAGAAAATCTTTTATGAAGTCTTTCAAAATTGCGCTATCAATGTCTTCAGAAATAACTCCTGGAATTTATTCAAAAAATCTTTAAATAATTCTTTCAAAATTTCCCCAACAAATTGTTCCAGTGAATCTTTTAAAAAAAATACAGGGCATGCTGTAGATATGCCCTTGTAAATTTCTTCAGAAATGTCACCATAAATTCGTTTGGCAAATTACACGGATTACTTCCAAAACTTCAGCTGGAATAACTTAAGGCGAAACTAGAAGCATTTCCTCATTTTTTTTTTTTGTTTTTGTTGTTTTTTTTTTATTAAATCGCGATATTTTTGAAATTGGTTTTCGTACACATGTTTAATATGGATCTAGGCATCTTCTATTTTTTTGTGGTCGGAAATGTTTTACGTTTTTGCAGAATTTCATAAAATAATGACTTCTGCAAAAATGGAAAACATTTTCCACCAGGAAAAAAACTTCAGAAGACACCTTGATCCATACTCTAAATGTGTACGAAATCCGATTTTGTGAATATTGCTTCATTATTCAATACAAAATCAAAAACCAAAAAAAAAAAATAGGAAATGCTTCCAGTTTCACCTTGAGATAATTTACCGGAAATCCTGAACAAAACCTTCGACTGAATTCTGGAGGAACTTCAAAACTCTATAAATTGAAGAATTAAAAAAGTTCCTGGTGAAGTTTGTGAAAACATTTTGAAGAATGTTCCAAAAAAGTTCTTCAAAGAATTACAAGATTTTTTTTCAAAGTTTGGAAGTATTTTTGAAACTCTTGCAGTTTGATTTTACTTAGATAGCTTACGGCTTACTCAAATCAGAGAGCACCAAAAGTGTTGAAACATATTTAAGCGGAAATCTAGCATGAATTTAAGGCATATTATTTTGAAGAGTTGCAGTCTGAATCTCTTGAGTGAAGATTTTGTCACTAAAATAATGATGAATCCATGGCTGCATCCATATATTCCTTGAGAAAATTGCAGAATAAATTTGTGAAGAAATTGACTAAAATTTTGTCCAGGTTTTGCACTAAAGTTTTTCCAGAGTAGGAAATTTTATCGGAAATAAGTCGGAATTTCATAAAGAATTCAAATAATGGGTTCCCGCTATAATTTCTTCAACTTTTCTATTACATTTTCCACTTGTTTTCAGAGTTTTGAGAAAATTCTTTTGGGAGGCCGTCAAAACCTTCCATAGAAGCCAAACTAGAACAAGTTCAAACAAGCCAAACTAGAATAAGTGTTCATTCTTCATAATGGTAGACCAACAATTTATCCACAGATTACAACAGGGATCTCCTAGAAATTCTTTTGGCATTTCTCAAAAAACGACAGCACAATCGTTACTAGATTACCAGAAACTTCACAAAAATGTCAGCTTTAAATTCTATGTTCAGTATCTCAATAAACTTTGGCATCGATTTCTACTAGATCTGCGATCTAAAGATTCTTTCATTTTTTTAGGAAATTGAAAAAAAAAACTCCAGCGCTGTGCTTCCTTCACATGTACTTATGAGAATTTCTGCAGAAATTTCACCAAGAATTCATTCAGGAAGCTTTTCATTAATACCATCCAAAGCTTTTCCTCAACTTACTTCAAAAATTCTTTTTGAATATCTTTCACGAATCATTAATTTCTTCACAGTTTCCTTCATATTTTTACCAAGTGTTCCAGAAGTTTTACATTTCATTATTTTTCAGATTTTCAGATTTTCAGCACTAAGCTGGTTCATTTTCGCATTCAAACGGTCTTTCAGAGATTGTTTCAGAAATTCTTTCAGCCAGCAAATTTTTACACGGAAAGTGTTGCTTTATATTTTTCTCCAGATATTTCTCCAGCATTTTTTCCAATGGAAATTTCTCAAGAGATTTTCCGAATTCCTCCAGGATTTTTATAGAATTCCACCAGGTATTCTATTAAAATTTTTCTCCAGGAACCCTTCAGGCAGTTCTCAATAAACTCTCTTGGAGTTCAACCAAGCGTTACTCAAGAAGTTTTCCATGGTATTCCTCCAGGAATTTCTTCAAAATTGCCTACTAATGTTCTTTCACGGATTTCCTTGAGATTCCTACAGAAAACCCTTCAGAGTTTTTATATAATTAAAACTGTAGATTTTTTCAAGAATTCCGTCAGGGAGTTTATTGTGATTTCTCCATGGATTTCTTTCTTGAGTAATTTTTCCAGGGATATTTCAAGTATTTTAACCGTAGTGTGGCCAATATAAGACATCCATAGAATGCCGGCGGGGAATCCACGCAATTATAACGATCAAATCTCCTTAAATTTTCCACTGATTTGAATAATTTTTGGTATTTGTCTGTGTCGGAAGATGTGGATATCCACTAGTTCTCAAATCTAGCAGAGTTTCAACTTCTTATTTTCGATAACCAATTTAATATCGAGATATGAAATCGGATATGATACCGGGGTACCCTGCCGGCTACATAAGATTTAAGGATTTCTTTAAATGTTCTTACAAATCCTGAGCAGACTCCTTCAAGCGTTCCTCCAGGAATTACTGGCCAATTTCTTGCAGGGATTCCTGCAGAAATTTCTACAAAGAAATTTCGTCAGTTATTCTCCTGGGATACCTTTAAAGATTCATCCAGGAATATTTTCAGCAGTTCTTCTAGAAATAGTACAGAACATTACTAAAGAAATTATTCAAATTCTTAAGAAATCACGTAAGGATTTTTCAAAGGAATTCTTGAAAGAACTCCAAAAAGACTGGTGGAGATTCCTAAAATGATTATTTGAAAAAAAAAAATAGAAGGATTCCCTGACTGATTTCCTGGAGAATTTTTTGAAGAAATTCCTGAAATTATCCCTAAGAGAATACCTGAAATAATTATCTGCTATATCTCTAAAAGAATTCAATTATACACGTTTGGGGAGTTCTGGAAGTAATTTCAAGGAAAAACTCCCGAAAGAACTTCTGAAGAAATTTCTGAAAACAAAATTCACAAGGAGTAGTTTCCGAGGAAGTCCCTGTGGAAATTTCTATCGGACACCCTAGAGGAATTTTGGAAGAAAACCCTAATGAAATTTCTTAAGCAATCCTGGCAAGCAGGGTTGGGAACACTCACTTGAAAAGAGTTACACTCACTTGCTGTTTTCTCATCTCAGAAGCATGCTATCAAAAAACAGTGTATGGAGCACTTTTACCTTGTGGTTTTATCTCAAACTTTCCCGAATAAAGAAAGGGTCGCACACGCATTCCAAAGTCGTGACAGAGCTTTGAAGGCAACTCTCCACAAGGTGAGTGTAATTTACATTCACCTCGTGGAGACTCGCCGACTCGCCTTCATAGCCCTCTCACGACTTTGGAATGCGTGTGCGACCCTTACTTTATTCGGGAAAGTTTAAGATAAACCCGCAAGGTAAAAATGCTCCATACACTGTTTTTTGATAGCATGCTTCTGAGTTGAGAAAATACCAAGTGAATGTAACTCTTTCCAAATGAGTGTTCCCATCCCTGCTGGCAAGAACTCCCACGGATACCTCAGTAGTAATGTTCCGAAGAATTTATTGTACAATTCCTCAAGATATGAGAGGAAGTCCTGCAGAAATTTTGGAAATCAATGTCCTGGAGGAATTCTTCAAGGAATCACTAAGGAAATGTCAAAAGGGAAAACAATGAAAGAATCTCGACGAACTGATGATCCCTGTCCAACTTTCCCTAAAATAATCTACTGGAAACATCTTTGAGAACTGTCAAGCAATAAAGCTCTGAAAGATCAGCGGTAAAATGGCTTAAAGAATTTCTGAAAAATGGTCTGAATAAACCCTAAAATGAATTTTTGAAGCAGTCCTTGGAGGAGCTTTTGGAGATATTCTAGTAGAACGGCTTGCGGGGACCAAGAAACGCCCAGCAGAGCCGGGACAGCTAGCGCGAGCAATAAGCCTTCTAAGTCGGTTACGAAATGCGCAAGGGGTAGGGAAACCAAGTCCCAGGAGGCCAACCCTAAGAGAAACGGGGGCCAACCGGACCGAGGAAAATGGAACCCTTGGATTGCGGTTGAAAAAAAGATGGCCTTAAGAAACGTGAAACCAGCCCACAAGCGTGAACGGAACGTTGTGCTGGTCTTCAAAATTGAAGCGGATACGAGGTGCTGAAGGCCATTGGGAGCGGAAATTGTCTCTCACCGCTGGGCACGGAAGTAAAAAGCATCCGGTGAACCAGGACCGGAAAGATGATGCTAGTGCTGGAGAAGGGACCGACCAAAAACGGCACCTGCTACAAGGCACTATCTCAGAGGGTACTGGGCGGAAAGGTGCTGGTGAGTGCCCTGACAGCGGAGACGACTTTCCAGTGTAAAAACCTGGACGAGATCGCCGGCGCAGAAGTGCGTTCAGCCGCACTTAAACAGCAACTTAAAAAACGCGGTCTGCATAAAGGCCCGGCAGGTACGTAAATCGTCACAATCAAGCTGCCAGTAGGGGAGGTGAACATGACGACTGCAGTCAGTATGTCCCCTCAGCATCTACGAGCCACCAGAGATGTGTTTCAATTGCTTCGAGTAAGGACACAAGTCGTGAGTGTGTAAAGGCCCTGACAGCAGTAAACTCTGCAGGAAGTGCGGAGTGGAAGGCCACATCGCAAGGAAGTGCAACTCGGAACCAAAATGCCTGATTTGCACGACAAATAAGAGTCACACGACGGGCGGGCCTAAATGTCCAGGTACGAGAGGAGGTCGAACCAACCGACGATAATGGCAGTCAGTCTCGGAGTCAAGCATAGACGTCGCCCTACTATCGGACCCATACCGCATCCCTATCTATAACGGGGTGGATAAGACCAAGCTAGCAGCGATCAGTACAACCGGTCGTTTTCAGGTCCATGAAATAATTTCCACGTCGTACGGAGGCTTCGCAATAGCGAAGATCAACGGAGTTCACTTCTGTAGTCTATCCCACCCCCCTCCCACCCAACGTAGGTGGTCGATAGACCAGTTTTTGTCTAAGCTAGATTTAGCTATGTATAAAGCGCACTAGTGGGGTTGAGCCCCATGGTCGTCGGTGAAGACTTCTCAATATGCGCGACTAACGCGACACTTCGCGCTTCGATAAGCCGGCACTTGTGGAGCGACTGCTTATGGAGGGTAACACCCACGATGTATCCAGCGATGATCTAGTCGGAACCCTAAGTCCACCATGCAACACCGCGATGCCAAGACGATTCTTATCCTAAAATGAAAGCAAATCGGCATACTGGTGGTGTCCAGAAACCGCAGAGCTCCGCGCATCTTGCCTAAGAGCTTGGATGAGGATGCAAAGAGCTCTCACCGGGCGAAGTGAGGACTACAAGGTGGCTAAACTTGCACAGAACAGAGAGATTAAGGCGCGTAAGCGCCTACAAAGTAGTCATGAACAAAAAGAAGGGCGCGTCAGCACTCCCAAAACGCTCCCCGGAGATGCTGCAGAAGATCTTGGGAACGTTGCCACGATACAAGGTCATGGGCCCCCATCCCCTATGGCCAAACCTGCCAAAGCGAATTCGCCCTGGGAATGAACGACCCGGGATAGCCCTGGCCTAGGATAGGATGTGACAACAGAAATTCGCCTGCCTTGATATTTTTCCCTTAGATTTCGTCAACGATCTAAATCCAGTGCTGCCACTTTTCTTTATTCCAAATCTTTCAAACGATTGAAAGTTGTCGATTGGCATTTGGATGCATATTTCGCACCGTAAATCATTAATTACAATTGGAACAGCATAAATTTTAAGTAAAATTGATTTCAAACTAAATGCTCTTTCATTTAGAGCGAAATATGTCAAATCTTCAATTGATTTTGCACTAAATCAATGGTATTTATCAATATTAATACATTTCAGCTACTTTAGGATGATTTACATTTGAATGTTGACATTTTTAAGCCGAGAAAACTTGAATAGAAAAATACAATGATTTTTAACATTGGTATCATATGCTAAACCTACGAACTAGCAACACGGCCAAACCAATAACAAAGCGATCTGATCGCAGCAAACGGATATCAATTTCAACCAATCAGCGACTGGTCTCCGTTTGACAGCAAAATGGTCTCAAATCGGCTGACTACGTGACGCATCCTATCCTAGGCCCTGGCACGTTCAGAACTGCTATGCAGATAAGGGAAAGTGGATGAGCCAACGATTGGTTCTACTGCCCTAACCCAGGAAGCCACCTGGCGATCATTCTGCCGATGTTGATGGTCTATTCCGAGAAACACCGAGGCGAGAGGAGCTACAACATCACCGCAGGGGTACCTCAGGGGTCCATCCTGGGCCCGGTACTATGGAACGCGGCGTATGATGGCGTATTGAGGCTCAAACTTTCACCGGGTGTAAAGCTGGTCGGCTTCGCCGATGATATTGCCCTCGTGGTATACAGCGAGTCGATAGAGGAAGTGGAACTGACAGCAACTCACACAATTGGCATAGTGGAGGACAGGATGAGGTCACACATTTGGCACTCGCGCACTACAAAACGGAGGTGGTGGTGATGGTAAACAACCGCAAGTCTGAACAGCAGGCAATGGTCACCACAGCTGGATACACGATCAACTCTAAGCGCTCACTGAAGCAATTGGGGGTCATGATCGACCATAAGCTGAAATTCGGAAGTCACGTAGAATATGCCTGCAAAAGGGCAAGCATGGCGATAATGGCATTGTCAAAGATAATGTCAAATAGCTCGGCAATAGTCTCGAGTAAGCGTAAGCTGCTCGCGGCAGTAGCGGTCTCCAGACTACGGTATGGCGCCGCTGCATGGTCGAAGGCGCTAATGGTTAATCAAAACGTGAAGCGATTTGAGAGTACCCACAGGTTGATGTGCCTTAGGGTGGTGAGCGCATACCGCACGGTCTCAAAGGACGCGGTATGTATGCTAGCGGGCATACCGAGAAACCAGATGACTGTGGGCTCTCGGATAAACAGTTTGGCGTTCGCAAGAGTCGATCGACAGTGGACGTTATTAGGGCTATAACCTAGCTTGTGTACAACGGGAAGTCTATAGTACTAGCCAGGGCCCAATCTTCCAGGGGAGAGAGGACAACCAAAGACGGTAGCTGGTTGAACGCTTACCAATAGAGGGCTCTACCCCATATGACATATTGCCATTTGGCATAATGCCTTTTGGCATAATGCCATTTGGCATAATGCCGTTTGGCATAATGCCATTTGGCATAATGGCCATTTGGCATAATGGCCATTTGGAATAATGTCCATTTAGCTAAACAAGGATTATGCACATTCTTACCAAGAAGGCTGTTCATCGTATTATGCCAAACGGCGTTATGCCAAATGGCATTATGTCAAATGGGGTAGAGCCCAATAAAGAGTACTCATGTACGGTCTCTCCCTTCTCGAAGTCATCCATAGCAGGTGTACCGCGAAAGTAATGAAGTGAGAGAATGACGTTCTAGTGGGTCGACCTACACATAACCCAGAGACTCACCTCTTGGGTATCGATCAGCAGATTTCATCATTCCAACTATGTAAAAAATTCATATCGTTTACATCATTAGGCATATCGCTGGGATTGTGAAATTTGGGTTCCCGCTATAGAAGGTTTCCGCAGTGTAGATAGGTTTGATTTTAATGCCAAAATTCATTTCAAACTAGTAATGAAAAACGTTGCATTCACTGAAACATTTTCTTCAACAATTTGCACCAATGGTTTTGCTCGTTATTTCCATCCGAGGTTCAACGGTAAATATATTGAATTCCATCATCACTAACCTCTTCTTCTTTTTTATGAAACTCTTCCTGCACATTTGTTTCGCATCACACAAAATAAAATCATCTTTCCCACTACCGGGTTTTCTTTCAGATGAATACCAGCCAACATCGAGACAGAGAAGCAACAGAAAAATAACAACCAACACCAGGCGCTTGGCCAAATGAAAGGAAAGCTTTCATCCCACTTGGTGTGGCACCGCGCGCCTTCCGGGTTTTGTCACCACACTAGTAGCACACACCACACTGCTGCTGAATAGAAGAAACATCTCTCGTTCGTCGGTCGTCCAAAAGACAAATCCAAGCACCAGCCACCCACCCCCTCTCAACACCTCCCGCGCCCCTCTCATCAAGGATTGTGCGAATATTTTTGTTTGAATAGAAGTGTGCGAGGATTTTCTTCTTTCCCAGCGAGCAGCAGCTGCCGATACGACGAGAGGCCGCAGGACGAAAGCAGTGAAGCATGAGTGGGGGGAAAAGTCTTCGTCGCTCTACTATAATAACATGGAAAACATTTTGATGATCTGACTTCAAAAAAAGCATTGGGGAAGTTTTTCCTAAAACACTCACACAAAGAGACAGTTGTCGCTTTCTTTCGGACATCGGTCGTCCCCCCAACCAAGGCCGGGTGAAACTACGCAGAAGAACGCAGAGGAAAGACGCTCGCCGGTCACACTCCACCTCCTCTTATTGGTAAAATAACTGCCAAGAGGAATCGAGAAACATTTGGGACCAAAAAGGCCGAAATAGCACCACAGCAGAGCACCGGAAACGGGCTCAAGTCGTATTGTCGTGTCTTCATCTTCGCCCTCCTCGACAAGAGCGAGGGACGACGTCGGAAAAGCCCGCCAGTAAAGCCCAAAAGCTGGTGGAATTCCAGACTGGGAAGATTAGGTCCGGACGAAATTTATTTTTTATTTCTCCGCAAGGACCGAAAATCGTTGGAACGAAACGGGAGGCATTTCGGGTGCCGTTGCTTCCTGAAACGAGTTTCCGGAGAATGTTGACCCGCCGCGGCAATGATGGTGGTCAAGTATAGGAAGCAGCCGAGTTTGGAATGCCAGCAGTGGCGAAAAATTTTTCATAAATAGTTTTGCGTCGTTCGAGCAGCGGAATTAAAAACTACGCGCGAGAGAGATTTTCCGGTTCGGGGTCGCGTAAAATCGAGAAAAGCGTTGGAGGCGACGGCAAAGAGCGTGAAAAATAAAGCAAAATTCAATTTGGTGCGAGTTTGAAGTTAATTGAGTGTTACAGCTACGGGGCCGGGTTGTTCCAAGTGAGGAAGAAAAAATTGCGAGATATTAAATCCGCGTGGAAGAGAGTAGTATAATATAGTGAAACAATGTGTTTAAACGAGGAGCGGCTCCATGCATGATATGTCGAGCCGGGTACCGGGTGTACAGAGGCAAAAAATAGCATAGAAAAGTTTTGCGCGCATTCGTGTTTGAGTTACGTATCCTGTGTGTGTGATATGAGTTGCTGCTCCCTCAAGGAGAGCTCCGGTCGACTACAGTTTTTGCTACACTTACGACGCAGACGACGCATCTAGCAGCAATGGCTCAGCGGCACAACAAAAACAGGTAAGTCGGATTATGAACATTAGTTTTTGCTAGTTAGTTGAAAATTCCGGCTGGAAATTTGCACACTGACTCTGTTCACTTTGAAACTTTTTTTCTCCGATTCTCCGTGACATATCAAATTATCAATCCACATGTAAAAACAAGTCTTCAGTCCAAAATTGAGCCTAATTGATAAAGATTTAAAGGTGTATCAAATCGATTTTGTGTTTTTTTAACCGTTTTACTAAAAATACTTATTAAAAATGGTTAAGTAAACGTTTTACTAAATTTACTCATAAATCCATAAAATTGCCCCGAAAGGGTGCCGAAAATACCGTTAGGATATAGTTAGTACAATACACTACAACTTTGCCGAAGATACTACGGTGTTTAAATTGCTTATTTCGAAGCTATTAAATAATTTTAGTTGAGAAATCACGAAAAAACACGATATTTTTACGATTTTACATATAAAAGACATGTAAATTTACATTTTTTTAAGTGACTACATTAATTAGCTATTTCTCCTTTGTGTAACGAACATTTCGTCCATACATTGTTTTTGTGTAGGAATTCGTTTTCTATGACTAATTATCAATAGTATGTCACGTTGATACTAAAAATCGCGTAGAGTTGCCAGCACAAATTAAAACAAAGTTACCCATGATTAAGACGTCATGCCATCGTATTCTAATGTCTTTTGATTCAAGTATCAGAAATAGGGCACTGCGTGAAATTCTCTCCTTCTCTTTCATTCTTACAGAAATTTTGTAAACAACAAGGCCAAGAAACGTCAAAATCCCATACATAATCAAAACAATGCAGTGCCCTATGGCGCAGATGATAAGGCTCGAGCCTGCAGATCAGAAGGTCCCAGGTTCAAGCTCAAATACATAATAAACTTTTTTTTTCTTTCTTTGTAGCAGTTAGGATAATGAATCTGCCATGAGCCATGGCCCATGACTTACGCGCAATCTCCCAAATAATGATGATCGGGACCTGCCAATTAAGCCCATTCCAGGACTAGCTAGATATTTAGTTTACTTGTTGACAAGAAATCGTGTCGACGAGATCAGCTGGACGAAATATTGGACATCTGTTTGATACCGATTAATTTAGCTAAAACAATTCAATACGATGATGGAACTGCTTCTGTATGCAAAATTTATCATACAACTGTGGAGATTACTTGCATCTATCTAGCCACAAGCAACACAACTACACGATAAAGGGAAACTTCATTCTTACTATGCACTCTACGGTTTCGAAACAAGGCTATGATGCCAAATTGCAATGATATGCAGAGCGTAGTCTCATTAACTTATAGCTGGATCGAGACGCAAAAAATCCTAATCCAGGGCTCGAACCTTGAATCTTCGAATCGGCAGTCTCATGCTCAACCATCTACACCAAATTAAAACTGATGCAGATGCGACAAAGAAATGTAATGACGTTCTAATCATGGGTAACTTTGTTTAATTTTGTGCTGGCAACTCTATGCGATTTTTAGTATCAATGTGACATACTTTTGATAATTAGTCAATGAAAACGAATTCCTACACTAAAATGATGTATGGTCGAAATGTTCGTAACACATAGGAGCAATCGCTAATTAAATTAGTCACTTAAAACAATGTAAATTTACATGACTTTTTCATGAACAACCGTAAAAATATTGTATTTTTTCGCGATTTTTTAACGAAAATTGTTGAATAACTTTGAAATAAGCAATTTAAACACCGTAGTGTCTTCGGCAAAGTTGTAGAGTTTTGTTCCAACTATATTTTAACGGTGTTTTTGGTACCTTTTCGGTGCAATTTTTTGGATATTGGTGTACATTTTCGTGAAATGCTCAAAAAACACAAAATTGATTTGATACACCTCTAAACCTTTATCAATTTGGCTCATTTTTGGACTGAAGACTTGTTTTTGCATGTGGATTGATAATTTGATGTGACACGGGTAGGTCAAAAAAAGTGAACAGGTCTAATCACCATATGAAAGCCAACTCAATCATGAAAGATGCACAAACAACTGTAGCCCAAGAATCATTTTGATTTAGTCTTGTAGAGGTTTTGAGAACCATCCTAAAATCTTATACTATCAATTTCAATTTAACCCTCGAGCAGTCGCGTCTTTGACTACCGGCAGCGACGCCGCGCTCACGCTGTATACCACAAGCGTGCGTTTTTCATGGTGCGTGTACTCAGTACACGACGCGACCGCTCCCGGGTTAATGTTGGTTCTAAGAACCTCTTCTAGTTCATTTTAAAGTGGAGACCATATGTATACTTCCGACGATTTTTTCCAATTTCACAGCGCAACATTTTTTTTGTCTCGAGAGCAAACTTATGTGTCTCTGATAGATTTTGGGCTGCTGAATCCGAATCTAGGTTCAGATTTGCTCCAGCACGTCATAATTTTGAGTTATATCTCAATTTTTAAGGGAAAATATGTGATTTTGGGCTTTTTTGACTGCAACCCATTAAGGCGAAACGGGAAGCATTTCCTCATTTTTTTCAGTTTTTGATTTAAAAAAAATAAAGAAGCATTTTTTTTTTTCAAAAACGGTTTTTGTACACATGTAGAGTATGGATCTTCTGAATTTTTTTCGCGTTGAAAAAGTTTTCCATTTTTTCAAAAACCATTTTTCTTTTGTGAAATTTCGTTTGAAAATGGTTTCTGCAAAAACGAAAAACATTTTCCATTACGAAAAAAAAAATCAAAAGAATACCTTGATCCACCCTCTAGATGTGTACGAAAACCGGTTTTGAAAATATTGCTTCGTTATTTAATAAAAAATCAAAAACCAAAAAGTGAGGAAATGCTTCCAGTTTCACTCTTAGCATGGAAATACATGTTTTTGGCAATCAAAGGATAAATTGGTCAATTAACATCTAAATTAATGACTCATGAAAATTATTTCGTTTTACCAAATCAAATTGGATAGATTTAAGCATTTTATGTCAGTATGTAAACTTGCACGCAACTTTTCACAACCCAACTGGTTTTATGTAAAACAAAGAGACATATCAGCCACAAAAAACTGTAAACTGAGTGCAGAATGTAGTAACAGCAGTGATTTCAAATAATTATATGCATTGTTGAACACTGACATAACTGAAGCTGTTAGCATGATCGTCAGTTTTTTTTCGCTTTACCTAATTGTGCTCTCCAAGAAGTTACAGTGGCTTCCCAGGGACGGTCTAGGGGGTGCTCCAGAGGGTTTCAGGAAAGTTCTAGGGGTGTCCAAGGGGTTTGAAATGCGTTCCAGGGGTGTTCCAGAGTGGAATTCAGAGGACTGAAAGATTCCCAGGGGTATTTCAGGGCGTTTCAGCGCATTTCAGATGCAATTGACGGATTTCGCGCCAACTCGAACAAATGTTGGCAGCACCCTCTCAGATTACAACGAAACTTTCTTGGTGTGTAGACCTTGCCCAGATAAGCCACTTTGCATACTCATTTTTCTAATTTTTTTTCTCGACTGACTTTTGAAAAGGGCTAAACTTTTTTTTATGGATTTTTTAAAAATGTTTTTAATCAAAAAATGACTACTCCTACAAAAAAGTGTTGTATGGGTGATTATCACAAAATAAGTCAAATTTTAAGAAATAAATACTGAAAAAAATCCAAAATGAACCCTACACTGAAAAAAATCATTTCTAAAAATTCAAAGTTGATTTAAAAAAAAACACCATTTTTGATTTTGATGAAATTTTGTCTCAAGACAGGTAATTATGTTCCCTACCAACCGTCCATACATCACAAGATGGGCACTTTTAAGGAAAAACAGTTTTTCTAACAAAAACTTTTTCTTGTTCGAATGATTTTTTTTTCAGTGTATTTTGTTATCAACAATAAAACCAGTGAAGGCCATAACAATCCCAGAATCCAATGAAACTCAATTTTCTAGGAGATTTTGTGTTATTTATTCAATCATTTGGAAGGGTTTTCCTATACATAAAAAACTTCAAAATATTACAAATGTATTTTCTTAGGAAATGTAATGTTTGATCGCAATATGTATTGAAGTGCACTTTTAAATATACAATTATTTATAATTATGAATTTTTCAAATATATATATATATGTGTCTTAGAGCCAATTTCAAACATGTTCTTTTCTATTTTTTTCCGATCATACTAAATATTTTTGGTTCATCTTCTGAATTAGAATACCTGTTTGCCTTTACTTTGTCGCCAGGAATAGGCAAAAAACTATGGAATTTCTGAGTGCCTGGTATTGTTTTGGCGTTATTATATATTTCTTCGAGATCTTCTGACATTTTAATGTACTGTTCAGTGGATACGTAACAGAAATTTAATTTAGTTATATTTTTATCTGTCTGTACAACTGCCCAGTTATATAACTCTCGTGGAGTTGTTATGGTATTTCCATAATCTCGAGCAAGACTTGCTCTCTTTGCCATTCGCTTGAGAGTGCCACCAATAGCATCACATGGACCTTTATCGTGGGACGTTGCAAAAAAATGCCATTCTGCTCTTAATGCATGCTTTGACTGGAATCTACATAGACTAGCAAAGTTCTTCTTATTTTTGTATTATGATGCTGCCCCATCAGACATAAAATAAATTTTAGAAAAGTTCGTTAATTGTTTCATAAAATCTATCATTTTTGAGATGAACTACTGGACCGCAACTGTATCGTGAGCCATTACTTCCGATATGATAATGAAGCTAACATTTACAAGTTTATTATCTTTCATATAGTAAATTTCAAATGGGTGTATTGTTGCTTGCGAGTTGTTCCAATGATATCCTTGAGCAGCGTTTTGAATTATGAATGAATAGTTTTCAGAGAAATCACAAATCGCAAGAATTTCATCATCCTTTAATGTATCTTTTTTATTTCTGAGAAATGATGATTGTTGTTTATGAATAAAGTCGTGTGTTATAAGTTTGTCAATTTTATCAACAAGATACGGAACAAATTCATCAACAGGTTTAATAATCGTTTCTAAATTACAGCGATCAGTATTCAACCACTGCTGAAATATAATCTCTTCTTTGTCATTTGATTCTAATATCAATGTAAGTTCCTCTTCAATGTGTTCATTACAAGCACACTTTACACAAGCACGGAAAAAGCAATTATCTGTTCTGGTGGAAATATCGCATCATCTTGTGACACAATTCTTATACTGTTGAACATTAAATTTACATTTTCATGAATAGTACATATGCATGAGCATGAGCATGAGCATGAGCATGATTGACCGCCCGCGGTTGCTCCTCTGTTATTGCAAGGACAACTGCATTTACACAAAGAACCAACAGATGGAGCTTGGGATTAGCTTTCTCTTCATTGTGTAAATGCTGGAATCCCAATACTTTTCAATAAGCAATACCAGCGCCGGCCGCGTCCGAATGCAGGTCAATTGAGATAGGAAGGAAGTGATGACGTGAATCTCGCTTAGGCCAATAACCGAGGAATTCTCTGCGTTACTACGAGAAATCACTAGGAGTTTGGACAGGGGAAATGGAGATGTGTTGAGGATTTTGTCGTGGTAAACGAGTGTAATGTTTTGATTAGCGATTAATAATGCGCTCGCGAAGAAATACCCTTCTAAACCTTGGACGACGAACGCGATCTTTTGTGCCTCAAAACTCACCCTACATAAGTTATTCATTCGCAACTAAGGAGAACACAATGCTAAACACCGACGCATCTGTAGTTTGCGTTTCCGCGCGAGACAATGCTGAACGCGATCAATTCACAAGTATTAACCAAATAACACGTGATAAATAAATCAGAAAGATCTTACCGCATGGTTCGCCGTCTATCTTTTACCGACCCTCTCTTTTTCCAGAAATTCATGCAACCTTAATTTGAGTCAAAACATTTATTCATTTGCACTAAAATATTACAAATGTCGACACCGAAGATGACGAACCATTCAAATTTTTGTGTTCATGCAAAAAATTAAAGAAAATTTATTATCAACTAAATGTGCATTTGGAACTAGCGCCGACACATGACGTGACGAACTTTTCAATATTTGTTAGATAAATACACAAAAACCAGAGCTGCAGCATCTTCCACTAACTGGCCTCGAAATTACACTGAACTGCTACAACAACACACGGGTACGACGATGTGCACATTCAAATTGTCGACGACAACGCGCCCGATCCGAATGAAAAAAAGCGGCACTTCCTTTGCCTCCAAAAACACACTAAACCGCCTCGTACGAAGATGAGTACGCACACAGGACGACGACGCGATGCAACGACGAACCAAGACGGACTCTCATGCAACCTTTACTATTGAGTCAAAACATTTATTCATTTTGACTAAATGTCGACACCGAAGATGACAAACCATTCAAATTTTTGTGTAAATGCAAAAAATGAAAGAAACATATTTATTATCAACTGATTGTGCATTGGGTACTAACGCCGACACATGACGTGACGAACTTTTCAATATTTGTTAGATAAATACACAAAAACCAGAGCAGAATTGTATAAATCCTTTAGCATTAATTATTATTATTATTATTATGATAAAATGGAAAGAGCTCACCAATAAACATCCTTCGAAGTGTCCAGTGCGTATGTGCTACAGCATCTTCCACTAACTGGCCTCTTCTCCGAAATCACACTGAACCGCTACAACTACACACGGGTACGACGATGTGGACATTCAAATTGACGACGACGACGACGCAGCCGGTATGAATAAAAAAAGCGGCTTTTTCACTTTGCCTCAAAAATCACTCTAAACCGCCCCGTACGAAGATGAGCACAGCCAAATCTGCGACGACGACGACGCGGCAGGCCCAAATGAAAAAAAAAATGGCCTCTTCACTTTGCCTCCAAAATCACGAAGATGAGCACAGTCAAATAGACGACGACGACGGACGATCCGAATGAAAACGCGGCCTGTACACTTTGCCTCCAAAAACTCCCTAATTCGCGCCGTACGAAGTTGAGCAGTCAAATAGACGACGACGACGACGACGACCGAATTGGTTTAGTTTGTTTTTGAAAAAAGACACTGAAAAAATAATAATTTGGATATGAAAAAGTTTTTGTTAGAAAAACTTTTTTTCCTTAAAAGTGCCCATCTTGTGATGTATGGACGGTTGGTAGGGAACATAATTACCTGTCTTGAGACAAAATTTCATCAAAATCAAAAATGGTGTTTTTTTTAAATCAACTTTGAATTTTTAGAAATGATTTTTTTCAGTGTAGGGCTCATTTTGGATTTTTTCAGTATTTTTTTCTTAAAATTTGACTTATTTTGTGATAATCACCCATACAACACTTTTTTTGTAGGAGTAGTCATTTTTTGATTAAAAACATTTTTAAAAAATCCATAAAAAAAGTTTAGCCCTTTTCAAAAGTCAGTCCAGATAAATTTTGAAGAAACTAAGTATGCAAAGTGGCTTATCTAGTCTTGGTGTACATACCCAGAAAGTTTCATTGTAATCTGAAAGGGTGCTGCCAACTCCGAATACGATTTGGGGCGAAATTCGTCAATTAAGGAATGCTCAAAGGGTTTTATGGGGAGTTCCATAGGTATGTTATGAGATTTTTCTTGTTGTTCGGGTCCATATGAAGTTGATCATCAATACTAACTTCTTTTCTCGATAGCCTAGATAGCTGTGTAGTGTCGGAAGCGGTTGTCACAATTGGCTAAGAATAACACTACGAACTGCCTATTCCGGTGGTAAGAGTCCACTATACAGGTGACCCCTAATTCATGGTGTAACGCGACTATATGCTTACTGTGCCTAGGAATAAATGGTTAGGGGGTCTAATAAAACCCTAACCGCTTAACGGAGCCTATGGGTGGAGCACTAGGGCGCCCTCCACAGTATTCTGCCTTTACTGCGCTAATCGGAGCAATGGTGTAGTTGACCTTGTGTTTCTCCGGAATAATCTGCTATCCTTATTAAGCCTCAAATGCGAGGCTCAATAAGAGTGGGATTATTGGTATGCACACTTAATCCTGAATTGCCTGTTCAGAATTTTTTTTTGACGAAAATAGAACAGCAGAATTATTTCGGTAGCTTCGGTAATCGATTTTACTGAAGCTCAATACACCAACTGTCAAAACCGGGTGCAAAAGGTAAACAATGCAGTATAGCTGTATTCAGCTGTTCTATTTTCGTCAAAAAATCACCGAACACGGTATTCAAAATTAAGTGTGTGTTGTTTATTAGCTTTATTCAATTATAATCTATATGGCTCCTCGCATTATGCGTTCTTCACAGTGTCCTCTGCGTATCTTCGTCTCTGGCGTTCTTCAATCGATACCGAATTGGTTTTTATCGCTGCTCTTTTTTCTTGTGTTGTGATTGTAAGAGTTTGATCGTGTCCAGTTTGGGTAGTGGCTATGGTTATGACAGCTCAGATCAATCTTCAGCATAAAATAACAGCTTTGGTCCAAGAACCTTACTTTGTAGAAGAGTTTTCTATGTAGATGTTATGCTTTAACTAACACCTATATGGTTCCGCATTTTGCGTTTGACCCGATGTTTGCTACTTTCATTAAAATTGAAATGGCAATCTCGCGTGTCATGCCTCGAGCCCCAAAACGTTTTGATAAAACAACTTGTTTGTAGCCTTGCTATTCCCAAATCTTGGTGGGATTATACTGTCAAGTTAATTCCGTAAGTGGATAACGCATCGTATGAAGATCAGACCTATTAATTTGACCTCCTACTTTCGAAATGATTAGAACGCTTTGTCGAGCATCTCACCCGTGATGTTTTTCTGGCAAACATGCTTCTCCATGGGAACCAACATGCTTACCAAAATGGAAAGTCCACTGTGATTTGTTTACACAATGTTGTTTACGATATCGGAAAAGTATTCATACAAAACCAATTTTGTGTTGGGTGTTTTCCTGCATTTACAGGATACTCTTGAACACGTACCTTTCGTTGCCATATTGGAAGTCACATTAATTGTCCTATTTATCTTTCAATCATTTCCAATTGGATTTACCAAATGCTCAAAAAATTAACATCTTTTCTCGGCATTACATCAAGCAGCGATTAGGAAATTGAGTGTTTGTGGATGCCCCCATGCGAGAGTCTTGCTATCACTTTTGAGGAATCTCGTAGTAGCAGAAACGCAATTAAGATAACTCAATGTGGTTTCCCTACTTATGATTTTGTCCATCACAACCTCAACAGGCTGTTTCATTTGTATATCGTAGCTGAGAATCTGACTGTAGAATTTTGAATCATTTGATATGTAACTACCCAGTTTTTACGCAACTGCGTTTGCGATTGATTGACACTTGATTAAGTGGAACTGACCTAAGGGTTTATCAAGGCTTTCCAGAGTTTGTCAGGGAGTTTCAGGAGCGTTATAAAGGTTTCAGGGTTTTTAGTCGGTCCCAAAGGTGATCGAGGGGGTCTATGGGCGTTCCATGATGTTTCTAGGGGTTTCATGGCCGTTTCAAGGGCCTGTCATCCTAATACCATCTGTTTTTTTTTTAGAATGAGAAAATCTGCAACAGATACCCAAGAGGTGGTTCCTCGGGTGATGTGTGGATCGACCCACTAAAAACTCATTCTCTCTCTTCCTTACCTTCGCGGTACGCCCGTTAGGGATGACTTCGAGAAGGGGGGGACCGTACATGAGTACACTCTAATAGTAAGCGTTCCACCAGCTACCGCCTTAAGTTGTTCACTCTCCCCTGGAGGAGCATGTGCTCTTTGAATGTCCACGTTTCGTGGAGCAAAGGTCGAGTATGCAGGAGGTATGCGGTAGAGATATCACGCCTGACAACTAGGGCTTCCAATCCCGGGATGGATTTCCCGGGAAATGAAATTTCTCGGGATTCCCCAATCCCGGGAAACAAATTTTTGTATCCCGGGTTTCCCGAATTTCCCGGGATTTTTTTTTTTCTATTGTCTATTTTTTGTCAAGTGTTAAAGGACCAATTTAAATTTGCGTGTCTATGATTGAATTACCCAGCTTCTTTTCAAATCTTCAAATCACATAACCTCTATGTCTATGCAGATGTTATTTATGATGATGTTATTATACAATTCGAGCTTAACGAAAAACGTTGGCAGATAACATCCTCTTAATAATTTGAAGGCATTGAAACTGATTTAAGCTGACAACGATTCTTCTTCTTTTTAATACTGCTTCAGAGTACATATGGAGTTCATCCTAGAATGTCAACTGATCTACCAACAACCCTTACATGTGAAATGCTATCCGTTCAGTCCTATTTATAGCTAAATTTCTAAAAGGTCATAGTGACTGCCCAACAATTTAGGAACATATAAATTTCAACATTGCTATTAGATCATGGTGCAACAACCTCATGAAGCACTTGCTAATTAGACGATCAGTTAATAGCACGTATAAAGCCATTATTGGACTTTATCGAAGTTTTTTTCGTTTTGTTTTTATCAGTTCTAGTAAGTTATTTTTTGTATCGGGTGTTATGTACTCTTAACTTGTGTTACTGTATCTGTTCAATAGGAATAACAATGTGATTGTGAATTTTAGGAATAAGTCTTAAGATTAAATTGAGCATCATTCATTAGGGTTAATGTACGCCTGGTGATGTACCCAAAATAATCAATGAATAATAAACTACTTTTTCAAAACACATTCATGTATTTCAAATCAAAATTTCAATATTTATTGCTGGTTGAAATCGTACCTAAACGCATTGACGGTAAAATATGAACCTTCTTATCGTGAAATTTCCTGAATTGTTCACTGTCTACAATAAGAAGTGAAATAATATTGCATCTTATTTGCGATTTTCTTTAAAATAAATACCCTTTTCGCTCAAAAATAAAGTTTCCTTATTTCCCGGGATCCCGAGAAATCCCGGGAAATGGTTATATTTTTTCCCGTTTCCCGGGAAGCTGAATCCCGGGAAAATTGGAAGCTCTACTGACAACACTGTTGAAAGGATGTGTATGGGGGCGGACAAGTGGGACTCCGTTACTTCCACGGTTTCTCGAATCGTACTTGAACTACAGAGTAAATGGCGAGCCGAACAACAGCTAGTTGAGTTGGCCCCCCTTCCGCATCCAGGAGCTTGAGTTCAACGGGTAGTCTAAGTACTAGCCAGGACCCGAGCCTCCAGGGGAGATCCTAATATCATCTGAAACCCCGAAGCAGCTAGAAACCCTTCTGAAAATTCCATGAAACTTCCATAAAATCCACATGAATCCTTTGAAACATCTCATTCATGTGAACAGTAACCAACATATATTTACGGTCATTTTGACTTATAGTCATGTTTAAAATGATTTCAGTCAACCAGAGCTCTCTTCAAATGAGAAGCGATTACTTGTCATTTTAATGAATTGTCTCTCAAATGACTAGCTGAATACTAAGCACGAAAAAGCTCTGAAAAACACCACCAGTCTGAAAAAGTAGCGGATGTCGGGTCAAATTTTATCGAATGTTAAACCAATGTTGGACTCACATTGGATAACTGTTGGGTCTATTTTTGGTTTGGTGGGTAAATTAAAAAGAGGTAAATGATAGGATTATGTTGGGTCATCAATCACGAACAAAGCTTGAACCGTTCAAAAATTGGAATGAGCAAGCTCAAAAAAAGCGCTCAACAGATATTGGGGAATAAACAATCTATTTTCTCTTTCAAAATGAAAATTATGGCAATTGAGGGGGTTAGAAGCAAAGGGGTGTCGTGGCCGAACGGTAAGCGGCGTCAGTTGTTCAGGTGTCTCGTGAGCCTCGGAGTGTGGGTTCGATTCCTGCTCCAGACGGGAAAAACTTTTCGTCAAACGAAAAATTCTCCACTATAATATGTGTTGTCCGTTGTCGAATGTTTGTATTGCTCAGTCTGTAGAGGCCGCCAGGTCGAACACGATGTAATTGTCTTTTTTAATATAATAAATACCGTGATAATTAAATGATAATTAAAATAATACTTTTTTAAGCCAAAACCTACATAAAATTCAACAGTGTCCAAATGTGTGGGCTATAGGGCCGAGTGGTTAGCGACATCAGTTGCCTAGTAGTCTCATGAGCCCCAAATTGAACCCTCATTTCCACTCCACAATGGTCCACGAAACAGATTTACGAGGAAAGATGCATTCAGCGCCTTCAAATGATTTTCTAGATCAATATGGTCTTCTACAAAGTTGTTCCTGAAAATAAGGCCCTCTTTTCAATATATATGAAAATTAGGGTGGTCCATATTTTCAAAGTTCCCAATTTACCAAACTTTTTTATTTGCAAGAATAATTATAAATATTATTCGACATAGATGTAGATCTATCAATTTTGATCAAGTTTGCCGAAGACGCTTTTTATGTAGCTTTAAAATTGACCGATCTCGAGGTATTTTTCTAAATAAGCTTAGGGTGGTCTGAGATGAATGCCCTCTAGGGTAAAATCTAAAAAAAAAAACTTGGGGTGGTTCAAGAAAAAAACGGTTTTCTGGCGTTAACTTTTTCAGTTTCGATTTTTCATCAAAGTCGCCCAAGAAACACTTGCAGAGAACTTGAAGACGCGTCATTTCGTGCGCTGAGATGGTCGTTATCTCTTTTGGTTCAAAAGTTACAGGCATTTTTTCTTAAAAAATTATAAAGGGGATTCACTTAACAGCGTAAACTGATTAAACTGATTAAGCGTCGCGATCACCAAGGCAATCATTGATAATTTCATTCGCAAAATCCTAAAACATTTCAAATAAGCAGAAAATCATGGCTTACCCTTTTTTTTTAAAAAAAAAAAAAGGTGTTATGACGGGCTGGGGCAAACATAAAAAATATCTTTTGCCCGCATTCAAAAGAAGAAATGTTGTTATAAAACATATCAAAAAATTAGAGGGGTGTTTTTTTGTAACTCAAGTGAAAATTACTTGAAAAGTACCTATTTTTTTCTAGAAAATCATCAATATCTTTTGAACGGAATGACGTAGCAATATTCTCAGCGCACGAAAATGTGCATTTTTTGAAGCTCTAAGGATGGTTCTTAGACAACTTTGATGAGAAATTTGAAACAAAAAAGATAAACCGTTTTAACTGTTTTGACCAAATTTGGAGCATTTTCCCATAGTTTTCATAGGGTGACGCTAGAACAAATCGTTTTATTGCTTTATGTTTTTTATTTCAAATTTCTCGTCAAAGTCGCCTAGGAACCACTTTTAGAGATTCCAAAAACACACATTTTCGTGCACAGAGAATGTTGCTACGTCATTCTGTTCAAAAGATATTGATGATATTCTCGAAAAAATTGGAACTTTTCAAGTATTTTTCACTTGAGTTACAAAAATAACACACCTCTATTTTTTTATGTGTGTTATAACAACATTTCTTCTTTTGAATGCGGGCAAAAGATATTTTTTATGTTTGCCCCAACCCATCATAAACCCTTTTTTAAAAAAAACTATGATTTTTTTAAGAAAAACGCTTGTAACTTTTGAACCAAAAGGGATAACGATCATCTCAGCGCACGAAACGTCGCGTCTTCAAATGCTCTGCAAGTGTTTCTTGGACGACTTTAATGAAAAATCTAAACTGAAAAAGTTAACGCCAGAAAACCGGTTTTTCTTGAACCACCCTATGCTTATTCAGAAAAATATCTCTAAATCGGTCAATAAAAAGTGTCTTTACAAACTTGCTCAAAATTGATAGATCTACAACTATCCCGAAGAATGTATATAGCTATTCTTGCAAATAAAAAAGTTTGGTTCCCAATTTCTTCAAAAATATAGACCACCCTAATTTTCATGCACTTTTTAAAGGGGGCCTTATTATTAGGGACAACTTTGTAAATCTTGTTTCGTGGACCACTGTGCGCTCCAGTCAGGGACTTTTTTTTGTCAAATAGAAAATTTTACACTGGGTCTCTGTATGTTATGTGTGTTTCCCGTTGTCTAATGTAAGTAATGTTTAAGACACTATAAATTGTCTTTTAAATTCATCAAATGGGATCTGTCTAGGTGTAGAGGTAAAAAAGCAGGACCATGGCAAATTTCGCAACGTCTTCACGAATCTCCTCTGAATTAATTCAATTCAAAGAATCAATATGAATTGTACACCAAACGCATGAAGCATTCTCTTGTAATGGGCTTATCAAAGAGCAGTAGGTATAATACTTTTAGACGAAGAGGGTCCTTGAAATCACGGGAAATCTTGGAAGTCTATCCGCTTCGCTTTCGATGAGTACTATAATAAAGTTGAAAATCTTGCTTCAAGTCCAAAGACCTGACCTGAGTGGTGATCAAAACGGAAAGGGTTCTTGTTGCAATGAAATGTCATTTAGCGGTACTGACAGTTAATTAGATGATTAGAAAAGTTACAATAAATCGAAGAAAGTTGGGTCGATTTTGAAACTCCATTCATTTTGTATGGGATGAAAAATTGGTGAAAAACTTTGAACCTCATTTACTCGAAAGTGGGTTTTTGTCACTTACACCCAGAGATGCCAGATTAGTGGCGTAGCCAGAAATTGTCTCTGGGAGGGGTTTCCAACGGTCAATGATACCTTTTTAGATTTGACACTTACATTTTGTAAACAGTAATGAGCAATTGTATTCGTAGTTTAAAAATAGCGGCGCAGCTGAAAAATTTTTTCGTCGCATAGCGCTTTATATTGAAAATTTGTTACACAGATTTTGACTCTGGGGGGGGGTTTAACCCTAAACCCCCCCGTGGCTACGCCAGTGTGCCAGATATATAGATTTTCTGTATCATACAGATTTTTGACCTTCTGTACAGACAAGATATAGAGATCAGAAAAATACAGATTTTTAAAATGTGATACACATTTTTCCAGAAAGCATTTGAAGTTAATTCCAATAAATTTAATGAACACTTTATAAATTGCTTCTTAAACTCTAAAGAATTTATGAAAATTTGTACATTTTCACACATGTTTGAGAAAGATAAATACTAGTAAAAATTTGAATCCGTCAGATTTCTAGGACGCTCGGTGTCTGCTATACCCTAAAATACGGCGATACAGAAAAATCTGTATTGATACACATTTTTGATAAAATAATCTGGCATCTATGGCCACGAAGCCCACGCCCATGCTCATCTTCTTAATCTACTTCTTACACTTTCTGAAACGTCACCTGTATGCTTCTTAGACTTTTCACAGTTGTTACCTAAAAACATCCACTACCAATTAAAAATTAGCAGTCGTGTATCGTGTGGTTGATACAGAATTCGTTGGGCACACCATGCTAAGAAATTAGTCATTTCGAAAACATACTAAGCATTGGGGTGACCTATAGGTCGTACCTATAGTGTTCCTATAGTATTCCTTGGGAATAGAATATGGCAGCCTATTTATTGCACCCATAAATAATTAGAAACGCTCCATAGAAAATCAAAAAGCGCTCCATGAAGAATGAACATTCCATGAAAATGTTCAATGTTACCATAAATTATTGGAAACGTTCCATACTTTATAAAAAAATGTACCGGTAAAACATAAAATTTTCTCATTAAAAGTGAAAATTTGCACCAATAAATAAAACTGAAATGCTCCATCATAAAATACAAATGCTCAATAGAAAAATGCAAATGCTCCATAAATAATTAAAATTATACCCATAGAAAATTTAATATTGCTCCATAGAAAAATTAAATTGCACTATAAAAAATTTGCTCCTTAGAAAATAAGAGAATTCTCCATAAGTATTATCAAACTGCACCATAGAAAACAGGAATTGCTCCATGAAAAATTGAAAATCTTCCATAGATAGCATATTCTCATAATTTAATTCGACAGGGCTGATTTGCTTTACATTGCACTGCTCTAGTGGTGCAAATGTTTAAAGTTATGGAGAATTTTCAATTTTCTATGGAGCATATTGTATTTTATGTGGTGCAGTTTGATAATACTTATGGAGCATTTGTCTATTTTTTATGGTGCAATTTCAATTTTTTATGGTGCAATTTAATTTTTCTATGGAGCAATTTTTAATTTTCTATGGGTACAATTTTAATTATTTATGGAGCATTTGTATTTTATTATGAAGCATTTCTGAATTATTTATTGGTGCAAAATTTCACAGAATATGTACCTAAACCAAGTGCTAACCGCTGGCTTTTCTATACATCCAATTATGGGGTACGTCTTTGATGAAAGCAAGAACGCCGTATTCGATGTCATTTTTGGAACCAACTAATCCAATGCAGTGTTCCTTCACCGACCGAATGCATTAGCATACGCTTCCATGAATACATTTCTCTATCTACCCACAAGCGCCATATTCAATGATCCTTTCATACCGTCAATCGAGCTTCCCACATTCCCCGTTTTACAGACACTCATTATCTGTTCATTCGGCATCCCTTCCATCCACCCATCATCATCATCGCCATCATCCCTACATATGTATATGGTTCGGTGGGTGACTGGCATGCGAAAAGACTGCACTCGATGAAATTCCAGCAATCTCGAGCGCAAGAATTGAAATCACAGTTTACCGCTTCGGGTTTCCGCCTGCGCTGGCTGCATTTACCATCATCCGACGAAACGTTCCCGGATTGGACGCCGCCACACAAAACCGGCATCATCATTCCATTTCATTGCTGGAACTGAAAATCTCGTTCGCTGCTATTTGTCGCCGGGATTCGATGTAAACATCGATTTTCGGAATGCCTTGTCCCTCCGACCGTCCCTCGGTTTGAGTCCTACTGGTGCACAAAACCCATGCGGGGGCATATCGAGATATGCGGAGAGAAGATACGTGCGGCTTCGGATTTACCATGCATTTTGGATTCCACCAGTTCGTGGGTGGTTGGTTACGTTACAGATGGGGTTTCAATTGCAGTTGGTTGAGTCGACAGAGTCGCTGCATAAACGCTGGAGTCCAAGTTGCAGTCCGGTGGTGTGGTGTGTAATGGAATATATTAGTACTTACTTACGAGATTCGAACTATTCATGCGTGTGTTGAGCCAATCATGCATGTTGATAGGCGTTTGAAATTTGATTGATTTTGTTTTGAACTGTTCCAACTTAGAAAGAAGTTGAAAAACTTTAAACTGTTTTATTGGCGAATTGAAATCCTTCTATTCTTTCGAAGATTTTCAACCGTCAATAACTCACTAAACTTTTCCATCTTCGCTGTAAAACATAACGTTTAGAGGGAGGGTATGGTTTTCAGTCTTTGGAGGAATAACTCAAAACGGCTCATATCTCCGATAATTTGCGTCCGATTTCAAAACCCCAGGTCTCATTCAGAAAATAATAAGTCAAAGAAACTTTGAACATGATTCAAATAAAACATTTTACAAAAATATGTATATGTTAGCTAATTCAAACCAATTAAAAAAAAATCACTTACGGCAGTGCCACAGAGGCTGTAGTCCGCACCGGGTCAGAGGGCCTCCAAATCAGAGAAGATGTCGAACACTAGTTTGAATAAAGTTCTTCAACTCTCTTCTTGCAATAGCAGACGCTCACTACGCTGACGTAGTATACGCTACGTACTATATTGACCCCAATGTACGACTAGGGTTGAATAGCGAATGTTTCCTATAAGTATAAGTTGAATACTTTCAGATCAGCTGATAGGTATGTAGGGGCCCCTTCGAGATTTTCAAGGATTTCTGGAATGGGCGCACATATGTCTAATTTGAAATCCTATTATTAACAATTGCAAATGTGCACACTTTATTCAAGTAGTTTTGTCTTGATTAGTTGGATGATTACTCCTTATACCTACAGCGGCCCTAAAATACAAGAAAAAATGTGCTAGAAATTACGACATTACGAAATTCAATACCGCTTAAGATAGCAGCTGTAATGCAGGGGCCCCATTTATGAAAATTAAGATCTGAACACATGTCACGTAAAACCATAATAACAATAGTCTGTCGTATTTTTTTGCTCTCGTTTAAAAAAATAAGTGCAATCAACGTATTCGATCTAGTTCATCAATTATTTTTTTTATATTCATTAAAAGGTTTCTGTGGAAATTCCTTTGGGCAAGATTAATACCTATCCTTCGGGGATATCTTTTACGATTTATATAGCAGTTATTTCAAAGAATTCTACAAATATTTCTTTAAGATTAACTTTAGAACTTTGTTACGGGATTACTCCAGAAATTCTTCCAAGCTTTGATTAAGGAATACTAACAATAAAGATTTTTTCAGGAACTCCTCCAAACATTTCTTCATGAACTTTTCAAGAAATCCTTCAGGAATTCCTTCAGGGATTTTTTAAGGAATTTCTTGAAGTATTCGTTCAGTAATACTTCTTCAGATTCCTTCATGAAGTCCTTCCAGGATTATGTCATTATTTTTTTCAAGGAATCCTTTAGATGAACATTAAGGAATTTCTCCAACAATGCATGTTGCAGGACTTTCTCATGTAAAATTTCTTTCATTAATTTCCGAGATCATGCTTAAAGCCATACTTGAATAGATCTTTTTTTCTTAAAGATTTTCTAAAGAAGTTTTGGAGGAATTCCCAACGGAATCCTTGTAAAAGTAATCTTTGAAAAATCAAGATGAACTCCAAGATATATTCGTAAAGAACCAAAGGGTTGATTTTTAGGTATCTTCGATGACATTGACCATGAATGGTCTTCAAAAAATACCGTTTGAAGCATTGCAAAAGAGAATTCTTGGAAAAATCCTCGAAGAAATGCCTAAAGGATCCCTCTGAAAAATGTCTAAAGTGATTATGTGGAATGGCACGAAAGGAATCGTGTATGGAATTCTTTCAACTTATTGAATGGAATTCTAGAGAATACATATTGCTGAAAAAAAATCCTTCAGATCTTTCGAAGGAAATCTAAGAGGAGTTTGTAAAGAAGTCCTTGAAATAATTCCTAGATAAATCGTACAAGATATCCAAAAAAGAGTTCTTGGAGTTCCTCACTTGGAACAAATGCTTGACGAAAGCGTGAGTATCATTTTTAGAATTTTAATGAAAGGGAATCCGGACGAAGCGGGTGTTATGGCTAAACAATATTCAAAGGTTTCAATAGACAAAAACCTTGGAAGAAAACCTCAATTTATCGAAAGAATCTTAGTTAAATTTCTAGGAAGAATTTCTATGAGGTTTTTTTAAGGAATACATATTGACATTTTTTATTAAGCATTTATGAAATGTTTCATTGGAAATTTCATTTGGATCTTTTTCAGTTATACTGAGTAATAGTGATCAGTTATACTTTTTCAGTAAATAATTTGGAAATCCGTGAAGCAAATCGTCAAGGAATATCTTTGAAAATATTTGGTAATTCCTCAGCAACGGGGCACGTTCGGTGTTGTGCTAGATTTGTAGTAATGAGCTGAATTTTCGTATGGTGTGAAAGTCAATTCTCCGTTTCTCTAAAGAAATGGTGCAAAAAACGTGGGTATTATGATTCCTTGCCTAATTTGATGCTGTTTGAACAAAACTTAGGGTAACTATGTTGTTTATGTTGCAAGAAATGGAGAAAACAACAACAACACTATTGCCCAAAGTTTTGCTCCAAGAGCATCAAATTAGGCAAGGAATCATAATACACACGCTTTTTGCACCATTTCTTTGCAGAAACAGAGAATTGACCTTCTCACCATACTAAAGTTCAGCTCATTACTACAAATCTAGTACTTCACCGATCTGTCCTATTACTAGAAAATTTCCTTCGGAAATTCCTTTGGGAATTCCTTAAGCAATTTTCTTCTAAATTCATTCTATATTATTTTTTTGAAAATTTGTTTGGCAATTCTTTTGGAAGCTGTCTAAGCTATTGTGTTTAAAATTGATTTCGCTATTCCTTTGGGAAAAATGTTCAAGGTTTTTAAGGATCTGCGTGAGAAGTCTCAATAAGAATATCTGCAGCAATTATTTTGAGAAATTGTTAGGCAATTTCTTTTTTGCGTTGAAACGGCTATCTCAGTCTTAATTTTCAAACGATTTATTTCATTCTACCCGACGTTTCAGCCATGGGTTTTGGCCTTTTTCAAGGGAAAAATTGTCTATCGTCCTTGTCCTTGTTACAATTTGCATTTGTGTTTGTCATTTTTCCGGTAATTTTATCAATTCTCGGCAATGTTTGAGCAATGGCTTTGCAAACTTCTTGGGACTTTAATTTGTACGGATATTTGTTTGAAAAATTTCATCTGCAGCTTTTCGCTGGTTTTGTTTAATTTATTTTTTGACAATTTGTTAGAAAACCCCTCTTTGGGAATAATTTCAACTCTCTTCTGGAAATTTATTTGCCAATTCCTGCGGGAGTTGAACTGTTAATTCATTTGGCATTCGCTTTGAAAATTCATTCGGTGAATTTCCTGTGATTTTCCTGACAAAATCTTTTGAATTACCTTTTGCGGAGTTTTATCAGCAAATTCTTTAGAAATCCTTTTAGAAATTTTTATTATGTTTATTCCGAAAATTACTATGACATTTTTTTGTGGTTTTCCTGTACATTTTTTTTTTGAAAACTCTTTCGGCAATTCCTTTGGAATTTGATTTTGTAACTCTTTTGGTACTTTCTCCGCAATAATATTCGAAAGATTTCTTGTACAAACTTTTTGGAAAATACTTGGTAAAATCAGATTAACCCTCTGATACCCAACCCACCTTTAGACGGGGTATAGATTGAGCATTTTTCTATTTTTTTGTTTCATGGACAATCATTTTTTTAAATATATTTTTGAATGATATTTGGGACTGCTTTGTATATCTCAAAAGGGTATTTGGGTCTTTTAAAGCGTATTTACATATTCTGCAAATCATTGAAACATTGATGTTTTAGTCAGCTTTAAGAAGTCAATGTTTATTTTGCATTAAATCGCTACATAGTAAAATTGTTAAAAGGAGTTGAATACACTCTAATTTTATTTTTCCATCAAATTATACGAAAAATAGAATTTTCCTCGAAAAAAAAAATTAAAATAAAATATTTCGACATAACTATAAAATCTCGAAATGTTTTCATCTAAAACAAATCCGTATCCCAAAAAGGCTTCCAGAAAAATTTAAAAGTCTATAGGGATGCTCAAAAATAAAAATCAAAAAAATAAAAAACCGATGAATTTCGAGAACTAAAAGGAATTTTCTTCCAAAACATGTTTAAATCGATTTTATTTGACGAAAATTGATATTTAGATCATAATAAAAAAATGAATGTTAGAGGGTTAATGAATGAATAAATTAAACCAATTTTGGAAATTCTAAAAGAATACTCGAATAAATTCTGAACGAATCTTTGGAGAAACCGCAAGAGAATTTAATGGATAAACTACGAAATATATCTTTGACAAAATTTCGGAAGGAAATTAACATGTTACAGATATTCTTAGGTCAGATTATGAATCAATGGATTAAAATCTATTAAACATAAATATTGGTTATGATGAGCAGATGAAAAATTTAAAATTATAAAGACAATGTTTTGTTTTTCATGAAAATAAGAAGTTTTGTGAATAAAAACATATTTTTACGTGTTACAGAAATTCTTAGGTTGTATTCCGAATAAGTATATGAAAGTCTTTTAAATGCAAATATTGGTTAAGATGAGAAGATGAAAAAAAAATTTAAGACATATTAAGGCAATAGTTTATTTTCTATGAAAACATGAAGTTTTGTGAATTAAACCCTATTGTTGGGGAACTTGCTGCGGCCGATGAGGTGAAAAGGATAGCGCTGACGAAACTGGGTTTCTCATTTCTTCCGGATTTGTTCCAGAAAACAGTCGCGAAGTCGATATTATATTAGACTGAACAAACTTTATTTGTGGTAATCAATTAAATGCACTGAACAAGAACGAATTTAGACGCGTGTGCTTTGAATGACATCGAGATCTGTACTAACTTAAACCTGGGATCTAGTTAGATCGTGAACGATTCGCAAAAATCTGGGGTCTGTTCCAACAGGAGAATTAAAATTAATTTTCACTTGAACTTGACAGTTCGATAATTATTTCCTTAGGAGAACTGTCATATAGCCGAGTAAACGTTAAGGGTATGCGGTATGGGAATTTTTCAAGGCGAAACGAAACGAAACGAAATACAAAATTTCTGATACGATGCGGTACGAAACGAAACGGAATTCAAAAATGTTTCGTGAGATCGATACGAAATCCGAATTCACTCGGTATTTTTCGAAACGAAACGAAATTTTCGTAAAAGTTTCGCGGAATTTTGCAGTTACATCATTTTTTTTTTTTGCGAACTTATGCTGCGTGTTTACGGTAACGCGTATTGAGTTTCCATAAACACTCTGATCATTTGCTACAGTGCCATTTATATTTTAAAATTTTAATGATTCCACCAATAACCTGATAAGATTGCTTCAATGACTCAATAAGAGCACACCAATATTGCGTGCTCTAATGCCGTTTGTGTATCAGAAACATGAAGCAATGATATGGAAACATCAGCCAGATGTTTACCAATCAAGCTTTGTTGGATAGCGTAATTTCTGGAGAAAGCCTAAAATCTAAACCTAAAATTGATAGATGATTGAATTTATCGAAAAATACAAGTAAAACTCACATAGAAATTGAAAAGAATACTTAAGAAATGTGTGCGGCACTCATTAAATATGAAGGCATCTGCAAACTTATTCGAAAAATATAACACAATCATCTCTAGGTATTTGGCCAAAACTTCTACCAGATAGATCTGGACACGAACCTGGTGTGATGGTTAAAGTCCATGCCGTTTTCGGCGCAGGCGCCGAGGACCTAGGGTCGAATACCATTCCCAAAACACTTCGGGTCTTTCGATTCGAGCCTGTGGGTTCCGAAATAAACTAGCCTAGGGCTCAACATATTGCTACAACAGTTGAAGAAAAAATAAAAAAGATTTTCCAGAACCTATCTACCCATAACTGCTTATCAGAAAATGAGGCTGAAAGTTTCCAACTTGATTTGTATGGAAAAGGATCAAAATTAAAAAAAAAATAGAATGAATCATTTAGCAATGAAATCTTCTACAGCTCTTCTTCTATTCTGGTCGAATAGTTGTAAAAATAATTAGACTAAAATATTTTTGATGGATCGCTATGAGGCCAGTGTGAATATCCAGTGTGACTGCTATGCGGTTACATTCGTGAATATTAGCGAAGACGGCTAATAACAAGACAGACATCTACCCTCTTGCTCCATATACCTTGCGAGCTACAAGCACACTAGCGCCACGAACGGCTTCATGGAACAACATCATGAATGAGTGTGCATGCGATGCTACCATTTCCGTGTGCATATTTGCTTGTAGACGCACACAATCATGTTTTAATGTTACTGTGAATCGTTGAGGGCGTTTCAACCATGTTGCCTGCGACAGGGTGGGAGCTGTCTGTCTTGTTATTAGCCGTCATCGATATTAGCAGGGTACGAAAAACGGATCACGCCAAAAAACAAACGCTTTGTCTTAAACGGTGTATGTCGGTAACAAAGGTGCTCCGCAACAAGCGCATGTCAGGCGATGAGAGTAATAAAACAAACATCGCTTGCCGTGCGTGTTCTGATATTCCGACTTTTCGGCAGAAGTTTTCGACCTACATCATCGAATTCATATGCATTTGGATGGATTAAAACTCTTGCAAACCTTAAAGTCGAGTTTCAGTTGTAAAACAATGCGAAAATCACGATGCGAACAGAACGAAACAAATATTTCTACCGTTTTTGTTGTGAACAAACTCGGGAGCGATTTTGTCATTATCTGCTAACGGAAAAACAAAGCGTTGTTGCCGTGCCTTCTTTGTTGCTTGTTTTTCGCTTGCGGTGTCATATTCTGCGTACCCTGGATATTAGGTAATGAGATAAAACGACTTGGTATTTTTTCACGTTTCGTAGAACAAACATGTCAAGTTCATTTTTGTAGATGAAAGTACCGATGATTTGGAGATGATCCCCGGTATTAACTCAAAATCGACAAAAAAAACGGAAAATGCAGTTATGAGCAGTTATGTATTTGAACAAAAAAGTGTCTCACTTAATATCACCAGCCGAGAGTTTGTTGGCGAATAATCTGTTGAAATACTGCTAACAGAAGTGTTTTTCACCGCAATTTAGTATAAAAGTATAAAACATAACGCTGTTAGAGTTTGTCGTGCTTATCTAACCTTTTGACATTTCAAAAATTACTGCTGAAATGAATAAATAGTTTGAAACACCATGTTTAACGCTTCGTCATACAGATTTGATAGTAAAACTCTTTCAAGAGCTCAACTGCAAATTTCCTGGAAAAGAATTTCTCCAGAAACTTTTTCATGTAGGTATTATACTTTCTACCGCATTTGTCTTAGTCGATTTCTCCTGCGTTATGCAATATTTTTTCTAGAGATATATCCTGGGAGAGTTTCCGTGTTTTCTTAGAACTTTTGCTAGTGTATGCCACACCCTGTAACATCCAAACTAACCTAATATTCTCTATTACTCTACTAAATATTCCTGTTGGGAATCTAAACTGCAGACAGGACCTCAATTTTTTTTTGCAGAAATTTTATCCAAAATATTATGTATGGTCCCGCATACAGCAAATGTTAAAAACATACCTATTGAGCAAGATCTTGATGGTAGGTCCAAGATAAGGGGCCATCCATAAACCACAAGGTCATGTTGGGAGAGGGGGATGGGCAAAGACCACGGTCCATACAAATTTAAAAAAAAAATGTATGAACAAATGACAACGGGACCACGTGGTTTATGGACAGCCCCTTAAAAGCATATTCAATATTTAAGATGTTTTTAAGGACAATCGTCTTGAAATCCCGCTTCAACAGTTCATTAGAACATTAAATGCATAAAGCTCAAGAAGCAAGCCTCAAACAACAGTGCATTTTATTATTCTGTTCTTGCTCACTTGTAATAAGCTTAAAATAAGAAGACCAGGTGCGCTGGTTTTGTTTACGAAGAGATTTGTGCGCTTGAAATCGTGAGTAGGTGTCAAAGTCGGCCATTTTGGGATTCCAACAAATCTGTCCTTAACACTTTTCACCAATATGAGATTAATAAGATCTTCGATAGGGACATTTACACTATGTATTTGTTTTCGAAATTTATTAGACATTCCGCGGAATTCCGTTTGATTTCGTCAAAATCTACTTTTTTGAGACGAAATTTTTAGAATTTGGCGAAACGAAACGAAATTCAAAATCATAAATTTCGCCAAGCTGAATTCCGTGGAATTCCGCGGAATTTCGTTTCGAGTTGTATTTGGCGAAACTTTTCGGTATACCGCATACCCTTAGTAAACGTACGGATATTCAGCATGATCATGCTGAGGGTGACGGGTTCGATTCCCGGTCGGTCCAGGATCTTTTCGTAAAGGAAATTTCCTTGACTTCCTTGGACATAGAGTATGCCTGCCACACGATATACACATGCAAAATGGTCATTGGCAGAGGAAGCTATTAAAAATAATTTTAATTCGCCAATTGGAACAGACCCTTAGGGGAAACTCATCTCATCGTATGTATGTACTCACAAGAATAATACAACAATGTTCAAGAGAGTAGTTACAAATCAAGCGGTAAACTCTTTTACATTACCACCTATTTTTCTCGATAATTTCACGTGTTATAGTAATTCTTTGGTCAGATTTTGAATCACTGGATCAAAATCTATTGAATACAAATACATATTGGTTCATGAGCAGATGAAAAATTTAAAATTATAAAGACAATGGGTAATTCTCGCTGGGAGTGGCCCACTATTTACACCTTGTCTTCAAAAATGTTTAAGGTGGCGATTTTCTGAAAGTCCTCGCTAAAAAAGTAAGGAAAATGCATTTGGTTACTCAAATTAGTTTGAGCCACAACAATTTTTGCAGACCCCTCGATTTTGATCAAATGGTGGCTCATTTAAGTCGCTATAACTTGACAGTTTCTCCGAAAACTACCTCAAAACGAATTGCTGTTGAAAAGAGGAAAGATAGAGCTATTTACAATAATAAAAAATTGGGTCGGCCATATTGATTTTGACCGACATCTTGGATTTCTATACCAAAACATTGTTTTCACTATGACCCGAGCAGAGGAGAATATTAAATTAATAACTACGAAATCACATAACCTGTTTTTATATCTTGTTTTGTTATTATTTAATTATCAAGGCATAGCTTTTCCATAACAAATTTTGTTGGATAATCTCATTTAGTTATAATCAAGCTATTGATATACATTCACTCAATTACATTTCAATAACATGTTTTGTTGAAGTACAAGTTTTGTTATTGTTGTACTATTGATCAACTTATCAACAATAGCACAACAGTAACAGAAACAGCGAAAATTCGATAATAGGTAATGATCTGTCGTTTTGTTTTGTTCCATTTTTGTATTCAGTTAGGAAGGAAATTTCAGAACGAATCCTCTGAAAATTCCTTAAATAATATTTGGGAAATCATTTGGACGTTCTGGAGGAACCCTTCGATACCCTGGAAAAGAACTCCTGGCACAATCTCCTTAAAAATTTCAAAGTATTACTTCTGAGCAATTATTAGAATTGTTGGCAAAATCTTTTGAAAAGCTCCTGGTGGATTCTTTGAAAAAAAACTCCTGGTGAAATTCTCAAAAAAATTTTCAGAGAAATCTCAAGATGAAATTCGGGACAAATAATCACGGGAAATTCTGATGAAATCCGTGATGGGATTCTGTTCATAATTCTGAAGGGATTTCTAGAGAAGTCTTTGAAAATCTGTGAATGATTTCGTGGAGTAACTCTCGGAGAAATTTCTGGAAGTAGTATTTTTCGATCATTTACAGTATTGTTACTCATGTTATTTGTGGGTTCGTGAGAAAAAGTGAATAATTTTAAATAATAAGTATCATAATTTACTTAGTTACGATTTCAATATAATAACAAATTTTGCTTTCCGATTATTATCAATAACAAATTTATATTAAAATTTGTTATTGGAATATTTTCCAAAAGCACTGTTATTAAGTTGTTATTGAAACTAACAAAACAAGTTATTAGAATGGTTTTCCAAGAACATTTTTTTGTTATGATATTTGTTATTTTGCCGCTTATGACAGACAAGTTTATAACATCATCTGTTATGTTAATAACTTAAAAATAATCGATTCTATTATTTAGTTATTTTATCCAAATAACACAGGTCCTTATGCTGTTGTTATTCCCTTCTGCTCGGGGATGACAACCACCGATTTTCATTTTTTTTTGCATCAAAAAAGACATTTATGCATAACATTTCAAAAAAAATAGAGATGTCTTCTTTTACTTTCAAAAGTTATTTGCCGTTTTGTAAACCATGCCACTTTTGCACACTAGGCCCGGTGCCGGCCGTTTAATTAAATACAGCGTTATTTCGCAGTGTTTACGAACACGAATTTAAAATCTGAACGCACTAATGGAAAGTTCAAGGTTTAAGCTTTTCAAAACACTAAAAAAGTTGTAAAAGCAATGCCCGCATCATTGAGAAACATAAACGGAAACGAACCTCCAATGTGTCCAAATTTTGTGGTAGGTGCCTTTGTGTATACATGCAGGCATAAACTCGGATGCCTTTGCATGTCGTTGCCGGTGCGCATGGAAATGTATGGAGAAAATGTGGCTTGATTTACAAAACTGCAGATAACTTTTGACAGGAAAAAATACATCTCTAAATTTTTTATATGTTATGTATATATGTCTCAGCTTCAATTGATGCAAAAATTTTGAAAATCGCTGGTTGCCATCATGGTGAAAAAAAATGTTTTGGTATAAAAATCCAAGATGGCGGTCAAAATCAATATGGCCGGCCAAACTTTTTATTATTGTAAATAGTAGCTCTACCTTCCCCCTTGCAACAACAATTCGTTTCGAAGTGGTTTTCTGAGAAACTTTCGAGTTAAAACGGTTTAAATGGACCATCATTTGACCAAAATCCATCAATTTGAGTAACCAAATGCGTTTTCCTTACTTTTTTAGCGAGGACTTTCAGAAAATCGCCATCTTAAACATGTTTGAAGACAAGGTGTAAATAGTGGGCCGGTCTCAGCGAGAGTTACACATTCTGAATAATCTATATATATAAAAATGAGTTTGAAGTTCTTTGGCGCCGTCCACAAATTACGTAACGCTCTAGGGGGAGGGGGGAGTACAGCCGAGCGTTACGGCCCATACAAAAATTTTAGGAATTTCATACAAAAAGCGTTACGGAGGGGGGAGGGGGGGGGGGTCGAAAAATGTCGATTTTAGCGTTATGTAATAAATGGATGCTGCCTTTTGAGGCAACAAAACTCACGAACGGGTGAACCGATCAGGATGACTCTTGCATGGTTTGATTCGTACTCATGGTAGCTGTGTTTATAAATAGTAAAAGTTACGAAAATCATCAAAAACAGTAAGAAAATTGAAAAAGTGCTGATTTTTGATGATCTGGGAAGATAATCAACAAGATTGAAATGAATCCAATCTAGAGTGCCATGCTGCAATGCCCTTAACAATTGTCAAACAACCAGAACATGGCAAGACAAAGTTTGCCGGGACAGCTAGTGTATTATAAAACATGCTGATTGTGATATTTAAATTTAGGCAATTCGTCTTATTGATAACGATCGCATTGTGGCCACACATATCGAGCGATTCGTTAAAAACGGAGTATGGTTTGATTGACGATAAAATGTTTTCCTTTGTTGCTATGATTATGTATAATGATAACTAGATTACCATCCTTGGTACAAGTACTTTGCAAAATTGATACTTAATCCATAATAAGAATTTTATCACCATTCTAAGCCTCCATATCGACAATATGATACCAACAAATTACATATTGGCACCCTTCCAACCGCAACCAACCAGTAACAAAACCCCCAAGTCCCCGCAGAAGCTTATCCGCAACCTTCGTTCAAAAATCGGATTCTCCCTATATTCACAAGTAGGTATATGTAAAGCTGGGCGCAAAAACACGTGTGCTCATCAACCCATCGCAACAAACAATTTCCCAACTATGAAGCGTGTCTGTGGACTAAGGATTTTCGAAAACAAGTCGAGTAGTACCTACTCGGGTTAGTCGTCTCAGCTTACTGTCGGTGTATCATGTGTGAGTGTGTGTCTGTACCATTATTACATTAACTCATTTGCATGATAATAACTCCAAGCCCAGCAGCGACGAGCCGTTATAGGGTTTGATGCGAAGCGTTCCACCATGGGAAGGTGTGTAACCCACCACACTGACTGACTCACTGACTGTGGTGGTAGTCGTAGTGTTCAGGCGTCCACATCCGACGACGGGAAACAGAACACCGGAAAGAGCTTTACATGCAGTTCGAGTTTCGATTAGTGAGGATGATGGGTTTAGTTGAACCTCGCCGCCGGGGGCTGTCAACTATGTATATCTGGGAAGGGACGATGGAATGCAGTTAGTTTACAGTGATGAAAAGTAGCTCTAGGTAGTGTTTGTTTTTCTATCAACAAAGTAGAAGAATGAATTTGAGTAGTTGGTATAAATTGACTTAACTTCCTGCAAAGGTTTCAAATTGACATTAATACATAATACAAGAACACATCGCCCATAAATACATATAAAAATTGGACAAAAACATACTATTGAAAATACAGCTGTTTTCTCTTTCACATAAATCCAATTCAGACACAACAGTACAACCAGCAATTTGGTATCAAAAACCGTTGATAATTCATCGGAACTCACAAAGCGTGAATGTTATTTCCTCTTAATCACACCTTCCCATTGAACTTGATTTCAGTGCGAAAAACCATCATCTTTTCAGAGTGAACATTAATACCAACACTTCATATGGAAATTGCAATACAAAAAACGAACCAAATCACCATCACCACATTCATCGTAGCCGCACAAAGCACTCAAGGGGGATGATGGGATTCAAACTACCCCCACTCCCACCCAAAACACGTCATGGGAAAAATGCTGAAATCCCTCTCGAGCCTCACCAGTAAGTAAGAAGTCTGCCTCTTCGCCGTCCTTTCCCTTGCTCCGCACGCACACGATTTTGATTAAGCGAACCAGGAGGCGTTGCTGACAGGTTCGGTCAAAAGAGGAAAAATGATGTGCACAACTTGGTGTGGGCCCAGCGAACGCAAGACTAACCGTCGTCGTTCGTTTTTCCTCCACTTTGCGTCGGATTTCGCAATGTGAAGGAAAAATTATGAAATAAAAGGGGAGAGAATTCTTGGTGGTGAGGGAGTGAAAGGGAAATGATGTACTATGGGCCGGAAAATGAGGATATTGCGATTTATTTATTTTATAAAACTGCTTTATGTTTACTTAACTTACTTTACCTTTACTTAACCTTTACTTTACCTTTACTTAAACCTTTACCTTACCTTTACGTAACCTTTACTTTACCTTTACTTTTCCTTTACTTTACCTTTACTTTACCTTTACTTTACCTTTACTTTACCTTTACTTTACCTTCATTTTACCTGTACTTTACCTTTACTTTACCTTTACTTTACCTTTACTTTACCTTTACTTTACCTTTACTTTACCTTTACTTTACCTTTACTTTACCTTTACTTTACCTTTACTTCACCTTTACTTTACCTTTAGTTTACCTTTACTTTACCTTTACTTTACCTTTACTTTACCTTTACTTTACCTTTACTTTACCTTTACTTTACCTTTACTTTACCTTTACTTTACCTTTACTTTACCTTTACTTTACCTTTACTTTACCTTTACTTTACCTTTACTTTACCTTTACTTTACCTTTACTTTACCTTTACTTTACCTTTACTTTACCTTTACTTTACCTTTACTTTACCTTTACTTTACCTTTACTTTACCTTTACTTTACCTTTACTTTACCTTTACTTTACCTTTACTTTACCTTTACTTTACCTTTACTTTACCTTTACTTTACCTTTACTTTACCTTTACTTTACCTTTACTTTACCTTTACTTTACCTTTACTTTACCTTTACTTTACCTTTACTTTACCTTTACTTTACCTTAACTTTACCTTTACTTTACCTTTACTTTACCTTTACTTTACATTTACTTTACCTTTACTTTACCTTTACTTTACCTTTACTTTACCTTTACTTTACCTTTACTTTACCTTTACTTTACCTTTACTTTACCTTTACTTTACCTTTACTTTACCTTTACTTTACCTTTACTTTACCTTTACTTTACCTTTACTTTACCTTTACTTTACCTTTACTTTACCTTTACTTTACCTTTACTTTACCTTTACTTTACCTTTACTTTACCTTTACTTTACCTTTACTTTACCTTTACTTTACCTTTACTTTACCTTTACTTTACCTTTACTTTACCTTTACTTTACCTTTACTTTACCTTTACTTTACCTTTACTTTACCTTTACTTTACCTTTACTTTACCTTTACTTTACCTTTACTTTACCTTTACTTTACCTTTACTTTACCTTTACTTTACCTTTACTTTACCTTTACTTTACCTTTACTTTACCTTTACTTTACCTTTACTTTACCTTTACTTTACCTTTACTTTACCTTTACTTTACCTTTACTTTACCTTTACTTTACCTTTACTTTGCCTTTACTTTACCTTTACTTTACCTTTACTTTACCTTTACTTTACCTTTACTTTACCTTTACTTTACCTTTACTTTGCCTTTACTTTACCTTTACTTTACCTTTACTTTACCTTTACTTTACCTTTACTTTACCTTTACTTTACCTTTACTTTACCTTTACTTTACCTTTACTTTACCTTTACTTTACCTTTACTTTATCTTTACTTTACCTTAACTTTACCGTTACTTTACCTTTACTTTACCTTTACTTTATCTTGACTTAACTTTTACTTTACCTTTACTTTACCTTTACTTTACCTTTACTTTACCTTTACTTTACCTTTACTTTACCTTTACTTTACCTTTACTTTACCTTTACTTTACCTTTACTTTACCTTTACTTTACCTTTACTTTACCTTTACTTTACCTTTACTTTACCTTTACTTTACCTTTACTTTACCTTTACTTTACCTTTACTTTACCTTTACTTTACCTTTACTTTACCTTTACTTTACCTTTACTTTACCTTTACTTTACCTTTACTTTACCTTTACTTTACCTTTACTTTACCTTTACTTTACCTTTACTTTACCTTTACTTTACCTTTACTTTACCTTTACTTTACCTTTACTTTACCTTTACTTTACCTTTACTTTACCTTTACTTTACCTTTACTTTACCTTTACTTTACCTTTACTTTACCTTTACTTTACCTTTACTTTACCTTTACTTTACCTTTACTTTACCTTTACTTTACCTTTACTTTACCTTTACTTTACCTTTACTTTACCTTTACTTTACCTTTACTTTACCTTTACTTTACCTTTACTTTACCTTTACTTTACCTTTACTTTACCTTTACTATACCTTTACTTTACCTTTACTTTACCTTTACTTTACCTTTACTTTACCTTTACTTTACCTTTACTTTACCTTTACTTTACCTTTACTTTACCTTTACTTTACCTTTACTTTACCTTTACTTTACCTTTACTTTACCTTTACTTTACCTTTACTTTACCTTTACTTTTCCTTTACTTTACCTTTACTTTACCTTTACTTTTCCTTTACTTTACCTTTACACCTTTACAGTCGACACTACCAATCATACCGAATAGCCGATCAAACGATAGCCGCCATGATTCAAACCTACAGTTAATGCTAGATAGATGTATGTCGCTCGCTGTTATCTGTAGTGTGCAGTGTAAGTTGTCCCAAAAAGTACAAGAAAAATTTATATGTTTTATGTTAAATGGCATTACAAGAAGCTCCAACTCTCAAACTGCATTCAAAAACCGCATAACGAGAGACGGTTGACTTCTTATCCCTTGAAAAAAGGTCCAATACACGGGACCGAAACGTCGGGCTATGCCAAACTAGCCGTTTCAATGCTCTTAGACTGAGAAAGCCACAACAGTTCAACATTTTCTCCCAGTCGTATACCTCCTCCTTTACCTTTACTTTACCTTTACTTTACCTTTACTTTACCTTTACTTTACCTTTACTTTACCTTTACTTTACCTTTACTTTACCTTTACTTTACCTTTACTTTACCTTTACTTTACCTTTACTTTACCTTTACTTTACCTTTACTTTACCTTTACTTTACCTTTACTTTACCTTTACTTTACCTTTACTTTTCCTTTACTTTACCTTTACTTTACCTTTACTTTACCTTTACTTTACCTTTACTTTACCTTTACTTTACTTTTACTTTACCTTTACTTTTCCTTTACTTTACCTTTACACCTTTACAGTCGACACTACCAATCATACCGAATAGCCGATCAAACGATAGCCGCCATGATTCAAACCTACAGTTAATTCTAGATAGATGTATGTCGCTCGCTGTTATCTGTAGTGTGCAGTGTAAGTTGTCCCAAAAAGTACAAGAAAAATTTATGTGTTTTATGTTAAATGGCATTACAAGAAGCTCCAACTCTCAAACTGCATTCAAAAACCGCATAACGAGAGACAGTTGACTTCTTATCCCTTGAAAAAAGGTCCAATACACGGGACCGAAACGTCGGGCTATGCCAAACTAGCCGTTTCAATGCTCTTAGACTGAGAAAGCCACAACAGTTCAACATTTTCTCCCAGTCGTATACCTCCTCCTTTACCTTTACTTTACCTTTACTTTACCTTTACTTTACCTTTACTTTACCTTTACTTTACCTTTACTTTACCTTTACTTTACCTTTACTTTACCTTTACTTTACCTTTACTTTACCTTTACTTTACCTTTACTTTACCTTTACTTTACCTTTACTTTTCCTTTACTTTACCTTTACCTAATCTTTACTTTACCTTTTCTTTACTTTTACTTTACCTTTACTTTACCTTTACTTTATCTTCACTGTCACTTTATGCTTATTTTACCGTAAATTAACTTCATCGTTGCTGTTCGTTTTCTTCAAATCAAATTTACTTGTACTTTCCTTTTTTTCCTCCTTATATTACTTTTACTTTTGTTTTATCTTTGTTGTATCATCCTTAATTCTACCGTTATATTAACTTAACTTTAGCTTTAGTTTACGTTCTCTTCAGTTTTTGTTATACCTTCTACTTTACTTCCTTTTGCTTTTACATAAGCTTTTTAAATGTACCGTTTATATAGGTGTTTGAGATTTACTCCTCAAAAAATCAATTTCCAGTCCCCAGTTCATCGGTTCCATAGCACACGATCGCAAAAATCGGCCCAAAATTCAACATGTTGCTGTAAACGTGCCCTTCCCTCCATGCTCGCGGTTCTGGCTGCGGTGTGCCTTCGTTTGTGATTACCGTTTTATTCAGGTGCAATCAAGCGAGGGGATTCTTTACCACCGCCACCGTACACGACGACCGACGTGACGGATGGATAGCGACGCACGACGACGGCGGGAAAGTGGCAAGCGCCTCAAAATCTCAGCGCAACCGTTTCCGGCTCAGTCACCTTCACTTTCCGGTTTTCCCTGTTTCTTTTTGGACCTGTCACTGACTCGCAGTCAGTGTGATTGTGGATGCGTGGGAGATTTGGCTGATACTGCTGTGTGTGATTGCAAATGGCGCGCTCCGCATCCAGTCCCTCTCCCCTCAGAGCAGGTGGCAGGGAAATCCCACCGGAGAGGTATGATGATATATGGTAAAGTCTTAAATCTTTCGTCTTTTAATTACATTGTGGGTTTACGGATGAGCGGTGTGGTATGGGTGAAAGTGAAGCCGAGATGAGTTATGTGCTTGACGTCTTTGTTGTATGAGGGAACAGGCAATTAGTCTGATTTATCGAATGAAAATTAGTCACGATGAAACACGGAAGGCTTCTTGTAGCCCTCGGGAATATTATTCTCAAGTCTTGCAGTCTGTTTCTTTGAATTGGAGTTTAATTTTATAATGATACTCCGCGAAACCTACGGATGATTATGATATCGTCAGCTTGAAGATCATTTAAATAAATCAGAGCCAATCTATCTCGAAAACTATAGGGATGATGAACGGCAATTGTACATTTGAACCAAAACCCTACATGTGGCACAACAAATAGCGCCTTTTTCGATGACCTGATAAACGGTTTGCTAGGAAATGGCCTCAGATCACATTAACCTTCACGTACCCGATCCCCGACAACTCATTTTCAAAATGCTGGCATTTTGTCAATTTTCATCCGATTTATTTTGATGTCACCCTTAATCGATCATAAATTGGTGTATGTTTATTACACTCAAGTGGCCATGTAATATCCGGAACCATTCCAAAGATATCCCGGATTTTACTGTGGTCAGGGGGTGGAGGAGGGATTTGTTTTGCCAAATGGCTAAAAGTGATTATTAAGTGTGTTATTGTGTTTGAGAGGCCCCCGCGGAACCTGTTCCAGGTGCTTTAGAGCGGCCACATGTTTTGCTATTATTGTACTACTGGGAGTGTACAATATTTGATCAACAATAGCACAACAATAACAAGTTTTAAAACCAACACTACAGCATTCGAGATTTACGTTTCTGGCATTTCATCTTAATGGAGACAGAATGCGAATATAGATTCGGGTCACTACTTAGTCGCTGTATGCATGCGCTCAAAACTTTCGACAGTTATCGCCACGCGTCGAAGTCGAACGCCGCGGCTCAACATCGAGCAGCTGCGTAACGTAGAAGTGGCTCAAGACTACGCGCAGCAGTTAGCAGTGGCCCTACCAACGGAAGAGCAGCTTGGCGCAGCTACACTTGAAGATGACTGGAGGAACATCCGATCCGCCATAGGTGGTACCTCGGCTACATCACTAGGCTTCGCAACACCGAATCACAGAAACGACTGGTACGACGGCGAATGTGAACAGTTGAAAAAACGAGAAGAATGCACCATGGGCGCGAATGCTGCAACACCGTACGAGAGCGAATGAGGCACGTTGTAACGTAGACAGACAGAACCCAGTCTTCCGGATGAAGAAGCGCTAGCAGGGAGAACGAGATCGCGAAGCGATGGAAGAGCTATACCGCGCTAAGGACACATGAAAGTTCTACGAGAAGCTGAACCGCTCGCACAGAGGCTTTGTGCCACAAGCCGACATCTGCCGAGATAATCACGGGAATATTCTCACGAGCGAGCGTGAGGTGGTCGAGAGGTGGCGGCAGCATTACGATGAGCACCTCAATGTCGACGTTGCAAGTACCGAAGGTGGCGTGGTAACAGATCTAGGAGTATGTGCACAGGACGAAAGGCTTCCGGCCCCTGACCTCCAAGAGATTGAGGAGGAGGTTGGCCGGTTGAAAAACAACAAAGCCGCTGGAGCAGATCAACTACCAAGCGAGCTTCTAAAATTCGGTGGAGAAGCACTGGTGAGAGCACTACACTGGGTCATTACCAATATTTGGGAAGAGGAAGTATTACCGGAGGAATGGATGGAAGGTATCGTGTGTCCCATCCACAAAAAGGGCGGCAAGTTGGATTGCGGGAACTATCGCGTGATCACACTACTGAGCGCCAACCATCTGCCAACAAATTTCATGCCACCGTCTATCACCGATTGCAAGAGGGTTCGTGGGGCAATATCAGGCTGGATTTATGGGTGAACACGCTACAACGGACCAGATGTTCGCCATCCGCCAGGTGTTGCAGAAAAGCCGCGAATACAACGTGCCCACGCATCACTTGTTCATCGATTTTAAATCATCGTATGATACAATCCATCGAGAACAGCTATGATGTGCGTAGTTCGAGTATCAGGCACACTCTCGAGTCCCTTCGAATCTCGCAGAGGGTTATGACAAGGTGATGGTCTTTCGTGCTTGCTGTTCAATATTGCTTTAGAGGATGTAATTAGGAGAGCGGGGATAAACACGAGTGGAATGTATCGATTTCCACGAAGTCCGTTCAGCTGCTTGGTTTCGCTGATGATATTGATATTATTGCTCGTAAATTTGAACCGATGCCGTTGGAAACGTACACCCGACTAAAGAGTGAAGCCAGGCGAATCGGATTAGTCATTAATGTGTCGAAGACAAAGTACATGATGACAAAGAACTCCAGGGAGGAATCAGCGCGCCCGCCACCCCAAATTTATATCGACGGTGATGAAATCGAGGCGGTTGAAGAATTCGTGTACTTGGGCTCACTGGTGACAGCCGACAACGACACCAGCAGAGAAATTCAGAGGCGCATTGTGGCAGAAATGATAAGTTAACTATCTACAAAACGCTGATTAGACCGGTAGTCCTCTATGGACACGAAACATGGACTCTTCGTGCAGAGGACCAATGAGGCAAGGGCGTAGCCAGCTTTTTAGTTAAGGGGAGGGGGGGCGTGACAAGCACCCTTAGCAAATTTTTAACTACTAGCTTTTATAACTAAACGCAATACGATGAAATTTCATATAATAACATTATATTTTGAAAGCATTATTAAACCATTCAGCAGTCACGCTGTTGTATACGTTAAAAAAATCTCGCCTGATCTACATAAATCAACGTTGTGCTGGTTGCGGTGAGTATATTCCTGAAAACATTATTGAACGATTTCTATAGTTTCCGAAGGAACTCTTGAACGAATTTTTGAAGAGAACCTGAGCGGTATTTCTAAAGAAATCATTTGAGAAATTCCTGGAGCAATCCCTGGAAGAATGCCTGGGGAAAGCTCTATAGAATCCCTCGAGGAATTCCCGGAGGAATCCCTGGAAGAATTTCTGAAAGTCTACCTGGAGGAATTCCTGTACAAATGGGAGAAATACCTAGAGAAATATGTGAAAAGATATCATTAGGAAAACCTAGAAGAAATCCTAGATAAATTTCCGGAGGATTCCTTGAAGGAAATTCTGGAGCAATTCCGGGAGGAATTTTGGGAGGAATCCCTAGAAAAGTTTCAGAATAAATCTCTTGAGGAATTCCTAGAGGAAATCTTGGAGAAATTTCAGAAGAAACCCTTGGAGGAATTCTTGGAGAAATCTCCGAAGAAATTGCTGGAGAATTTCTTGAAGAAATTCCTGAGAAAATCTCTAGAGAGAATCCTGGAGGAATGCCTGGAGAAACTTCTGAACAAATTCTTGGCATATTTCCTGGAAAGACCCAGCGGAAATTCCCGGAGAAACTTCTTGGATGAATTCTTGGAGCAATTCCTGGAAAAATACTTGGAGGAATTCCCGGAGAAATTTCCAGAGTTGTTCTGGGAGAAATTTCCGAAAAAAAAAATCTTCAGAAATTCCAAGAGGAATTCCTGCAAGAACCCTTTGATAAATTTCTGGAGGATCTCTGGGAATATGCCTGGAGAAATTAGTGGAGCAATCCCTGGAGGATTCCCTGAAGCTATTCCTGAGCGAATCTCTGGAGGAATTCCTGGAGTAATGAATGCTGGAATCCCTGATAAATTCCTAAAAGTATTCCTGGAGAATTTCCTGGAAGAATCTATGAAGATATCCCTAGAGGATTTCTTGAAGAAATTCCTTGAGGAATTGCTAACATAGTTTCTGGAAGATGTCCTGGAGCAATTGCTGGAGAAATTCCTGGACGAATTCCTGAAGAAATTCCTGGGGTATTTCCTGGAAGAAATCCTGGAGGAATGCCTGGAAAAATTCCTTGAGATATTCCTGTGGGAATTGCTGAAGGAATCTCTAGATTGATTGATTGATTGATTTGTCTTTATTTAAGAGACTTTCAGCCCTTGACTGGTTCGTCTCTCCGAATCTCTAGAGGAATTCTTGAAAGAATTACTGGAGATTTCTATTTCTGTTATTTTTCTATTTCAGAAAAAAATCACTTAGCAAATTCCTGGACGAATTCTAGCGGGATTCCAAGAGGAACTCCGGGAGAAATCCTTGAACGAATTCCTGAAAAAAATCCGTGGGCGAATTCTTGAAAAAAAATGTGTAGAAATTCCTGGATAAAATCCTGAAGGAATGATTGGGGGAATTCCTTGTGGTATTCCTGTGGGAATTGCTGGAGGAAGCCATAATAAAATTCCTGGAGGAATCTTCAGAGGAATTCTTGAAAGAATTACTGGATACATTGCACAATGGTCCGAATCCACGTTTTAGCAGGAAAAAAATCCGTATCACTGTTTTCGTTAATTTTAGGCGTTTGGTGTCTTCAGAGAAGTTGTTTGAATTTGTTTGCTGCATCTTTTCCAAAAATTTTTTATTAGGGTGGTCCGCGTCTTAACTCAAATCTGGAATAGAACTTTTAAATTTCAAGTCATACGCGATCGAGTTCTTCAGCAAAGTTGTAGGCAATGCTATTTTGAGCAACTTTGCCCAATACGCCGTTTATCTAGCTCTTAATTTGAATATAGTAGGTCAATTTTAAGTTTTGACTTAGGGTGAGCCACCCAAAAACGGTTTTTTCGCAATAACTTTTTTATTTGATTTTTTTCGAAGATGTGAGCTTCGGAGCATTTGAAGAGCAAGTAATGACGCATATTTGTTCTGAACATTGCATGTTGCTACGTCTTTTCATTCAAATGTTATGGGCAATTTTGACTTAAAATCAACGATGTCTTCAAATGCTTATATTTCTAGGAGCTGGTAAAATAAAAAAAAGTTCTTTAAGCGGCATTTAGAAGGTCACATATAAAGCCAAATTTGGAGCAAATATTACAAGAACGTTATTTTTTAAATTGGAATAAATCGACTCCAAAAATCCCCTTAATAAATTGAAAAAACTACTTATAACTCATACAATTTCAAAGATAGAGTCAAACTGTCTTCGGAGAAAATGTAGGTTTTTGCCATGCCTAGAAGTTTTCCATGCACGATTTTTTTGCAAAACGTGAAACAAAAGCTTGAAATTGATAATTTGATTCTTAGGGGTACATGCTATGTTTTTCTAGGAAATCAGAACGATTATATTCTTTACAAACAAATTATCAATTTCAAGTTTTTGTTTCACGTTTTACAAAATAGTCGTGTATGGGAAACTTTTAGGTATGGTGAAACCCCACATTTTTTCCGAAGACAGTTTGACTCTATCTTTAAAATTGTATGAGTTATAAGTAGTTTTTCGATTTTTTAAGGGGATTTTTGGAGTCGATTTATTCCAATTTAAAAAATAACGTTCTTGTGATATTTGCTCCACATTTGGCTTTATATGTGACCTTCCAAATGCCGCTTAAAGAACTTTTTTTATTTTACCAGTTCCATGAGATATAAGCATTTGAAGACATCGTTGTTTTTAAGTCAAAATTGCCCATAACATTTGAATGACAAGACCTAGCAACATGCAATGTTCAGAACAAATATGCGTCATTATTTGCTCTTCAAATGCTCCGAAGTTCACATCTTCGAAAAAAAAATCAAATAAAAAAGTTATTGCGAAAAAAACGTTTTTGGGGGGCTCACCCTAAGTCAAAACTTAAAATTGACCTACTATGTTCAAATTAAGAGCTAGATAAATGGCGTATTCGGCAAAGTTGCTCGAAATAGCATTGCCTACAACTTTTCTGAAGAACTCGATCGCGTATGACTTAAAATTAAACAACTCTTTTCCAGATTTGAGTTAGGACGAGGACCACCCTAATAAAAAATTTTTGGAAAAGATGCAGCAAACAAATGCAAACAACTTCTCTGTAGACACCAAACGTCTAAAATTAACGAAAACAGAGATACGGATTTTTTTCCTGCTAAAACGTGGGTTCGGACCATTGTGCATTGCTAGAGAAATCTCCAGAGGAATTTCTAGGAGATTTCTATTATTTTTCAATTTCTGGACAAATCCCTTGAGAAAATCCTGAAGGAATTTTCAGCAGTATTTCTGGAAAAATCCTCGAAAGAATTTCTGAAGGAATCTCTAGGGGAATCTTTAAAGGAATTCCTGGAGGAATCCCTGGAGAAATTCGACGAGAAATCCCTGCAGAAATCCCTGAAACTCCTGGATAAGTCCCTGAAGCAATTTCTGGGGGAATATCTGGTGGAATCGCTGAAAAAAAATCTGTAAAAAATCTCTGCAAGAATCCAAGAAGGAATTTCTGGAAAAATGTCTGGAAAATTACCTGGAAGAATGCCTAGGGAAATTCTTTGTGGAATTCTTGGAGGATTCCCTGAAGTAATTCCTGGAGAAATCTTTGAAGAAATTCCCGTAGAAGTCTCTGCAAAAATTCACTTGAAGATTTCCTGGATAAATTTCTGTACGAACTCCTGGTGAAATTCTTGGAAGAGTCCCGGAAGCAATTACTGGAGGAATCTCTGGAAGAATGCCTGAAGGAATGCCTGGAGAAAGGCCTGAAGGAATGGCGGAATTTCTGGAGGAATCTCTAGATGAACTCCTGGAGAAATATTAAGAAAAATCCCTGCAGGAATTCCCAGAGGAATCTCTGGAAAAATCCTGCAGAAACTTGTGGACGAATCTCTTAAGGAATTCGTAGAGTGATATCAGGAATAATTCCTGAAAAATCGCAATTGGAATTCTTGGAGAAATTCTAGAGGAATCCTTACAAGAGTTCCTGGAAGAACACCAGAAGGAATCCCGGAACCAATTTCAAGAGGTATTCCTAATGGAATCCGAAAACAGTTTCTGAAGGAAGTACCGAATTATTTCCTGAAGTAGTTCCTTAAAAAATACAAGGAGAAATTTCTGAAGAAATCCTAAGAAGAGTTCCTCGGAGAATCTTTGGAGGATTTTTTAAAGCAGTTGTTCCAGAAGGAATCACAGAAGAAATTTCCGATTAAGCCCTGCAGAAATTCGTGGAGGAATCCCTGGAGGCTATCCCAGAGAAATGCCAGTAGGGATTAACGAAGGAATCTCTAGAAATGCTCATGGAGGAATCTCTAGATGAATTCTTGGAGGAATTTCTGGAGAAATCTCTAGAGGCATTTCTGAAGAAATCCCTGAATGATTTTTAAGGGAATCCCAGCAGAAATTCCCAGAGGAATCCCTGGAATAATTCCTGGAGTAATCACTGAAGAAATCCTTGGAGGAATCCCTTGATAAATTCCTGGAGGAATCCCAGGAAGAATTCCTGGAGGAATCCCAGGAAGAATTCCTGGACGAATCCCAGGAAGAATTCCTGAAGAAAATGCAGATGGAATCCTTGGAGAAATCCTGAAAGTTCTAAGAAAAGTTCGTGGAGGATCTCCTTGAGGCAAGCCTATTCACAAGGGCGGGGGGGGGGGTGTGTTGGGTGTTAAACCCCCCATTACCGACGTTTCATACACTAGGCGTCCCTTAGCCATTTGCCGAAATTTGGAAAAACCCCTACCTTGGCGCCACTTCTGTGCACGGGCCTGCCTTGAGGAATCCCTGTAGCAGTTCCTGCAGAATCCCTGCAAGAGTTCCTGATAAAACCCCAGGAGGAATCCTGGAAGCAATTCCTCGTGGTATTCCTGAGGGAGTACTGGATTAATTCCAGAAAGAGTTCCTGAAAGAGTTCCAAGAGGAACTCCTGAAGGAATTGTAAAAAGTGTTCCTGTGAGAATCCTTGGAGGAATTTTTAAAATAATCCCTGGAGTTTTTCCTGAAAGAAACACAGAAGAAATTCCCGGGTGAAACCCTGGAGGAATTCTTGAAGGAAAATCTAAATCAATTCCTGAAGAAATCCCATGATTAATTCCTTCGGAAATCCCAGGGAAGCTTTCTTAACAAATTCCTGGAAGAATTTCGGTAGGAAAAAAAATATAAAGGAATCAATGTCTGCAATAATTTTTGGACGAATTATTTTTGGTATCTTTAGATGGACTCACAAAAGAATATTTTGTACAATGCATTGAGGAACTCCTGGATTAGTTTTTAGCTAATTTCTGTAAAAATTTCCTGTAAGGGTTTCTGGAAGATATTCCTGCTGAAATACTTCGAATTATTCCAGAATAAATCATTAGAGCAATCTCTAGTAGAATTTTTGAAGGAATATATGGAGTATTCCCCGAAGATATCTTTGAAGGAACACTTGCAGAAATACCTAAAAGAAAATTGGGAGGTTACGGTGGGTGGGTCATGTCAACAGGATGTCGAATGGCAATCTCATAAAAATGATTCTTAAGAGCAATCCATCCGGTACAAAAAGTGGGTCGATCAATTGGAGGACGATTTGTGGACCCTTTGAAGAGTGCGGAACTGGAGACACACAGCCATGGATCGAGTAGAATGGAGACGGCCACCATGTACAGCAGAGGCCACTTAGTTCTTGGTCTGACCGAAATACAGCAACAACAATGCCTTGAGTGATCTTGTAGCAGAAGACATGCCATGAATTATTAGAATGCTTAAAATCAATAATAATGAAGTGTAAAATTTAAGTATGTCATCATGACTCTGATGATATCTTTAAATTCTGCACTTTCAACCGAATAATAACTTAAGAAATCAACCCACCTTCCTGCCACCATCCATCCTGCGTCTACCACAAGATACCAAGACAACCGTTCCCTCGCTGCTACTGATTTCAAAAAGCAATTTCTCAAATGTTCTCCAAGTTCATGCATGGAATTTCATTTACATTCTCGCCTAGAGCATTAAAATCTAGCTTCTTTACCTACACATCACACCGTACCGTCGTCGTCTCGTCTGGGTAAGGTCCCTAGGCCGGGAAGCATGACGAGCAGGAAGCAACGCGGGCGGGCGAACCAGACTCTTCAAATTTCAAACTATTTTATAACGTGTGGAAGAGAGCTAATGAAAGTCGACAAGTCCTTGGGAGGAGGGGGAGGAGTTAACGGACGAGCGGGGGAAGAAAACTACGATATCTTTCGACTTGAAGGTGAATGAATATGAGCGGGAACCACAGGCAGAAGCCTGAATATTCGGTTATGACGCCTCTTCCAAGAAGATTGGAGATTTTCTTCGCTGTTCGTGTTCGTTACCGCGGGAATGCTTATCCGATTCCGGCAGCAGTAGCAGCAGCAACACCAGCGCTGGGCTGGATGGTGTGGATTTTGTGTAAGCGCCCACGGTGAGGATCTATGTGCGAGAAAATCTCGATTCCGTGAATTTTGAATAATGAAAGGGGAACAGTGGTGGGTATAGTTGAAGGGCAAATATTTGCAGAATAGCGTGGTAGCAGATTTAAAGCCCGAACTTTTTCAATTGTTCAATGTCTGGTCAACTGGTCCGCTCCAGGATTCATACCGTTTCTGTAAATTTCATCGGTTTTGAATACTATTCCAAATCAACTGAAGCAACTAAACGAATGTCCCTCACTGTGCTAGCTTAACACATCCGCGTATTATGGCTGTTGGCTGGGAGTGTGGTTTCTGCGTGTGCGAGTAAAGAATTTCCCGGCTAAACTGTTCTGCGGGTTTGATTATGGCTTCGGGCTGGAAAATGAAACTTTCGGCACTATAAATATTTAAGCCGGCTAAGTAGAGGCCCGTACATCCCTTTCCACCGAGCACCCAGCACCCAGCACCCGACCAAATCAACAATTTGCGGTCGAACTTCGAGAGTCACACGGACCACTTTTTGGGAACTAATTGCACCACCACCCAGCAGCTCTGATTCATGGTGCGAAAATTTCCTCACAATGGAAGAATAATTATGGAGCTAATTTTTCTCCTTTCTCCATGTCCGAAAAACCAAACGGAACGTGGTGGAGAGACTTCCAAACTGCGTTCGTCCTCTTGTGCCTGACTGGACTTGGACTTGGACCTTGGACATGGACTGGTGTGCAGACCAGTCTCTCATGTGGTCAAGCAATTTGAACTACTGGCTGGCTGGGTTGCAGCTGTAACCTATCGAAGTCAGCTTCCCATCGCCGTCGTCGTCCGGTTTCAAAGACATGGGGTCTGCCATTGTCGGGTGATAAACCCCGAGAAAAGGGCTGCTGCTGTGGCTGCAACGACGACGATGGAGAAAGTCGAGCAAATTTATATTCATAGGCGAACATTAAAACACCATTAAGATAATAAATTACATTTGATTAAATCTGCATAAAGCTGCGGCGTGTAAAAATTGCTGTAAACGATCCACGTTCTTGGTAAGATTGGGGGTAGATGATGGTGACTTGACTGGAAATGGGGGGTTAGTGGGTGCATGAGATTTTTTCCCGTCTCGTAGTTGGCATCTTGCGCAATTCTGGGAAGGCAAAAGAATTTTGCTTCAATTCAGTTCAAACTCGTTGAGAACATTTTAGACAAATTCCTTCAAGAACTTCAAGAATTTCAAAGATTATTTCATCAGGAAATTTCCCCAGTGATTTTTCGAAAGATTCCAGCAGTGGTTCTCTCAATGATTTCTTTGAGAATAAAAAAAAAGACTGTAAATTCCTTCAGGAAATCTTTCTGAAATTTAAGAAAGAAGTCTTTTCAAAACTAAACCAGGAATTTCACAAGGACTTCGAATCAAAAATCATCAACGGAATTCTCCAGTTATTCCAAGAAATCCTCCAGGAATTTCTCTAGGAATTCCACCAGGAATTCCGCCAAGAGATTCACTAGGAATTCCTCCAGGAATGCCACAAAGAATTCCACAGAGAATTCCTTCAGAAATTCCAGCGAGAATTCCTCCAAAAATTCCAAAGAATTTCTTCCGGAATTCCAGCAGAAATTCCTCCAGAAACTTTTTCAGGAAAACCTTCAGGAATTCCACTAAGAAACCCACTGAAAATTCTTTAGAAAATTCCACCAGAAATTCCTTCAGGAATTCCTCCAAGAATTTCTCCAGGAATTCCTCAAAAAAATCCTCCAGGAATTCCACCATGAATTCTTCCAGAAATCCCTCCAGGAACTCCTCTAGGAATTCCACCAGGAATTCATCCAGAGATCCCACCAGGAATTTCCTCAGATATTTTTAAAGGAACTCCTCCAGGAATTTACCTGGAAATCCATCAAGATTCCCCCAGGAATTCCCCAAAAAAATATCTAAGAAATCCGTCAATGAAACCCTTACGAATTTCTCTAGGAATTCCTCCAGGAATTCTTCCAGGAACTTCTCCAGAAACAGTTCTAGGGATTTCTTCAAGAATTCCATCCAGAAATTCCTCCAGGAATTCCTCCAGAAATTTCTCCAGGAATTCCTCCAGAAATTCCTCCAGGAATTCTCCCAGAAATTCCTCCAGGAATTCCCCCAGAAATTCCTCCAGGAATTCCTCCAGAAATTCCTCCAGGAATTCCTCCAGGAATTCCTCCAGAAATTCCTCCAGGTATTCCTCCAGAAATTCCTTCAGGAATTCCTCCAGAAATTCCTCCAGGAATTCCTCCAGAAATTCTTCCTGGAATTCCTCCAGAAATTCTTCTAGGAATTCCTCCAGAAATTCCTCCAGGAATTCCTCCAGAAATTCTTCCTGGAATTCCTCCAGAAATTCTTCTAGGAATCCCTCCAGAAATTCCTCCAGGAATTCCTCCAGAAATTTCTCCAGGCATTCCTCCAGAAATTCCTCCAGGAAATCCTCCAGAAACTCTTCCAGGAATTCCTCCAGAAATTCCTCCAGGAATTCCCCCAGAAATTCCTCCAGGAATTCCCCCAGAAATTCCTCCAGGAATTCCCCCAGAAATTCCTCCAGGAATTCCCCCAGAAATTTCTCCAGGAATTTCTCCAAAAATTCCTCCAGGAATTCCTCCAGAAATTCCTCCAGGAATTCCTCCAGAAATTTCTCAAGGAATTCCACCTGGAATTAATATAGAAATTCCTCCAGGAATTTCCCTAGAAATTCTTCCAGGAATTTCTCTAGAAATTCCTCCAGGAATTCCTCCAGAAACTCCTCCAGGAATTCCTCCAGAAAATCCACCAGGAATTGAGCTTGAGATTATTTGAGCTTGGTTGACCGCCCGCAGTTGCTACTCCATCGCCACATCAGCTACACTCACACAAGGAACCAATGAGATAGCTGCTAGGGATTAACAGGCATCTTCAGTGTGTGAGCGTTGGTAGTCTTGTATTTCTAGGCGACAAGGCACCTGCTGCGTCAGGTTGCAGGTCAATGGGGAAGGGGAGGGAAGTGATGATTGCAATCGCTTGCCCACATCAGGCCGTTGAATCCTCTGCGCCTGCACAAGGTCATGCGGATGTTGGTGTGTTGGTGGGAAATGTTTATTTTTGGCACATGGATCATGCATTGGTGCAAGGATGCCAGGCGTAAAGCGATAGATTGTGTGAAGATTACTGTGAAGCGACACAGTCCGCTTGGTTGCATAACTTGTAGGCGTTATATGATAGATTGGCACTGTGCTGTGATGAAAGTTGGAAGGAAGGGAAACGGCTTTTTTCAATCCGTTTCTGGTTCTAGTGATCGCTACGAACATACGAATATACATGAGATGTATATGTAGGAGAGAGAGAGTGAGAGAGAAAGTAGATAGAAAGATACAGGGACGAGCCAGGGATTGAATCCAGAACCTTCTGCATATGAAATTCCCCCAAGAATTCCTCCAGAAATTCCTCCAGGAATTCCTCCAGAAATTCCTCCAGAAATTCCTTTAGAAATTCCTCCAGAAATTCCTCCAGGAATTCCTCCAGAAATTCCTCCAGGAATTCCTCCAGAAATTTCTCCAGGAATTCCTCCAGAAATTCCTCTAGGAATTCCTTCAGAAATTCCTCCAGGAATTCCTTCAGAAATTCCTCCTGGAATTCCTCCAGAAATTCCTCAAGGAATTCCTCCTGTAATTTTTATAGAAATTCCTCCAGGAATTTCCCTAGAAATTCTTCCAGGAATTTGTCTAGAAATTCCTCAAGGAATTCCTCCAAAAACTCCTCCAGGAATGCCTCCAGGAATTCCACCAGAAATTCCTCCAGGCATTCCTCCAGAAATTCCTCCAGGAATTCTTCCAGAAATTCCTTCAGGATTTCCTCCAGAAATCCCTCCAGGAATTCCTTCAGAAATTCCTCTAGGAATTCCTTCAGAAATTCCTCCAGGAATTCCTCAAGGAATTTTTATAGAAATTCCTCCAGGAATTTCCCTAGAAATTCTTCAAGGAATTTGTCTAGAAATTCCTCCACGAATTCCTTCAAAAACTCCTCCAGGCATTCCTCCAGAAATTCCTCCAGGATTTCTTCCAGAAATTCCTTCAGGATTTCCTGCAGAAATTCCTCCAGGAATTCCTCCAGAAATTCCTACAGAAATTCCTCCAGAAATTCCTCCAGGAATTCCTCCAGAAATTCCTCCAGAAATACCTACAGGAATTCCTCCAGAAATTCCTCCAGGAATTCCTCCAGAAATTCCTCCAGGAATTCCTCCAGAAATTCCTCCAGGAATTCCTCCAGAAATTCCTCCAGGAATTCCTCCAGAAATTCCTCCAGGAATTCCTCCAGAAATTCCTCCAGGAATTCCTCCAGAAATTCCTCCAGGAATTCCTCCAGAAATTCCTCCAGGAATTCCTCCAGAAATTCCTCCAGGAATTCCTCCAGAAATTCCTCCAGGAATTCCTCCAGAAATTCCTCCAGGGATTCCTCCAGAAATTCCTCCAGGAATTCCTCCAGAAATTCCTCCAGAAATTCCTCCAGAAATTCCTTCAGGAATTCCTCCAGGAATTCCTCCAGAAATTCCTCCAGGAATTCCTCCAGAAATTCCTCCAGGAATTCCTCCAGAAATTCCTCCAGGAATTCCTCCAGAAATTCCTCCAGGAATTCCTCCAGAAATTCCTCCAGGAATTCCTCCAGAAATTCCTCCAGGAATTCCTCCAGAAATTCCTCCAGGAATTCCTCCAGAAATTCCTCCAGGAATTCCTCCAGAAATTCCTCCAGGAATTCCTCCAGAAATTCCTCCAGGAATTCCTCCAGAAATTTCTCCAGGAATTCCTCCAGAAATCCCTCCAGGAATTCCTCAAGAAATTCCTCCAGGAATTCCTCCAGAAATTCCTCCAGGAATTCCTCCAGAAATTCCTCCAGGAATTCCTCCAGAAATTCCTTCAGGAATTCCTCCAGAAATTCCTCCAGGAATTCCTCCAGAAATTCCTCCAGAAATTCCTCCAGAAATTCCTCCAGAAATTCCTCCAGGAATTCCTCCAGAAATTCCTCCAGGAATTCCTCCAGAAATTCCTCCAGGAATTCCTCCAGAAATTCCTCCAGGAATTCCTCCAGAAATTCCTCCAGGAATTCCTCCAGGAATTCCTCCAGAAATTCCTCCAGGAATTCCTCCAGAAATTCCTCCAGGAATTCCTCCAGAAATTCCTCCAGGAATTCCTCCAGAAATTGCTCCAGGAATTCCTTCAGAAATTCCTTCAGGAATTCCTTCAGAAATTCCTTCAGGAATTCCTTCAGAAATTCCTTCAGGAATTCCTCCAGAAATTCCTCCAGGAATTCCTCCAGGAATTCCTCCAGGAATTCCTCCAGAAATTCCTCCAGGAATTCCTCCAGAAATTTCTCCAGGAATTCCTCCAGAAATTCCTCCAGGAATTCCTACGGAAATTTCTTCAGGAATTCCTCCAGAAATTCCTCCAGGAATTCCTCCAGAAATTCCTTCAGAAATTCAAATTCCTCCAGGAATTCCTCCAGAAATTCCTCCAGGAATTTCTCAAGAAATTCCTCAAGGATTCCATCAGGAGTTCCTCCAGATGATCCTCCAGACATTCCTTCGGAAATTCCTCCAGGAATTCCTCCAGAAATTCCTCCAATAATTCCTCCAGAAATTCCTCCAGGAATTTCTTCAGAAATTCCTCCAGGAATTCCTCCAGAAATTCCTCCAGGAATTCCTCCAGAAATTCCTCCAGGAATTCCTCCAGAAATTCCTCTAGGAATTCCTCCAGAAATTCCTCCAGGAATTTCCCCAGAAATTCCTCCAGGAATTCCTCCAGAAATTCCTCCAGGAATTCCTCCAGAAATTCCTCCAGGAATTCCTCCAGAAATTCCTCCAGGAATTCCTCCAGAAATTCCTCCAGAAATTCCTCCAGAAATTTCTCCAGAAATTCCTCCAGAAATTTCTCCAGGAATTCCTCCAGAAATTCCTCCAGGAATTCCTCCAGAAATTCCTCCAGGAATTCCTCCAGAAGTTCCTCCAGGATTTCCTCCAGAAATTCCTCCAGGAATTTCTCCAAAAAATCCTCCAGGAATTCCTCCAGAAATGCCTTCGGGAATTCCTCAAGAAATTTCTTCGGGAATTCCTCCAGAAATTCCTTCAGGAATTCCTCCAGAAATTCCTTCAGGAATTCCTCCAGAAATTCCTTCAGGAATTCCTCCAGAAATTCCTTCAGGAATTCCTCCAGAAATTCCTTCAGGAATTCCTCCAGAAATTCCTTCAGGAATTCCTCCAGAAATTCCTTCAGGAATTCCTCCAGAAATTCCTTCAGGAATTCCTCCAGAAATTCCTTCAGGAATTCCTCCAGAAATTCCTTCAGGAATTCCTCCAGAAATTCCTTCAGGAATTCCTCCAGAAATTCCTTCAGGAATTCCTCCAGAAATTCCTTCAGGAATTCCTACAGAAATTCCTTCAGGAATTCCTCCAGAAATTCCTTCAGGAATTCCTCCAGAAATTCCTTCAGGAATTCCTCCAGAAATTCCTTCAGGAATTCCTCCAGAAATTCCTTCAGGAATTCCTCCAGAAATTCCTTCAGGAATTCCTCCAGAAATTCCTTCAGGAATTCCTCCAGAAATTCCTTCAGGAATTCCTCCAGAAATTCCTTCAGGAATTCCTCCAGAAATTCCTTCAGAAATTCCTCCAGAAATTTCTTCAGGAATTCCTCCAGAAATTCCTTCAGGAATTCCTCCAGAAATTCCTTCAGGAATTCCTCCAGAAATTCCTTCAGGAATTCCTCCAGAAATTCCTTCAGGAATTCCTCCAGAAATTCCTTCAGGAATTCCTCCAGAAATTCCTCCAGGAATTCCTCCAGAAATTCCTTCAGGAATTCCTCCAGGAATTCCTTCAGGAATTCCTCCAGGAATTCCTTCAGGAATTCCTCCAGAAATTCCTCCAGAAATTCCTCCAGGAATTCCTCCAGAAATTCCTCCAGGAATTCCTCCAGAAATTCCTGCACATATTCCACCAGAAATTCTTCCAGGAATTCTTCTAGAAATTTCTCCAGGAATTCCTCCAGAAATTCCTCCAGGAATTCCTCCAGAAATTCCTCCAGGAATTCCTCCATAAATTCCTCCAGGAATTCCTCCAGAAATTCCTCCAGGAATTCCTCCAGAAATTCCTTCAGGAATTCATCCAGAAATTCCTCCAGGAATTTTTCCAGAAATTCCTCCAGAAATTCCATCAGAAATTCCTCCAGAAATTCCTCCAGAAATTCCTCCAGAAATTCCTCCAGAAATTCCTCCAGAAATTCCTCCAGAAATTCCTCCAGAAATTCCTCCAGAAGTTCCTCCAGGGATTCCTCCAGAAATTGCTCCAGAAATTCCTCCAGAAATTCCTCCAGAAATTCCTCCAGAAGTTTCTCCAGAATTTCCTTCAGAAGTTCCTCCAGAAATTCCTCCAGGAATTCTTTCAGAAATTCCTCCATGAATTCCTCCAGAAATTCCTCCAGAAATTTCACCAGAAATTCCTCCAGAAATTCTTCCAGGAATTCCTCCAGGAATTCCTCCAGGAGTTCCTCCAGAAATTCCTCCAGGAACTCGTCCAGCAATTTATCCAGAAATGCCTCCAGGTATTCCTCTTTAAATTTCTCCAGAAACTCTTCCAGGAATTCCTCCAGAAATTCCTTCAGGAATTCCTCCAGAAATTCCTCCAGAAATTCCTTCAGGAATTCCTCCAGAAATTCCTTCAGGAATTCCTCCAGAAATTCCTTCAGGAATTCCTCCAGAATTTCCTTCAGGAATTCCTCCAGAAATTCCTTCAGGAATTCCTCCAGAAATTCCTTCAGGAATTCCTCCAGAAATTCCTTCAGGAATTCCTTCAGAAATTCCTTCAGGAATTCCTCCAGAAATTATATCAGGAATTGCCCCGGAAATTCCTTCAGGAATTTCTCCAGAACTTCCTCCAGAAATTCCTCTAGAAGTTCCTCCAGAAATTCCTCCAGGAGTTTCTCCAGAAATTCCTCCAGGAATTGCTCCAGAGATTCCTCCAGGAATTTCTCCAGAAATTCCTCCAGAAATTTCACCAGAAATTTCTCCAGAAATTCTTTCAGGAATTCCTCCAGAAATTCCTTCAGGAGTTACTCCAGAAATTCCTCCAGGAATTCCTCCAGAAATTCCTCCAGGTATTCCTCCAGAAATTTCTCCAGGAATTCCTCCAGAAATTCCTCCAGGAATTCCTCCAGAAATTCCTCCAGAAATTCCTCCAGAAATTCCTCCAGAAATTCCTCCAGGAATTCCTCCAGAAATTCCTCCAGGAATTCCTCCAGAAATTCCTCCAGGAATTCCTCCAGAAATTCCTCCAGGAATTCCTCCAGAAATTCCTCCAGGAATTCCTCCAGGAATTCCTCCAGAAATTCCTCCAGGAATTCCTCCAGAAATTCCTCCAGGAATTCCTCCAGAAATTCCTCCAGGAATTCCTCCAGAAATTCCTCCAGGAATTCCTCCAGAAATTCCTCCAGGAATTCCTCCAGAAATTCCTCCAGGAATTCCTCCAGAAATTCCTCCAGGAATTCCTCCAGAAATTCCTCCAGGAATTCCTCCAGAAATTCCTCCAGGAATTCCTCCAGAAATTCCTCCAGGAATTCCTCCAGAAATTCCTCCAGGAATTCCTCCAGAAATTCCTCCAGGAATTCCTTCAGAAATTCCTCCAGGAATTCCTTCAGAAATTCCTCCAGGAATTCCTCTAGAAATTCCTCCAGGAATTCCTCCAAGAATTCCTTCAGAAATTCCTCCAGGAATTCCTTCAGAAATTCCTTCAGAAATTCCTTCAGAAATTCCTCCAGGAATTCCTTCAGAAATTCCTTCAGGAATTCCTCCAGAAATTCCTCCAGGAATTCCTCCAGGAATTCCTCCAGGAATTCCTCCAGAAATTCCTCCAGAAATTCCTCCAGGAATTCCTCCAGAAATTCCTCCAGGAATTCCTCCAGAAATTCCTCCAGGAATTCCTCCAGAAATTCCTCCAGGAATTCCTCCAGAAATTCCTCCAGGAATTCCTCCAGAAATTCCTCCAGGAATTCCTCCAGGAATTCCTCCAGAAATTCCTCCAGGAATTCCTCCAGAAATTCCTCCAGGAATTCCTCCAGAAATTCCTCCAGGAATTCCTCCAGAAATTCCTCCAGGAATTCCTCCAGAAATTCCTCCAGGAATTCCTCCAGAAATTCCTCCAGGAATTCCTCCAGAAATTCCTCCAGGAATTCCTCCAGAAATTCCTCCAGGAATTCCTCCAGAAATTCCTCCAGGAATTCCTCCAGAAATTCCTCCAGGAATTCCTTCAGAAATTCCTCCAGGAATTCCTTCAGAAATTCCTCCAGGAATTCCTTCAGAAATTCCTCCAGGAATTCCTTCAGAAATTCCTCCAGGAATTCCTCTAGAAATTCCTCCAGGAATTCCTCTAGAAATTCCTCCAGGAATTCCTTCAGAAATTCCTCCAAGAATTCCTTCAGAAATTCCTCCAGGAATTCCTTCAGAAATTCCTTCAGAAATTCCTTCAGAAATTCCTCCAGGAATTCCTTCAGAAATTCCTTCAGGAATTCCTCCAGAAATTCCTCCAGGAATTCCTCCAGGAATTCCTCCAGGAATTCCTCCAGAAATTCCTCCAGGAATTCCTCCAGAAATTTCTCCAGGAATTCCTCCAGAAATTCCTCCAGGAATTCCTCCGGAAATTTCTTCAGGATTTTCTCCAGACATTCCTCCAGGAATTCCTCCAGAAATTCCTTCAGAAATTCAAATTCCTCCAGGAATTCCTCCAGAAATTCCTCCAGGAATTTCTCAAGAAATTCCTCAAGGATTCCATCAGGAGTTCCTCCAGATGATCCTCCAGACATTCCTTCGGAAATTCCTCCAGAAATTCCTCCAGAAATTCCTCCAATAATTCCTCCAGAAATTCCTCCAGGAATTCCTTCAGAAATTCCTCCAGGAATTCCTCCAGAAATTCCTCCAGGAATTCCTCCAGAAATTCCTCCAGGAATTCCTCCAGAAATTCCTCCAGAAATTCCTCCAGGAATTCCTCCAGAAATTCCTCCAGGAATTCCTCCAGAAATTCCTCCAGGAATTCCTCCAGAAATTCCTCCAGAAATTCCTCCAGGAATTCCTCCAGAAATTCCTCCAGGAATTCCTCCAGAAATTCCTCCAGGAATTCCTCCAGAAATCCCTCCAGGAATTCCTCAAGAAATTCCTCCAGGAATTCCTCCAGAAATTCCTCCAGGAATTCCTCCAGAAATTCCTCCAGGAATTCCTCCAGAAATTCCTCCAGGAATTCCTCCAGAAATTCCTCCAGGAATTCCTCCAGAAATTCCTCCAGAAATTCCTCCAGAAATTCCTCCAGAAATTCCTCCAGAAATTCCTCCAGAAATTCCTCCAGGAATTCCTCCAGAAATTCCTCCAGGAATTCCTCCAGAAATTCCTCCAGGAATTCCTCCAGAAATTCCTCCAGGAATTCCTCCAGAAATTCCTTCAGGAATTCCTCCAGAAATTCCTCCAGGAATTCCTCCAGGAATTCCTCCAGAAATTCCTCCAGGAATTCCTCCAGAAATTCCTCCAGGAATTCCTCCAGAAATTCCTCCAGGAATTCCTCCAGAAATTGCTCCAGGAATTCCTTCAGAAATTCCTTCAGGAATTCCTTCAGAAATTCCTTCAGGAATTCCTCCAGAAATTCCTCCAGGAATTCCTCCAGGAATTCCTCCAGGAATTCCTCCAGAAATTCCTCCAGGAATTCCTCCAGAAATTTCTCCAGGAATTCCTCCAGAAATTCCTCCAGGAATTCCTACGGAAATTTCTTCAGGAATTCCTCCAGAAATTCCTCCAGGAATTCCTCCAGAAATTCCTTCAGAAATTCAAATTCCTCCAGGAATTCCTCCAGAAATTCCTCCAGGAATTTCTCAAGAAATTCCTCAAGGATTCCATCAGGAGTTCCTCCAGATGATCCTCCAGACATTCCTTCGGAAATTCCTCCAGGAATTCCTCCAGAAATTCCTCCAATAATTCCTCCAGAAATTCCTCCAGGAATTCCTTCAGAAATTCCTCCAGGAATTCCTCCAGAAATTCCTCCAGGAATTCCTCCAGAAATTCCTCCAGGAATTCCTCCAGAAATTCCTCTAGGAATTCCTCCAGAAATTCCTCCAGGAATTCCTCCAGAAATTCCTCCAGGAATTCCTCCAGAAATTCCTCCAGGAATTCCTCCAGAAATTCCTCCAGGAATTCCTCCAGAAATTCCTCCAGGAATTCCTCCAGAAATTCCTCCAGAAATTCCTCCAGAAATTTCTCCAGAAATTCCTCCAGAAATTTCTCCAGGAATTCCTCCAGAAATTCCTCCAGGAATTCCTCCAGAAATTCCTCCAGGAATTCCTCCAGAAGTTCCTCCAGGATTTCCTCCAGAAATTCCTCCAGGAATTTCTCCAAAAAATCCTCCAGGAATTCCTCCAGAAATGCCTTCGGGAATTCCTCAAGAAATTTCTTCGGGAATTCCTCCAGAAATTCCTTCAGGAATTCCTCCAGAAATTCCTTCAGGAATTCCTCCAGAAATTCCTTCAGGAATTCCTCCAGAAATTCCTTCAGGAATTCCTCCAGAAATTCCTTCAGGAATTCCTCCAGAAATTCCTTCAGGAATTCCTCCAGAAATTCCTTCAGGAATTCCTCCAGAAATTCCTTCAGGAATTCCTCCAGAAATTCCTTCAGGAATTCCTCCAGAAATTCCTTCAGGAATTCCTCCAGAAATTCCTTCAGGAATTCCTCCAGAAATTCCTTCAGGAATTCCTCCAGAAATTCCTTCAGGAATTCCTCCAGAAATTCCTTCAGGAATTCCTCCAGAAATTCCTTCAGGAATTCCTCCAGAAATTCCTTCAGGAATTCCTCCAGAAATTCCTTCAGGAATTCCTCCAGAAATTCCTTCAGGAATTCCTCCAGAAATTCCTTCAGGAATTCCTCTAGAAATTCCTTCAGGAATTCCTCCAGAAATTCCTTCAGGAATTCCTCCAGAAATTCCTTCAGGAATTCCTCCAGAAATTCCTTCAGAAATTCCTCCAGAAATTTCTTCAGGAATTCCTCCAGAAATTCCTTCAGGAATTCCTCCAGAAATTCCTTCAGGAATTCCTCCAGAAATTCCTTCAGGAATTCCTCCAGAAATTCCTTCAGGAATTCCTCCAGAAATTCCTCCAGGAATTCCTCCAGAAATTCCTTCAGGAATTCCTCCAGGAATTCCTTCAGGAATTCCTCCAGGAATTCCTTCAGGAATTCCTCCAGAAATTCCTCCAGAAATTCCTCCAGGAATTCCTCCAGAAATTCCTCCAGGAATTCCTCCAGAAATTCCTGCACATATTCCACCAGAAATTCTTCCAGGAATTCTTCTAGAAATTTCTCCAGGAATTCCTCCAGAAATTCCTCCAGAAATTCCTCCAGAAATTCCTCCAGAAATTCCTCCAGAAATTCCTCCAGAAGTTCCTCCAGGAATTCCTCCAGAAATTGCTCCAGAAATTCCTCCAGAAATTCCTCCAGAAATTCCTCCAGAAGTTTCTCCAGAATTTCCTCCAGAAGTTCCTCCAGAAATTCCTCCAGGAATTCTTTCAGAAATTCCTCCATGAATTCCTCCAGAAATTCCTCCAGAAATTTCACCAGAAATTCCTCCAGAAATTCTTCCAGGAATTCCTCCAGGAATTCCTCCAGGAGTTCCTCCAGAAATTCCTCCAGGAACTCGTCCAGCAATTTATCCAGAAATGCCTCCAGGTATTCCTCTTTAAATTTCTCCAGAAACTCTTCCAGGAATTCCTCCAGAAATTCCTTCAGGAATTCCTCCAGAAATTCCTCCAGAAATTCCTTCAGGAATTCCTCCAGAAATTCCTTCAGGAATTCCTCCAGAAATTCCTTCAGGAATTCCTCCAGAATTTCCTTCAGGAATTCCTCCAGAAATTCCTTCAGGAATTCCTCCAGAAATTCCTTCAGGAATTCCTCCAGAAATTCCTTCAGGAATTCCTTCAGAAATTCCTTCAGGAATTCCTCCAGAAATTATATCAGGAATTGCCCCGGAAATTCCTTCAGGAATTTCTCCAGAACTTCCTCCAGAAATTCCTCTAGAAGTTCCTCCAGAAATTCCTCCAGGAGTTTCTCCAGAAATTCCTCCAGGAATTGCTCCAGAGATTCCTCCAGGAATTTCTCCAGAAATTCCTCCAGAAATTTCACCAGAAATTTCTCCAGAAATTCTTTCAGGAATTCCTCCAGAAATTCCTTCAGGAGTTACTCCAGAAATTCCTCCAGGAATTCCTCCAGAAATTCCTCCAGGAATTCCTCCAGAAATTTCTCCAGGAATTCCTCCAGAAATCCCTCCAGGAATTCCTCAAGAAATTCCTCCAGGAATTCCTCCAGAAATTCCTCCAGGAATTCCTCCAGAAATTCCTCCAGGAATTCCTCCAGAAATTCCTCCAGGAATTCCTCCAGAAATTCCTCCAGGAATTCCTCCAGAAATTCCTCCAGAAATTCCTCCAGAAATTCCTCCAGGAATTCCTCCAGAAATTCCTCCAGGAATTCCTCCAGAAATTCCTCCAGGAATTCCTCCAGAAATTCCTCCAGGAATTCCTTCAGAAATTCCTCCAGGAATTCCTTCAGAAATTCCTCCAGGAATTCCTCTAGAAATTCCTCCAGGAATTCCTCCAAGAATTCCTTCAGAAATTCCTTCAGGAATTCCTTCAGAAATTCCTTCAGAAATTCCTTCAGAAATTCCTCCAGGAATTCCTTCAGAAATTCCTTCAGGAATTCCTCCAGAAATTCCTCCAGGAATTCCTCCAGGAATTCCTCCAGGAATTCCTTCAGAAATTCCTCCAGAAATTCCTCCAGGAATTCCTCCAGAAATTCCTCCAGGAATTCCTCCAGAAATTCCTCCAGGAATTCCTCCAGAAATTCCTCCAGGAATTCCTCCAGAAATTCCTCCAGGAATTCCTCCAGAAATTCCTCCAGGAATTCCTCCAGGAATTCCTCCAGAAATTCCTCCAGGAATTCCTCCAGAAATTCCTCCAGGAATTCCTCCAGAAATTCCTCCAGGAATTCCTCCAGAAATTCCTCCAGGAATTCCTCCAGAAATTCCTCCAGGAATTCCTCCAGAAATTCCTCCAGGAATTCCTCCAGAAATTCCTCCAGGAATTCCTCCAGAAATTCCTCCAGGAATTCCTCCAGAAATTCCTCCAGGAATTCCTCCAGAAATTCCTCCAGGAATTCCTTCAGAAATTCCTCCAGGAATTCCTTCAGAAATTCCTCCAGGAATTCCTTCAGAAATTCCTCCAGGAATTCTTCTAGAAATTCCTCCAGGAATTCCTCTAGAAATTCCTCCAGGAATTCCTTCAGAAATTCCTCCAAGAATTCCTTCAGAAATTCCTCCAGGAATTCCTTCAGAAATTCCTTCAGAAATTCCTTCAGAAATTCCTCCAGGAATTCCTTCAGAAATTCCTTCAGGAATTCCTCCAGAAATTCCTCCAGGAATTCCTCCAGGAATTCCTCCAGGAATTCCTCCAGAAATTCCTCCAGGAATTCCTCCAGAAATTTCTCCAGGAATTCCTCCAGAAATTCCTCCAGGAATTCCTCCGGAAATTTCTTCAGGATTTTCTCCAGACATTCCTCCAGGAATTCCTCCAGAAATTCCTTCAGAAATTCAAATTCCTCCAGGAATTCCTCCAGAAATTCCTCCAGGAATTACTCCAGAAATTCCTCCAGGAATTCCTCCAGAAATTCCTCCAGGAATTCCTCCAGAAATTCCTCCAGAAATTTCTCCAGAAGTTCCTCCAGAAATTTCTCCAGAAATTCCTCCAGAAATTTCTCCAGAAATTCCTCCAGAAATTTCTCCAGGAATTCCTCCAGAAATTCCTTCAGAAATTCCTCCAGAAATTTCTTCAGGAATTCCTCCAGAAATTCCTTAAGGAATTCCTCCAGAAATTCCTTCAGGAATTCCTCCAGAAATTCCTTCAGGAATTCCTCCAGAAATTCCTTCAGGAATTCCTCCAGAAATTCCTCCAGGAATTCCTCCAGAAATTCCTTCAGGAATTCCTCCAGGAATTCCTTCAGGAATTCCTCCAGGAATTCCTTCAGGAATTCCTCCAGAAATTCCTCCAGAAATTCCTCCAGGAATTCCTCCAGAAATTCCTCCAGGAATTCCTCCAGAAATTCCTGCACATATTCCACCAGAAATTCTTCCAGGAATTCTTCTAGAAATTTCTCCAGGAATTCCTTCAGAAGTTCCTCCAGGAATTCCTCCAGAAATTCCTCCAGGAATTCCTCCATAAATTCCTCCAGGAATTCCTCCAGAAATTCCTCCAGGAATTCCTCCAGAAATTCCTCCAGGAATTCCTCCAGAAATTCCTCCAGGAATTCATCCAGAAATTCCTCCAGGAATTTTTCCAGAAATTCCTCCAGAAATTCCTCCAGAAATTCCTCCAGAAATTCCTTCAGAAATTTCTCCAGAAATTCCTCCAGAAATTCCTCCAGAAGTTCCTCCAGGAATTCCTCCAGAAATTGCTCCAGAAATTCCTCCAGAAATTCCTCCAGAAATTCCTCCAGAAGTTTCTCCAGAATTTCCTCCAGAAGTTCCTCCAGAAATTCCTCCAGGAATTCTTTCAGAAATTCCTCCATGAATTCCTCCAGAAATTCCTCCAGAAATTTCACCAGAAATTCCTCCAGAAATTCTTCCAGGAATTCCTCCAGGAATTCCTCCAGGAGTTCCTCCAGAAATTCCTCCAGGAACTCGTCCAGCAATTTATCCAGAAATGCCTCCAGGTATTCCTCTTTAAATTTCTCCAGAAACTCTTCCAGGAATTCCTCCAAAAATTACTTCAGGAATTCCTCCAGAAATTCCTCAGGAATTCCTCCAGAAATTCCTTCAGGAATTCCTCCAGAAATTCCTTCAGGAATTCCTCCAGAAATTCCTTCAGGAATTCCTCCAGAAATTCCTTCAGGAATTCCTCCAGAAATTCCTTCAGGAATTCCTCCAGAAATTCCTTCAGGAATTCCTCCAGAAATTCCTTCAGGAATTCCTTCAGAAATTCCTTCAGGAATTCCTCCAGAAATTATATCAGGAATTGCCCCGGAAATTCCTTCAGGAATTTCTCCAGAACTTCCTCCAGAAATTCCTCTAGAAGTTCCTCCAGAAATTCCTCCAGGAGTTCCTCCAGAAATTCCTCCAGGAATTGCTCCAGAGATTTCTCCAGGAATTTCTCCAGAAATTCCTCCAGAAATTTCACCAGAAATTTCTCCAGAAATTCTTCCAGGAATTCCTCCAGAAATTCCTCCAGGAGTTACTCCAGAAATTCCTCCAGGAACTCCTCCGGAAATTTCTTCAGAAATGCCTCCAGCTATTCCTCTTTAAATTTCTCCAGAAACTCCTCTAGAAATTCTTCCAGAAATTTCTCTAGAAATTCCTCCAGGAAATTCTCCAGGAATTCCTCCAGGAGTTTCCCTAGAAATTCGTCCGAGAATTTCCCTAGAAAGTCCTCCTAGAATTTCTCTAGAAATTTTTCCAGGGATTCCTCCAGAAACTCATCCAGGAATTCCTCAAGAAATTCTTCCAAGAATTTCTTTAGAAATTCCTACAGGAATACCTCAAAGAATTTCTACAGGAATTCCTCCTGGAATTCCTTTAGATATTCTTCCAGGAATTCCTCTTAAAACTCCTCCAGGAATTCCTCAAGAATTTTTTTCACCAATTTCTGCAGAAATTCCTCCAGGAATTCCTTTAGAAATTTCGCCAGAAATTCCTCCAGAAATTCCTCCAGGAATTTCTCCAAAAAATTCTTCAGGAATACTACCAGGAATGCCTCTAGGACTTCTTTCAGGAATTTCACCAGGAATTCCAGCGGGAATTCCACCGTGAACCAGCCAGGAATTCCTTTTGGAACTCCATCAGGATGCTCCACTTTTTTTTTTTAATTTTCGACTTATCGTGCTTTGAATTCTACGGGCGCACTCGCCCGGACAACCTCCAGGAACCGGAATTATTCCGGTGTATTTTGTGAACAAACCCGATGGCGTCGCCACCACCCGCAGGCAATGGGTTTCCCTCTGCTTCTACTGCTGATGTTGGTAGTGGTGGTTCAATGGCATTCTCTAGTCTACAACAATGGTTTTAACCTACTGGGATGCTTCCACTTTTTTGCTGTTTTTTTTCAGGAGATTTTGTGGGTTTGGTGAAAGCAATGATGCCAGCCAACAGCTGATGATGGTGCAGCAGCAAATGGTAATTCCGCTTTCTGGTGAAGCGAGCGTGGGTGGGTAGAAACAGAAACGGGTGCAATTATTAAAATATGAGACTGGCAGTACCACTCTTGCTTGGCGCGGAACGAAATTGGTGAATATTAGCTTGTTAGTGGTTACCAGGCGTCGCGATGGGATGGATGATGTTGCGGTGAGTTTGGCTGAAGAAGTAGCGCGGTATGATTCCGGGAAGGAAGTACAATGTGGGGAGAGTTGCTGGATAATTGGTTAGGTGGAATTATACTTTCAGGCTCATTTTTAGAATGGGATTCATAATTAAAGATTATAGCGGAAAAATGTCGAAACATTCACCTTTCTGTAAAATCCTGAGCAGGTTTATGTCAGTTTTATGTCTAAGTTGCCTATTACTGGCATGTACCAGATTTGACGGTACATATGTCGGAACGTATTTGAAAAAAAAACTTGAAATTAGAAGACACAGAATTTTGATAAATTGACCAATTGAGAGATGAAATCGTGTAAAAAACTCACGTTCTGGTGGGATTCGAACCCACGACGACGGAATTGATAAAATTGAAGGGTTCCTGGTTTGGGCTTGGAATCAATTTGGCTTTTTGTTCCACAGAATCGTTATCTGTCTTGTGACTGAGTTGGTTGAAGTGCCGATCCAGCGAATTTGGAGTCGTGGGTTCAAATCTCACCGGAACGCGATTTTTTTTAACAATTTAATCTCTCAATTTTCGGAATAATCAACATTCTGTGTCTTCTAATTTCCAAGTTTTTCCAAGTAATGACGAAGCTTCGAGAAATAAAATTAAATGAAAAACATTTCAAATCAATAATATTATCAAGCATACAAACACACAAAATCTATGTTCGGATGCACTATAAGCAGTACTATCCGAGTAGCCAATTTTCCTAATTGAACCAGACAGGCATTTTTCCTCTTCCATTCCAACATGAAAACGAATCACGTGAATCACGGTTCATGCAAATGTCTGACCAACTTATGAACTTCAACCTGCGACCTCTAGTAAACAGTTCCACCGAAGAAAAATGCAAGTAAAAACGGCTTGTTTGGCGAACTTTGTCAAAGTCTTTGCTTCCCTGCCCTGCTACTAGTACGGAGGCGGAAAATTTACCTACTTTCACGTTCACTTACGGCAAAGTGTGGTAAATTTTTCTCGCTGGGATAGTTTTCCATCTACTCTCCGTGCGACGGTGCTTTCAAGATTCAGGATTCAACCGGCATCGAACCGGAACATGGTGATAAATGTCCCGAGGTGGTTGGCGTTGGGTTGGTTGCTGGTACGCTACTGATGCCATTGCAGGGGAGTAACTTTTGCCAAATTCGGGGACCGATCCCAAAAATAGACGCCCGAAAAACGAGAAGTGAAACCGGTGCGGCGGCGGAAAGTTCTTTTGTTAGCAGAATGCGAGTTCAACCAGCCACCGCACAGACCGGATTGTATTCGGTGTTCCCCTGGGAGGAGGGAAAGATGGTACGGGAAATGGCTGTGTTAGTTTACTCTCGTGCTATCGCTAACTTGCCATAGCCATACCCTACATATGTAGCCAAAGAAAGAAGTTAAATTGAAGAACGTCACTTGGGGAAAAAAGTCCCCAGAAAGTAGACTTTTGTGAAAGGAAACTTTTATCCTCGCTGTGACCTAAAGAAAGCGAATCGACTTTTGTCGAAGTTGCAGGCTTCAGTGACTATTGAGCGTTGGAACTCCCACACGTTCAGTCAATATACAATGGGAACGTGCGGAAAAAATTATCTTGCTCTCGCAGCAGAGGAATCCCGCTAAGGTCGTTAGAACGGAGCTTGGTTTCGTGTTTTTTTTTATATGTGAACGGGAATTCAGTAATGAAGTGTCCCTGAACTTTTGGAACTAGAAATGCTATTTAGTTGTCGATACACAAAAACTGCAGAATCTTAAATTTATGGTATAATACACTGACGTTCACGATTCACAGGGGTTGAGAAAATGTAAATCACAAATTTCAGTGAACATCTTACAGGAACGAACCATGTATAAGATGCCAAGAGATTTTTGCTTTGGATCCAGAAGAGTCTTGCTCTAAAGTTCAGAAGCATACCACCTGTAATCCTCGTTGATGTTGCTTGGAGAAATAAAGTAGGCTTAGAGGTCAACACCTCTAGAATCCTCCACACACACAAAAAAAATAATTTTACCGACGCCGTAATTTCGTAAAGGTCATAACTGATCCGAATGTAATGCATAAGCAAAGATAACCGTACACATCGTAGTTGCTACTCCGTGATTGACCAGAACAATCGAAGTTGCACAGAGAATCAATGAATGGTGCTTGGGACTAACTACACATTCTCAATGTGCAAAATTCGAGAGTTCAATGTTTTAAAGTCAATAACGGCGCCGGCATGTCCTTACGGTCATCGGGAAAGGGGAGGAATGGTAATTTGACAACCGTTGTTACTAGAAACCGTGGAATCCACAGCATCCCCACAGTTGGCTCGGGAAGGCATGTTTGTTAGTGGGGTAGGGTAAGGTGCCCAACTAACAATTGCAAGTCACAAACAAGCAAGCTTGCTGAATTGTTGCTCAATAATGGTAATGATAGCTGAACTAAAATTATGCTTTACACATAACTGTTTAAATGATTTTTCAATTGAGAAAATAGTCAATGTTCGACTTTCCTCATCGGAATCAACAATAATAATTTAAAACACTTTTCAAAAGTTTAACAAGAAATTTATTCGACAAGCATTGATTCCTTAACAAAAGAGTTTAACAAAACCTTTGTCTGCATCTTATTAAGCTGATGTATCGATAAGCATATGCTCTGAAAAATGTGCTTTTCACTTTTCAAATAAACGCCTTCAGCCCGTCATAGTTTGACTCGGAACTTTGTTCGGATTATGGGATAAATTATGGCTAAAACTGTTTAGACAACCGAACCAGTCGAGTCAAGTACAAGACACTGAAGACGACCTTACAGTTGAGGTCGAAATACGTATCTGTCAAAGGATGCAAATTCTTAGTGGAATTCAAAGGAACAGTACTTAACGCGATTTTCTTTTTATTAAACCGAACCAAGTTATTAAAGAATCAAAATTTCAAAAGAATCACATAAATAGAACAGAATAGAATTATGTAGTTTAACATTGAGTGCCAAGAGACGTAATCAAAGTAAAAATGAGGCATTTATTTATTATTATTAGTCTGTAACAAGATATATTGTACCTCGATTATTATATTTTCTTATTGGATCGATGCATTTGACATTTCAGTGCTGTCGTGTTACTGAATGTTGTTCCTACAGTCACTATTACAAGTTTTATTTTTTGTGTTAAATGTGCTATTTTAACTTGTAAGTATTCCACTAGTATTAATGCACATTTATAGGGCTCTGGAAGAATAGAGGCCCATAATCCTATTTCCATTGCCAACATTCAGGACATTTCGGGTCGTGATTAAATACTAGAGATGTAAACCTTTCTCTAGCACAGACTTGAAGTCATAGAACTCTAGTGGTGAGACCCGAATCGGGATGCCCCCTTAGGATTAGAAATTCCTAGACAAAACCAAAACTACGAAAGCAACTAAGGGGCTGTTCATAAACCACGTAGACCAAAATTTGGCCATCTCAGATCCCCCCAATCCCCCCTCGTAGATTTTTGTCCATACAAAAATTTTGAAATTTGTATGGAGCGTAGACTTTGGCCAGACCCCCCCCTCCCCCCAAAAAGTCTACGTGGTTTATGAACGGCCCCTAATGCTGCAAACAAAAGGCCACCTGCCAGAGAAAATACGATCACAGGATTGACTGATGAACCAATAACATTAATGAAACCTCGTCATTCTGTCATTGGAAATTGTTATCCAATAGGGTAACAGGGCAAAATTTATGTTCAGTGTTGTATTTGTCCATTTGCGATGTCCTAATTTATTACGCATTTGTAAGGTTCCACTATACATGTTATATTTTCATGTGCATTTGTAGTGCTTCATTATTTTTCCGTAATATCACCTAGATAATCAAACGGCATTCAGAAATCGACACATTTAAAATATCCCTAAACATCCTTATGCACTATTTATTGACCATAAAATCAAGATTCCATGACAAAAGCATAAATAAAAAAAATTGCTTAACGGATCTTCGACTGTGCATGAGTAGATTACCTGAACAGATGCTATGAATGCATCATGTCCAAGACCATACCGCATCCACTTGTTGCCATACATGTATAAAGATCAATATTTAACAATAAAAATAACATTTGCAATTAATACGTCTGGAAACAATATCTTCAATAAGGACCAACATTTTTTGAACGGCGTTCAAAATTCAAAATTCAATCAATGAACGCATTCGATGCAAGTTTCCTCACCGTGCGATAAAAGTGCTGACAGTGAAATCATAATGGAAAACACGTGTTTTGGGCTGAACAGCTGTTGAAGTATAAGGCGTTGTTCAGTTGATTACCACGTGCTGTGCTAATTCACCACTGCTGAACACAAGTTCAGGAGTGATCATTATTGAGTCATGGGAAGATTATGTTTTGCTTTGGGTGCTGCATCTCACCATCTCTAGGATGGCGCAGATAGGAAGGCATGCGGCTGACAATCGACAGGTCTCGAGTTCTAATCCGGATTTAGGTAATTTTATATGTAATTCTTATTTCATACTAGGTGTTCTCAACATAAGAGCAAATAATTACCTCTCGTGAGAGTTCAACATTTTTGAATTTTATTTATTTTCAGTCATTTTTGCCAAAGCTTAATAACAACTTTCTTGTACATTTGTAAAACGCTTTGAACAAAAAAAAATAAGTTGGTGCACAACATGATGCTTTATAACTTCTCCAAATTTGTGTGAACAGAACCCGAACATAGGTTGTACGTGAAAATAATTCAAATGTTATTCAAAATTATGCTGATTTAATTCGTCATAATGGTGCCTGTTAAATGAGTGATTGTGGATCTTGGAGTCACCTCTGGTAGATGACCCACAAGTCTTATAAAAATACACGCCATCACGATTACGATTTATTTGGTCGCGATGACCACCCCACTCAACAGTAAGAGTAATGCACTGCGCATACGTCAACTGTCTTTCAATGTTGAACGTGTCTGCGCATTGATCGTTCACTTAACCGTGAAAACTGACAGACCCACGAAAATTGTCACGTGATTCTGATCCCGGGTTCCGCACTCGCGTTCCCATCACTTTTACCTGAAAATCGTCCGCCACTCGAAAAATCTCGATCAGTTCTGATTCCGCATCCCTCACGTCCCCATCACCCTACTGAGAAAACCAACCGATTCGGATCAATATACAAATTCATGCAATGGCAGGCAAAGAAAGTCCTTCAATTTATAATTGTGGAAATACTCAAAGAACACTAAGTTGATGAAAGACAGGCCAAGTTGCAATGGAAACGTAGAGCCATAAAAAAGAAGAAAAAGAAGAAAACAGCTGCCCGCTTATGTTTTGTGACCTTATGAGTCCCAGATAACATTCATCGCATTTGAATTCCAAAACGTGTGTTTCAGGCCTTAAGGTGATGTAGGTTTATTATACGTGTTCTTCGAAATAAATTGGGCATCAAGGATCTGCGATTCCTATTTTTGAACGAAGAGAATCATATATACAGCTTTGTTTATAAAAATAGCAGTGAGAGCCGTTTTCCATACAAAATAGCCAACTTTGTAAATGTCACGGACTACCTTTGAAAAATGCCAAATGATATTCACCGTGAGTATCATTTGCATTTTTCGAAGGTAATCCGTGACATTTACCCTAAATATTCGAAAAATAGCGGTTTTTCCGTGACTTTCTTGCAGAACTGGTTTAGCCGCACAAGTTTTTCATATACCATATTCTCAGGTTCAGCTTCTAAAATGAGCTGTAGGTGATTGAATTTAGATATGACGAAATGAATTTTTCAGCACTGCATGTGTGTTCAGCAAGTAATAATGCAAAGGAAGCAAACATACGACATGTCCATGAACATTTCCTGCGCTGTCTTGTTTTTCATAATTGTTGCCTTCTGATAAGTGTAAGCTTTTTCGAGCATTTATATCATATATGGTCGGGTTTCCGGACCCCATCCGAAACCCAGAAAGTTAAACCGACAGGATCGGGTTTCGGGTCTCAAACTATATCAACACGTAACGAAGGGGAGTTCGACTGGAATTTGGTATTACGTGGGTTTCGGCTTCTCAGTCCTGAATTTTGCGTCGACTACTTGGTTATCTTCGCCTACGTTTCGACCCGGGATGGGGCCTGCTTCAGGGCCTAAAATTTATTTCAATTAATTACAAAGTTTTGTTTTTTGGACAATTACAAACTTACTCGATATTGGACCCCAGGCGCCTTTCGAAGCTCGTCTTTGATGGAACACACTCAGCGAGGTGACGAAATTGAGGCCATGAAGGTATCCCTTTTAAGGTTAAGACGACAAGTTAAAATAATTTTCACAAAATATTAAAAGTCGGTAGCTAAAGGGACGATTTCTCTCTAAAACGGGCATCGCTAAATAGGAGATACATTAGTCACATCACATTCATTTTTGTGCGTTCCATAGCTTTCTGGACTTACGTCTGTCTTTACCGGAACGTCTCAACGGTTTCATTTGATTTTTCAATCAGCTGTTTTTCGAAAAAAGGGTTTTAGGGATTTGGCACTAGTTGGTTACACCGGGTTTGGGTATGGCTCACCAATAAAACTATTGGTTAGTATGGGTGCTACGAGAGAGAGAATCTGAGGTGTTCATTATTGTATTCTCATCAGCTGAAGTACTCTGTGAGTGACTTGCAAACCGTGAGAATTTCTCTGTTTGCAGTTGTTTGATGGAAGAGAGAAGGTAACTGTATGCCGTACTCAATCCATCGGTGTCGGTGCGCTGGTTTACAGTATGCGCCGTTCCTCGTATATGGCACATCTTCAGTGTGGGAAGAGATTGGTTTTTGAAGGTGATGCCGACGATCTTCGGGTTGTTGATATCGAACCAGTGTTGGTGGGATATACAATGATCCATAAGGGCAGTTTTCTCTTCTAACTGCTGAATGCTAGGATCGCTATACTGAACTCCACTGTCCAAGAGTCTTTGAAGAGCGTTGATATGTGTATTGTGTCCATACATCAGAGTTTTCAATCTATTTCTTGTCATGCCCACAAAGCAACATCTACAGTCCCTGCAGTTTACCTTGTATACGACATTGCTTTTATCCATTAGGGAGATCGGATCCTTCGCATTTTTATAGAGACAGCTGACTGCGTGCTCGTTTTTACACGTAATGCCTACGGATGGCAGGCTATTCCAAAGTATTCGTTTTATCTGTGGTGTTAAACCAGGAACCAGGAAGAAGGCCCCATCCCGGGTCGAAACGTAGGCGAAGATAACCAAGTAGTCGACGCAAAATTCATGACTGAGAAGCCGGAACTCACGTAATATATCAACACGTTTTGCCCCATTACCGTTGTAACTCTAAGGAAATATTGCATCTTGATAAATAAGGGTGGGAATGTTACATTTCAGTTGATCGACGTTGAATAGTGATATAAAATTCCTAGAATATCGTGTCCCTAACAAAATCAATGAAGGAACGACTGGAAGTGTCCAGTGCATTTCAAATCATCAAAAAGTATACGTTGATTGAATGGATCTCAAAACGGAATGTGATTCTGCTCACACACCGTATCGATATAAAACCTTTATCGCAATAAAGGAAGCTCCTTCCAACCCCTACAATTTCTTGACAATATGAATTCCAATGATATTGCCTTTCGTTTCACAACAACCAAGTTCCATCCAAGCCGGCAAACTGGCTCACGTGCATATCATCATCAGCACAACATGTGCGCAACGAAGCATTTAATGCCATAAATCCCATCTCTGATATGTGTGTTGCGCCGAGATAAGCAATGCGATAAAGCATTTCCGAATGTCATCATGTGTAGGGAATTCTGTCCTGCAGAGCTGCTGCAGCATCGCAATCACACTGGTACTGGCACACAGACCCGCCCGCCCACACCGCACATACGCATTCCCTCCGACCGTTTAGAGGGCTACCCATCCGAGCCCTGCGGAACTTACGAGCATGTCCGTAGCAGCCGGCTGGCTCTGTGTGTGGTACAAAAAGTTTCTCAGCTGTCCCTTGGCAAATATCAAAGGGAAAGTCTGTCATTCCTGGAGTGATACACACCTCCACAATCCGAGTTGATGCATTCCGGAAAACTCAGTTCATCATCACCTATAAATGCATCTCCCCCGCCCCCCGGGTCCGGACTGGAGCGGCAATGGGGGGAGGGTGACGATGGCTTTTGATGTCACAATGCATGCATTACTCCCCGCCCGAAAACCAGATGAGAGATGCATGCAGTTGCTCACTGCGTACGACAGTTGTTGCACAATTCGAAACGACTACGACGACGATGACGACGATACAGTCAACGTGAAAGCTTCGGCAAAAGGAAAGACCTAACGTGATTTATGTCTAAATTAAACATTTTCTTGCAAATTATAATCAGAAATTTAAATTTATAACAAAATATTCACCTTCTAAGGCTTTGGCTGTGTGTGAACGGTGCGGGATAGGGACTCGTTCCGGAGCGAGCAAGATTGACACAATTTCTGAACGGATAGGGATAAACCCGAAATTCATGCCTTTGCACAAATGTTGGATCCTCCCGTGCTGCAGCCAACAGGACCGAACGCCTGCAACCGTTCCATAGACGGGACTCCGGCAGAGGAATGCGACTGTTGAGCTATTTCGGGGGCGCCTGCCTGCCTGGTCTGACGTACGATAACAATGATGATGAGGCTCTCTCCTGGTGAGGATGAGAGGACCACGGCGACGATGATGGTTTGAAAGCACATCTTTGGACTCGTTGTGTCGACGTGGCCCAAAGTCAAAGTCAAAGATGTAGTTATACGAGAGCCGAGTGCCTGTGTGCTCCAGGTTGGTTGGTATGTGCGTTTTAGAGGATAGAAATTTAATTAAATCCGGTAACGGGACTAAAAGCCAGTCCCGGACACTAACTATGTGAGGGGAGAATGTGACCCACAGTGCTTCGCTCGGTGGTAGTGATGATGACGACGACGATGATCAGAAATAACCCGACTATGGCTTGAACCTTCCGGGATTGTGTGGTCGTTCTGAGAGCGGGTTGATGATCTCAACGAAGCGGGAAAGTGGAAATCATGGATGGGGCAACGAAATTGTGGGTGTTTACTTTGGATACACAAACTGCATACGAAATGTGGCCGGCTGCACGTGAGGGTTGACTGTTGATGTACATACGGAAAGTTTGATCACGACGGGTGCAAAATTGTACTACTTTGTGCTGTGCAGGGGGAGACTTGCCCATGGGACCTCGTACATGTTTAGAGGCATTTTTTCGCAATTTATGTTGCATTGTGGTATTTGAGCAACAGACAAAGTATGCTGAGGAATTACGTCCGCTAAGTATCAATTATACATTAGGGTGTCCCAGAGCATGAGCATAGATGACCGCACAATTCGTAGTTGCTACTCCATGATTGACCAGAGCAATCGAAATTGCACAAGGAACCAATGAATAGGGCTTGGGACTAGCTTACTATTCTCAATGTACACAGATTATCACAATACTCCAATTATACATTAGGGTGTCCCAAAATAGAAAAAGTGTCAAAAAGTTAACTTGCTCACCCTTAGAATGATAGATTAGGGTCCTAGCAACAATAGTTCCATACATGGAAACTCAATCAAAAAATATTTAGAGGTTGCACACATCGGTTTTATGAAAAATGGACGATTTTTGGTATTTTTGCCAAAAAAATGCTAATATGAGTTGAAAAACATAAATCATAGTTCTGGGTCCCGTAAACAAAGTTTGGAGGGAGTTTAGGTCATCAAATCTGATTTTATATATTTGGCAAAGGTTAAAATATCCAAAAATCGCAATTTTTTTCACCAAATTTTTCAAAAATGCTGAATTTATAAGGATATTGAAATTTTTCCTGTGATTTGTAATTCCCTTATTATATACCAAATTTATTATTTCGGCTCAAGACAGTTTTGAGCTATCTCTTTCATGAGCTGAGATATCGGTATAATAATAATAACACAATCAATGAAAAAATCGTGTTTTCTTACGTTAATCGATTTTGTTCACTAGTTTCCATGACTACCATGCAAACAACACACGATAAATGTCTGACATAATAGTACGTGCAAGTGTACATTTATGAAGAATTTCAGGATTTATTGGGTTGCTTTGATCATTACTGATTCATACTGCATGACAGTAACAATATGTAAAGGTTTTGAGAGTTAATCATCGTTTAATATTTACATATGCTGAACATAACTTTTCACACCCTCTAAGGATAGATTTTTTTTTCTTGGATTTCATCTGTTGATCAGATAACAGCACACACTTAGAAAAAAATCAATATTTACATATGCTGAACATAACTTTTCACACCCTCTAAGGATAGATTTTTTTTTTCTTGGATTTCATCTGTTGATCAGATAACAGCACACACTTAGAAAAAAATCACTGACTTCGGTAATATTTTACCGAAATCTCAACCGTTTAGTTTTTTACCGGAGAAATTCGGTGACGTTTACCGAACTTCGTTAAAATTTGACAGATAAACGATAACATTTTACCGAAATTTTTTAATTTTCACAGAATCTCGGTAAAAAACCATTACCGAACGTTCAGCAGTTGAGATTTCGGTAAAAATTACCGAACGCGACTAGCTGTGTAGCAAGCCACCGATTCAAAACTTGTAATTTTGGTTGGAAATTATGTTTTAACAAGTAAGCTGCGCAGCAGAAAGAAACATTGGCATTTCCTAGGTTAACACCTCTTGTAACATATTAGACAAGTCACTGAGATATATTTATTTTTATTTAATAATAGTGGAATCTAAACATCCTGATGCTTTCTGAAATCCTACCCTAGCTGCAAATATGTGCGCAAATGGTTTGCTTTTAAAATCAAATTATATAATAGATTCAATATTATGTTAAGAATCAGCATTAGTTAAAATTCGCAATAAAAAGAAGAAAACATATCCTAATATTCGTAAAAATTCCTGCATTTCCATGCACATATTTAAGTTTTTATGTCGGTTGGCTGAAACTATAAAACTATATTTTTCTTTCTTACAGTTTTGATTAGCTATTTCATTTCCAATTTAGTTGTTTTCAATGTTAGAACAATAGTTCTGGTATAACTAGAACGAACCTATATGTTTGCTTAACAAGAGCACCAATATCTATTTAAAAAGGTAAACATTGTTGAGCGATCTACACATCACTCAAAATATATCATAGAACTTCACACATGGAATTTGATTGTCTGACTTGCGATCTGTTATATAATTAAAATTTCGCAGCGAGTAACTTCTTGAGTCTTTCTTTGAACCGGTAAGCACAGTCAATGTAAAATTATCAAAGTAACCCAAATATTTCTGAAAATCTTAAAAAATGTGTACTTGCATAATATAACATGTCAAACACTTGTCATTTGTTTTTTTTGCATGGTAGTCATAGAAACTAATGAACAAAAACAAATAACATGTGAAAATCCGATTTTTTCATTGATTATGTTATCACTATTATGCCGATATCTCAACTCATGAAGGAGATAGCTCAAAACTGTCTTCAGCCGAAATAATCTACACACTTAGAAAAAATCACTGACTTCGGTAATATTTTACCGAAATCTCAACCGTTGAGTTTTTTACCGGAGAAATTCGGTGACGTTTACCGAACTTCGTTAAAATTTGACAGATAAACGATAACATTTTACCGAAATTTGGTAATTTTCACAGAATCTCGATAAAAAACCATTACCGAATGTTCAGCAGTTGAGATTTCGGTAAAAATTACCGAACGCGACTAGCTGTGTACACAAAATTGGCTATAAAATAAAGGAATTGTGAATCACAGGAAAAATTTAAAAATCCTTATAAATTGAGCATTTTTGAAAAAATTGGTGGAAAAAATTCCCCTTTTATGATATTTTAACCTTTGCCAAATATATAAAATCAGCTTTGCTGACCTAAACTCCCTCCAAACTTTGTTTGCGGGACCCAGAACTATGATTTACTTTGATTGGTGACTTTTATTTCTTTTATTTTTCAACTCATATTAGCATTTTTTTGGTAAAAATACCAAAAATCGTCAATTGTTTATAAAACCGATGCGTGCAACCTCTTAATATTTTTTGATTGAGTTTTTATGTATGAAACCATTGTTGCTAGGACGAGCTTGGTGGTCTAGTGGTTACCGCTTCTGATTCATATGCAGAAGGTCCTGGGTTCAATCCCTGGCTCGTCCCTTTCCTCCTACTTTGTATCTTTCTATCTACTTTCTCTCTCACTTTCTCTCTCGTACATATACATCTCATGTATATTCGTATGTTCGTAGCGATCGCTAGAACCAGAAGCGGATTGAAAAAAAAGCCGTTTCCCTTCCTTCCAACTTTCATTACAGCACAGTGCCAATCTATCATATAACGCCTACAAGTTATGCTACCAAGCGGACTGTGCCGCTTCACAGTAATCTTCACACAATCTATCGCTTTACGCCTGGCACCCTTGCACCAGCAATGCATGATTCATGTGCCAAAAATAAACATTTCCCACCAACACACCAACATCCGCATGGCCTTGTGCAGGCGCAGAGGATTCAACGGCCTGATTTGGGCAAGCGATTGCAATCATCACTTCCCTCCGCTTCCCCATTGACCTGCAACCTGACGCAGCAGGCGCCATTGTCGCCTAAAAATACAAGACCACCAACGCTCACACACTGAAGATGCCTGTTAGTCCCAAGCAACTGTCTCATTGGTTTCTTGTGTGAGTGTAGCTGATCTGGCGATACTGGAGTTGCCACTGCGGGCGGTCAATCAAGCTCAAGCTCAAGCTCAAGCTCAATGAAACTTTTGTTGCTAGGACCCTAAGCTATCATTCTAAGGGTGAGCAAGTTAACTTTTTGACACTTTTTCTATTTTGGGACACTCAATTATACATGTTTTTATTTAAATCTACAGATTAAAAAAACATTATTTAGCCAGGGCCCGTGATGCAAGTGCAAGTGGTCTCACGTTTGCATCATAAGCAGATGGTCACAGGTTCGATCCCAGCCCCGGCACTTTCGTCAGTTGCTCTTTCTCCCTTAGAGCAACTGACACTGACCCTCTTCTGAGCCCATGGCTCAAACGGACCCGGATACTTGGACTTCGGCGAACGGCAACTCATAATGTACCCCCAATCGGACTGGAAAAAGAAATATTCAACAGCCACGGACAGGGTACACTCAGCGAAAAAAAACTAGCGAAATTTATCGAAATACCTTATGAAAATTTGCTATAACTAATTCTTATGGATGACATAAGAATACCTTATGAAAATTGATCGTGCTTGCAATGACAAATTTCATAAGATAGACTTATGAAAAGAACAAAAAATCTTAAAATGATGCAGACTGGATTCGAACCATGAACGTCGGGATCACCGAGCCCGTGTTTTACCCACACGGCTACCGACGCTTGAGAATACCATGTTGCTAAACATGAATAAAAGCCAAGCTGTGAGACGATTTTACGTCATAGAGTGACCTTGTGAAATTCATCCGAATCATTATGAATTATTTAAAGGCCGTTTCATAAGTTGGGCCTTATGGAAATCTTAAGGTTATTTGGCTGAGTGTAGAAAAGTGACAGCAGCGCAAAGGCAACCAATTACAATTAGAATAGAATAAATTTAGGCGCTGTATAAAGTATGTGCAGCTGCCAATTGGAATCGCTCACGCAGTGCCCTGGTGGACAGAAAGAGCTGTAAATTAGGTAAAGTGGTAAGGTAAGATTAAGGTTGAGAATAAAAAAAAAGGCATTATTTACATATAAATGCATACATTATTTCAATCTGTATCGGAAAACTGTAGGTCTGTTAATATGAGGAATGCTTATTATTTATGTTTTCCGTCCTTTTACTACGTTTGGTCGGTTAATTTCAGGGGGTTTTGAAACGTTTTAGGGGACTTTAGAGGAGTTTAGGGGATTTAAAAGAAAGTTTATTAAAAATGCAGGGATGCAGAGACTTTCAAGAGTTTTAACCCTTTGAAGCCGATTTTTTCCAATCGTTATTGTACATTTTTTTTCTACGTATTTCTGTAGTTTTGGTGCTCAACAGCATAGAAAGGGTAGAATATGATGTATAATATTTTTTATGCAATTCAGTATCATAATTTACATTTTATATAACTCATTTTGGTATAGACTGTTTCAGAAATTATAAATACACTTTGTTTATTAAATTAAATGAACTGTTCTAATGATTTTTACCAACTTCTTTCAGAGTATAGCATATTGTACTCGATATTTTTATATTTCCATTCAATTGTCTTAATATTTTAAAGAACAGTCGAGTTCTCTAACAAATAACCTAATTTTTCAAATTTGCATTTGTACAAAGGTGTTTTTGAATGATTTTAACATTTTTTATCAGTAAACACCACAAATTATCTAAATTTTTATCACATTCGCTTTCTCAACAAGTTGTCTAAGGAATGCCTTGATCAAAATGTGGGAAAAATCGATAAAGGCATTTCCACAACATTTTTTCGGAGATCAAGTTTCTCATTTTTTAAGGTTTTCTACGGAACATAAGAACTACCACACAGTTTCTTAGCTTTCCTGAACGCAATTAATCTAAACAAACTTATTTTTTCAGCTCATTCGATCCTTCAGATGGCAAAGCTTGTCATACCTAAAAACGAATGCAGTAAACAGTAATTAAGACATTCGTTTGCTTAACGTTTGTTGCTACTGGTGTTGTTGAGAAATTTGAAACAAAAATTTTTGTTTTGAGAAGAGCCGCAATGGTGGTTCTTGATCTAATATTCTGGTAAAAAATAATCTTACCAATTGAGAAATATCTTTTATTATCGATACAGCAATTTTTATTTTGTTTTGAAATTAAATATTTTATCTGTGAGATTTTTTTCTTTTCTACTATGCTACATTTTTTGACCACTTTGTGCAACTTCTAATTTTAATCATCTAGTTTACAGAGCCCTATTTTTTAACTTTTACCAGAAACATCAACAAAATTGGTATTATTTGCTTCGTTAGCATGTTTACTATAAGAGCTAGAAGAAACATTTTTGGATATTGTGCTCAAATTGAAATGGCAGGTTATCGTTAGTGTATTTATAATTTCTGAAACAGTCTATACCATAATGGCCGATTTTTTCGAACTGGCTCATTATGCAACTGAAATGAGTTGCATAATGAAAAATAGTTGTATAATGTTCATAATGCAACTCATTTGAGTTGCACTCAAATGGGTTGCATTATGAAAAAATCATTGCATAAAATTTTGTATGGAACTCGTTGCAAAAAGTTGATTTTTTACAGCACTCTTCGTATTTATCCCACTCGGCAAGCCTCGTTGGATAAATGTACGACTCGTGCTGAAAAAATCAACTTTTTGCAACTCGTTACATAAATAACTATTTCCTGATATCCTAGGTTATCCAAATTGTTTTTGAGCATAGATGCTAAAGCATACGGGTGTAACAACGGTAACTTCTTTCATTATACAAAGCTACGATTTGGATTCTATCATGTCCAGTAAGTCTTCTGAAAGTTCAATAGACAGTATCAGATCGGTTGAAATATCTTTGGTCATCCAAACTGACTTTGAGTTCAGATCCTGAATTCAACAGGTGTAACGTCCAGTATATCATGACCAATAAATCTTCTGAATGTTAAATGTCAGATCGGCTGGGGTCATCAAAACTGTTATAATGTTAAAAATCTAGCATCTCTGTTGTAATGATTCTATCTATTTCATTTGCTTAGCGTAAATAACAATCATAATTAAGCTGAATCAACAATCCTCGGGCGCGTCCTACATTTGCCTTCAGATTTGTGTTCGAGATGTGGCTTCGTCCTATTTTCACCTTAGCTAGAAGTTCTTAGCTGTAGGGAAGTTTAGTAATTCTGAAATATCTCAAAGGTATTTTGGAATAGCTCTGAGTTTCACAGAAGTTCACGAATCTGGATGAGTTAGACTAGGTAACGTAACTTTTAAATAATAACTTCAACGAATTCAGATTTTAAAAAATGAGTTTCATAAAAAATTGAACAACCTTAAATGTTTCAACATTTGACTTTGCAGAATATTAGGAAATGTGGTTCATTATGTACCATTATTTAGTGAAGCAGGATAGCATTGCAAGTGTGGATATAAAAAGCTGTGTATTTTATGAAAGATTGGATGACCTAAGTTATCACAAATCTATTATGAAGTGACCCTTGAGAGTTACAGAAGGGTTTGAAAGGAGTTTCAACACCAGTCAAGATGTTTAAGGAGATTATAAGGGCTTCAAGTGTGTTTTCAAAGGTTTTAGAAGGCTTCATATGAGCTTTAGGAGACTTCCCTGGTGTTGCAGGAGGGTTTTCTGGTATATGAGGAGAAGTATCTGGAAGGCTCAAGGAATTAAAGAGGGATTATAATGCGTTTCAAGCAGGGGCGCCAACTTGGTCAAATTATTGGGGGGGGGGGGGCAAAGCCTGTTTTTACTGATTTTTTGTATGGGAAAATTTAAAAATCGTCAATTATTCGGGGGGCAAAACCATGCTTGACCCCCCCCCCCCTAAGTTGGCGCCTATGGTTTCAATGTGCCATGGCTATGGGTATTCAGTATGACCATGCTGAAGGTGATGGGTTCCATTCTCGGACGGTCTTTTCGAAATGGAAATTTTCTTGACGTCTTTGGGCAAAGAGTATCTTCAAGCCTGCCATACACACATGTGAGGAGGTCATTGGCAGAGGAAGCTCTAAAGTAGTAACTTCATCGAACATCTAAGAAGCAATCTTTGTCCCAGGAAGATGAACAAGGAGAAAAGAGCTACAGAGGGTTTAAGAGGTTCAAGAAATTCAAAGCGTTTCAATGCGTTACAGGGCGCTTCAGGAGAAAATTTATAAAACGTATATGTGGGAGCCTATGCCTAATATAAACCTTATTAGTAGCATGAACAGCAAGAGACTGGCTGGCCACACTATTAGATTCTGTGATTCATACTCAAAACTGTTTTAAGCTAGTCCATATAAGACTCACCGCTTGATCAAATATAGTTGTATGAGGCAGGATGAGCATAAACTGTTCGTAGTGCCTATACTAGTATATCCGATGACCTACAGTCATGGTGGTTCTGGCATGATCCTATCTACCTTGATACCTTGTTAACTATTTACAGCGTTACAGTATATTTTCATGTGCTTCAGCGACGAGAGTATGGTAGGGTACCATTTTTGCCGGTTTGGGCGACGTTCTTCCAGCTTCCCTGAACGTTTAGGTCTTCTTCAACTGTGTGCCGTTCGCAAAATTAGTTTCTTCGTACATTTGATACTACTCACTCGTGATTCATGCGTCTGTGCACCATACCAGAAATTCCACGTAAATACTCTAAAAGATATTCTCTACCTCCATTTACGTCTACGTCCTGAGCTGCCACATTACAGGGTTATATTTGAAAACAATAATGACACTCTCTCGTTTTTTTTAAATACCAAGGCAATGAAACAAGTTTATTCACTCATAAAATAGTACATTTTTGAAACTACTTTTTACTCTCACAGTTCAAATGAATACTTTGAGATAGTAAGATAAAGGAGGAGATGCCATCTTTTTTTGTCAACAATATACAGGTGAATTGGCAGCTTTGTCTACACCTCATAGCCGTGGAGGACGTAGTTACGTAGTTCAGAAAAAAAACTTCATTGCAATTACAGTACGCATTTTCACATTAAAATAAATAACGTTTCATCGATGACATCGAGTATTGGCTGATTGATTTGTGTTCTACCATGGACGGCAAAGAACTCACTAAGCTATGCCTAATCTTGCCAATCGATCAACAGCTTCTGAAACCAGCTCCAATACAAAACCCATAAACTGAAATAGATAACCACCTTCACTCGGAATGGGCCCTCCTTGTGTGTCGATCACTGACTGGCCACATCCACCTCAGAAAATGTTTCAACCGGGCCGGGGCGCTCCAACAAAGGTGAAAATCGTTTCCAGAAGCAGTTAACACAAACAACGAAAGCAATTTAAACTTTCTTTTAATCTTCGCCAGACCACTCGGTCGGTCTTTTCTGTTCCTAATTGCTTGGCTGTTGGGCTCATTTTTCCCGGAGCCTCCCTCTCCGTCGTCGTCCGGCCGGTAAATATGTGAATGTGCAGCAGCAGAAATAGCTTCTTCCGTACTACTACTCTATAAGGGGTGTCTTTCCGTGTGCCAAAGGATTCTCCCTTCTACCCCACTCAGTCGTGCTTGATGGCGGCGGCGAAAGATGGCAAAGTTTCCATATTTAAAATAAATTCCTGAAACGAAGAAAACTTTCGGAAACCATTTTCACTGATTGAGTTTTTTTTCTTTCTCTCTTTCTCCGGTTCGTTGTAGGTATGTACCATTGCTGTTCCTATCACATTGCGGGCGCCAGTAGTGGAAGGTGAGGGGCCAAGCTCAGAAGCTGCATTAATGGTGCCTGAAAATTAAACCAACACTCATTAAAATTAAGTTGGCTTCCAGTGCAGCCAGCAACCGAGGCAGAAGCAGCAGCAGCATCCTTACCATCGTCATCATCATACTTGGCAGAAGCATGCTGCAGGAACCAGCATCCAAGCACCAACCAGCAGCGCAGTGACAGTCTCAATAATGAAATTTTCCAAAAAGACAATTTTCTTCTTGCCTCTGTCTTGTGTAGCCACAGAGAAAATAAATAGAGCAAGAGCAAAGTTTTACCCCTTCGTTGCCGGGCCTCATCAGCCTTTATGGGGGGAAACTAGCTCCCAAACACACTCAAGCACAGCCAGAGCCTTGAACTCGAGGAGGCAGCTTGTATCAGCCAGCCAACTTTTGCCAACAACGACAAGGAGTTCCTTGTGACAAACCTTATGTTTGTGGTGTAGTTCAGCAGCCGGGTGGGGTCTTCTCAAGCAGTTGTTGGCTCGTCAAATATGTTCATGAAGATTTGCATGGGTGATTTCTGGGGGTGTGTGGGTGTATGTGTGCTTTTTTCATGTTTAAGTTTGAACAGAAAAGTCCAAGAAAGACAAAGGCATTATCAGGTGTAGTCAGTATCGCCAACCTAACAAGTACGAGTTTGCTAGTATATTGGCAGGCTATTTACAGTGAGATGTTGTGAATTTAAAAGTATAGTGGGTCCATTAATAGATAAATATTTCCATATGAAGTAAATTATAAATTATACATATTCTCAGCTTAGTGTTCTATGATCACTTCCATCTCAGCTGCGCTAGGAGGGCTCCCACTGCCAATAACCATTTTGCCTGTGTAAATCGTGTGACAGACACAAATACACTCTATGCCCAAGGAAGTCAAGGAAGTTTCCTTTGCGAAAAGCTCCTGGACCACCCGGAAATCAAACCTGTCACCCTCAGCGAGGTCATGCTGAAAACCCCAGGCGCTTACCGCGTCGCATATATATCCAGTAGTTGTTGTTGATAATGCGACGTTATTCTGTATAGCAGATATATGTATGTATGTACGGGTGCGAGTGCAGATCTGAAGTAGTGTTGTGTTGGTTAATCTAGAACATCTCGTGTTCAGAATGTTCTTGGGTGCCAATGATGTCTCAAACTTAATTACTTATATTTTCCTCAAATACAGGAGTATGTTGCTAAGGACAGAGTGCACTTTTGATGAGACGTTGATTTTACATCGTATTTTTTTCTTTTTGGATTGTCGTATCTGACCCCTTTCGACAAGCACCTGAATGGCGAAGAGAATGTAGGCACAGAGGACCAAGGCAGCGGAGGAAATGACTATGTTGGTGCAGCAGAGGACGGGAACGAACCAACTCCCACGCTGAGGCAAGTTAAGGATGCCATCCACCAGCTCAAAAACAACAAAGCGTCTGGTAAGCACGGTATCGCAGCAGAACTCATCAAGATGGGCCCGGAAAAGTTGGCCACCTGTCTGCACCAGTTAGTAGTCAAGATCTGGGAAACCGAACAGCTACCGGAGGAGTGGAAGGAAGGGATAATCTGTCCCATCCACAAGAAAGGCGACAAGTTAATGTGTGAGAATTTTCGAGCAATCATCATTTTGAATGCCGCCTACAAAGTGCTGTCCCAGATCATCTTCCGTTGTCTTTCACCTAAAACGAATAAGTTCGTGGGAAGTTATCAAGCCGGCTTCATCGACGGCCGGTCGACAACGGACCAGATCTTCACCGTACGGCAAATCCTCCAGAAATGCCGTGAATACCAGGTCCCAACGCATCACCTGTTCATCGACTTCAAAGCGGCATACGACAGTATCGACCGCACAGAGCTATGGAAAATTATGGACGAGAACAGCTTTCCCGGGAAGCTTACCAGACTGATAAGAGCAACGATGGACGGTGTGCAGAACAGCGTAAGGATTTCGGGTGAACTATCCAGTTCATTCGAATCTCGACGGGGAATACGACAAGGTGATGGACTTTCCAGCCTACCATTCAACATCGCCCCGGAAGGTGTTATGCGACGAGCCGGGCTCAACAGCAGGGGTACGATCTTCAAGAAATCCAGCCAATTTGTCTGTTTTGTGGATGACATGGATATTATTGCTGGAACATTTGGAACGGTGGCAGAACAGTACACCCGCCTGAAACGTGAAGCAGCAAAGGTCGGACTGGTGGTGAATGCGGCTAAGACAAAGTACATGCTGGTAGGTGGGACTGAGCGAGACAGGACAAGCCTTGGCAGTAATGTTACGATAGACGGGGATACTTTCGAGGTGGTAGAAGAATTCGTCTACCTCGGTTCCTTGCTAACGGCTGACAATAACGTGAGCCGTGAAATACGATAGCGCATCATCAGTGAAAGTCGTGCCTACTATGGGCTTCAGAAGAAACTGTGGTCAAAAAAGATTCACCCCCGCACCAAGTGTACCATGTACAAGACGCTAATAAGACCGGTGGTTCTCTACAGACACGAGACATGGATGATGCTCGAGGAGGACCTGCAAGCACTCAGAGTTTTCGAGGGACGCGTGCTAAGGACGATCTTTGGCGGTGTGCAGGAGAACGGTGTGTGGCGGAGAAGGATGAACCACGAGCTCGCTGCACTTTACGGCGAACCCAGCATCCAGAAAGTGGCCAAAGCCGGAGGGATACGGTGGGCAGGGCATGTTGCAAGAATGCCGGACAACAACCCTGCAAAGTTGGTGTTTGCTAACCATCCGGTTGGTACAAGAAGGCGTGGAGCGCAGAGAGCACGATGGGCGGACCGACGTTGAAGAGCTATCGAATATTATGGCGGCAAATTGTTGATTCAGTATTATCATGAATTTGATGTTAACTAAATAAATGAATGATCTGACCCCTTTTTTCTCAAAGGGCTGAATAGTAGGAAGATTTCAAAAGGTGGTCATGTGGTTTGATGTGTATCAAATTTTGGGGGAAGATGTGTTCAAAAGAAGTCATGGAGTTCCACGAGTATTTCAGCAGTTTGTTAGGTGAAAATGGGGATTACAAGGGAATAAAAGTTATCGGGTTTGGTGGTCTAGAGGCTATTGCTTTTGATTCGTATGCAAAGGGTCCTGGGTTCAATCCGTGGCCCACCGCTTTCCTCCTACTTTGTATTTTTCTATCCATTTTCACTTTTTCTCTTATCTACATGACTCACGCATATTCACTGGAATACAAACGAGGCCGTTTTATTTCCTTGAGACTTTCATAGCATGATATTTGTCTATCATATAACGCCTACAAGATATGCAACCAAGCGAACTGTATCGAATTTCCTTCGGAATATCATATCACAATCTATCAGCATCTCACATCTCACAATCTATCATCTCCAACTATCAGCATAGGCCTTCTGCTTTTAGACATTATTGTTTAGGGTTTTGTCATGGATTTGGTAAACCCGTTTAGGTTTAATGAAGCAGTTTATGTAGTAAAAACTTTCACAACACAAGCAACTTTAAAACAGTTTGTAGATATCTAGAGGTCCTACGAATAAAACTTATTTGTTTGCTTTTTTGACAAGCAATAATGTCATTGTAAACGAACTATTGAGTACGTATTAAAACTTTATCTTTTCTTCTTTCGAAGCCGCTTGCACGTCTCAAATTATCGGTCTTAAAACCTGATGAATTGCATGAAGTTACATTGAAGCAATTTTTAACCCTTTCGGAATTACCAGCGAAAGCATTAAAACTAACTTAAGAAGATTAGAGCAATATGATCTTCTCTTGAACAATTGTTGCTGGTTGATACGCTACACAAGCGTTGAGTCTCACGGTACACCTTTCTGCTATCGTCATAATGTTTTTGTTGTCAATAAGCTATACCAGCTTAAAAATCAAAATTAAGCTTAAGAGCGGTTTATTTATTTATTCTTCAGCAATAATGTGTGTTGGGTTATGCTACATACAACTGTTACACGCTTCCTTCGAATTATTCGAGTCGTTTTCATTCACGTCACCATGTTGCAAATTTATCTTCAAATGTGTGCGTAACATTAGGTGAATTAACATACAAATGAACCACTCCACCTTATCCGTGTGTTTGCAGTTCCGACTTCGAAAGCCAAGCCGAAAAATATTCACCCTGTGCCCAAGTTCCCGATTCCGAACGCAATATTCCGGAAAACAAGCACGCTCCAGCGATTACCTGGCGCCGCGGCAGATGCGTTTGCTAATTTAATCTTCACTGCACCCGGTTCCGCTCCTTAAACGATGTCGCCCTTTGGATTTCCAAACCGTGAAAAACAGCCAACCAACCAGCAAGTGAGACCGGAGTCCTCGTCGTCGCAGCAAACTAATAAGCATGAAATTAGCCTTCCAGTCGACCAATTCTCGCAGCTCGCAGATATGGGGCGGTCACGTACATGGGCCACGCGCCCACTCAGGACTCTACTGGGCACCGCACGTCGTGGTCGTCGTCACCTGTTACTAGCAGGGATACTAAATTGGCTTCCGCTCGATTTCCCCCATTTGGTAAGCCGCCTGACGGTGACCGACACGACGCGGACGAAGAGAGGATATGGGGAAGCCCAACTTTTCAAAACGGTATCCGGAACGGTCTTATTAGCACCTGTCCCGGCTGCCACTTTTTTGTCAATCTCAGACCAACACACACCCACATACACTCACGCGCGCGTTTCCTCATATCCCGGGAGCCAATGGCATGCAACATGTCACAACAACCCCCCACGTGGCTGATCCCGGCTCCAGCCCGTAGGTCGACCGATTTTCGTATCGCACACCGCACCGTGGGCGGAGAGGAAGCGCGCAGGGCAAAGAACCGAAGCGCCAATATTGCATGCTAATGCCACCGAGCGGGCGGCAACCGGCGTCAGCTGCTGGGGAGAATGAGCGACCGACCGACTGCGATTCGATGTTTGGTTTGGTGTGGTCTTGCGAGCTCGCTACTGGATTACCACCATCAGATATCAACCCTCAATCAGGTGTCAAAACCGTTTTTGCATTTAATGAGCTCGAAGCGAAGGTAGTTATGGGTTGAGGTTTTTTCCTCGCCTCGGGCGGGAACGGTTGTCGCTGTCGGTGCAATTTCTAGGATAGGGATGATGCTTCGGAATTACACTATGCAGCAAGATTTCGTGTGGTACACAAAATTCATCTGTTCAGAAATATTGAGAGAATTTCTTCCTGAATATTATTGTGCATTTAGAATTTTTGGAATTTGGATTGTTTATTTGGAATTGCGTTTTTTTGAGAATTTCTATGTGAATTCTCCAGCAATTCCCTTGGTAAATTCCTTAGCTATGGATATGGAAGCTAAAAAGGCGAAGGCTTCGGGAATTTCGATAGTAATTCCTGCGGATTTCTTTGTAAATTTCTTCCTAGAATCTTTAGGTGTATCCTCTAAATCAGGCATGCCCAACCTTTCACGGCAGTGGACCACATGTGACACTCCATATCAGTCCACGGACCAAAAATTAAAATACGACATTAATATTTTTTTATTTTTCTGGAATGTGCTTTTCAAGATAATGGCTTCAACCCAAAAAAAAAAAATAGAATTCTTAAAATGAATTTGAAACTTTTGTTTCAACGCCGATTATCTGATTCTTTGATTCTCTGATTCTTTGATTCTCAGATTCTCTGATTCTCTGATTCTCTGATTCTCTGATTCTCTGATTCTCTGATTCTCTGATTCTCTGATTCTCTGATTTTCTGATTCTCTGATTCTCTGATTCTCTGATTCTCTGATTCTCTGATTCTCTGATTCTCTGATTCTCTGATTCTCTGATTCTCTGATTCTCTGATTCTCTGATTCTCTGATTCTCTGATTCTATGATTCTCTGATTCTCTGATTCTCTGATTCTCTGATTCTCTGATTCTCTGATTCTCTGATTCTCTGATTCTCTGATTCTCTGATTCTCTGATTCTCTGATTCTCTGATTCTCTGATTCTCTGATTCTCCGATTCTCTGATTCTCTGATTCTCTGATTCTCTGATTCTCTGATTCTCTGATTCTCTGATTCTCTGATTCTCTGATTCTCTGATTCTCTGATTCTCTGATTCTCTGATTCTCTGATTCTCTGATTCTCTGATTCTCTGATTCTCTGATTCTCTGATTCTCTGATTCTCTGATTCTCTGATTCTCTGATTCTCTGATTCTCTGATTCTCTGATTCTCTGATTCTCTGATTCTCTGATTCTCTGATTCTCTGATTCTCTGATTCTCTGATTCTCTGATTCTCTGATTCTCTGATTCTCTGATTCTCTGATTCTCTGATTCTCTGATTCTCTGATTCTCTGATTCTCTGATTCTCTGATTCGCTGATTCTCTGATTCATTGATTCACTAATTCACTGATTCTTTAATTCTCAAATTATCTGATTATCTCATTTGTAAAATACGATGTTTCGTGTGCATCCTCCCTAGGATTAAGTCAATTACTTTATATACATATTACCGATACGAAAAAATATTTTTTTTTTATTTTGCTGCATCCTAAATCCTAGAAATGTTTCTATGTTGTAGCAGAGCTTGCTGAAATTTTACGACGAATCAAATTTCTGAATGATCGTACATTTATAATTGATTTGTTTTAATTTAGTTTAAAAGTTACGAAAAGTTCTTGTTGAAATATTTTTCCACTAAATCTTTTACATGGAATAAATCTGATAACTTCTTGAAATTTGTAAACGAAAAGAAGTATTTTAAGATTTCTTTGGAATATAAACTCTAATCAAGAAAAAGACGGTCCAAAAAAATATTTTTTTCTCAATTTAAATTTTACTGGTAAAAGGAAAAATAAAATAAAAAATGTTGTTCCTCGGGCCAAATTCTATTGTTTTTCTTCATTTGTGATGTAGGCCGCACAAAATGTTGTTGCGGGCCGGATTTGGCCCGCGGACCATACGTTGGGCACCACTGCTCTAAATACATATTTAGAAATTTAGAAATTATTTTCATTTTCCTCCCCTGTTGGTGAAATTAGGCCACAGCGTCCAATAAGCTGAACTTTCGAGGCATTCATTCAGAGTATTGTTACAAAAGTTTATTTTCCAATTAGTTGGAAAATTTCTTTAAGATATCGCTACATTAATGCTTTTGGTATTTTTTTTTAATGATTGAGTTATTTTTCTTCAGTTTCTCCAGCAATTCCTTTGAATATTCCTTCAAATATGCAAATTCATTTGAAATTTTCTTTAGCAATTTCTTGGGAATAGCTATTTTTAAGCATATTTGGTAATTTCTTTATCTATACCTTTCGGAATCTTGTTCGTTTTTTGGGAAATCTATCGGCAATTGAACATTTGAATATTTATTGCAGACGGAATTCACAAAAATATTTTGTTAATTCCTTCTATATTTCCTATAAATGCTATATACACCATTGTTGTGGACCATCTTCCCCCCACGAGCTACAACCCTGAACCCAACCTCAGATTAACTGCGGTCTGTTGATTCGGCAGAACAATACATTAACTGATGGTCAAGACACCAGTTAGACCAGAGGCAACGGGTAGTAGATCGAGGATGCTGGCATGATAAACAACCATCAATATCTACCTGCTTCGGTGCTGAGAGAGATGTTTTATTTGGGAGATCGTTGGAGAACGGTGTGTATAATTTTGCTGTGGATGGTATGTTGCTAGGAGATAGGTCGTATTTGGGTGAGAACTTCTATATCGTGGATCTGACTTCGGTATATTATAGTGTTGATAGTCGTACTCGAATCAGTCATACTCAAACCTCCAACCGAACGCAGGCGCGCTGACAGGGGCCTTCGCATGGCCGTTTTATTGTAACGTTTTCTGTCTAGTATTAAGATTCAATGTTAGAGTTTAAGCGAAAATAAATGTAATCCGTGTAGTTTGTGTTTTCCGTAAATATATTGTGTTCTAATGTGACCGCGAGTGTTTTTAATAAGTGAAGGGAAGGATCTATGCTGCCCAAGGGATAAGGCGAATAGTTCGCCCCTCTCAACACCGACGACATCCCAATCAACAACATCTGGCCGAGTGTTGGAGAGCCACCCCAACCAAGTCGAAGGAGGTAATTCCCCGGTTCCCCAACATTTTGGTCCTTCGAGCCGGATCAGGCTGGACCTTGGAGGATTGGAACTAGCATCTGGATCGCTAGTAACCGCGCCCGGCTTGGCGCCATCATTGGAGGACGGGCACAAAGGAGACGATCGCCATTCCCAGTGCGATCAATTACCACCCCGCCATAACACTCGCGGACAATCAAACTGGGCGCATTAGGACTACACGGTTGGATGCTATTGGATTTCGCGCTTCTTCCCAACTATTATGGCTTCGGATTTGGACATCCATCGATTGGACTTTTTGTGTTGGTGAGTTTGAACAATTCTATATGTCCTGCCGAAGCTTGGCCAAATACACGATACTAACTGGCGCCCTTTCAAACTCCTGCATGTAAACCTGCCTGCGAGCGATCGTCATTAATTATCGCTGCAACCTACGAGTGCGTTTGGAGGGAATTGGAGCAATTTTCAATTCATTGCGAAACCTCTATACATGGTCCGAACATCCTTCAACCTGGAATAAACGAACGTTGGAACGACATCGCTAATAGGGTGACCTGCTTCTCCGAACAACTGAACCAGCGACGTGTTTTTTCTCTCAGGTAAATTACACATAGTTCAGTATATGTTCGGCCGAAGCGACCTATATTCGATTCTAACCACGGTATTTGGACGTGTTTTCCTGTGTTTTCCTGCTCGGAGTGATCACTATTGCCGGCAAGCCTGCCGTGTGACGCGAGCCTACCTGTTGGAGTGGACATCGATTTGCTCAACCATTGACCATTGCTGTTGGACTTGACACTGCAATCGACGACCGACGATATTTGGACGATTCAACCTAAACACGCGCTGCGCGTGTGACGTCAGTGATTGAAGAGGTGGCGCCATCAGTTACCTGTCCAGGTGAGTCACTTAGAACGTATATGTCACCGAAGCGGGACAACAGAAATTACACCATTTAATAAATTGAAATCCTCTTCGACAAATCACTTGACACGATTCCCTGAGTGCACTTGACGTCACAATTTGCAATTTGGACTACTGCTCTTTTGGATTGCGCTCGATTTTGGGCTTTTGTGCCGCTGTTGGTTTCTCAGGTGAGCCACCACAGTATATGCCCAGTCGAAGCATTCAATTTGGATATTACACCTAAATTTTCCCCTCTTTTGGATTACCCATCCTTAAAACTGGTTGACGTGACGTTGAGCATTACTATCGAGTTCAACCGAAATACCAATTTTGGATTGCGAATTGGATTACCGACTGGGAACAACTACCAGTTTGTGAAGGTAAATTACTATGGTATATGGCCAGCCGTGGCCAGGCTCGTTGGATACTACATGCGTACCCCCTCCTCCTCTTCCGTACATACACATACGAACCTGTGGTTTTGAGCTGTGCTGAGACGATAACCGTGACGTCATCGACCAACCGTTGGAGATAACGTGTTCCTGCTCGCTGGACGTTCGATGGGAACCGCATTTTACTGTGCTAGGTAAATATACACAGTATATGCCCGCCGAAGCTTGGGATCACGTGGATCACTACACCCTCCATCCTATTCTCGTTTCCTGCTTGAGTGATACCAACCAACATGGCACCTCGGAAGCCTGCATCGCTGAAGAACCTGGTGGTCAAGCTGCAAGAGATCCAGGCCGATTTGGACGACATTTTGGAATTCACCCAAGGTTACGAAGAAGATACTACCGCTACCGATGTCAACATGCGCTTGATCAGATTGGACGAACTTTGGGAGAAGTACGGCGAGACGTTAGTGGAAATCAAGTGCCATGAAGATTACACCGCTGAAGATGAGACCTACAACGAACAGCGTCTACTCTACAGCAGCCGCTACTACCGATCGAAGTCATCCCTCACGGACAAGGCAACGGAACTGCAAGGTACACCAGAGCTGAACCAGTCAACGCGTGCCAACGATTCAACCCTGCATGGCGCGCTGGACCATGTGCGCCTGCCGCAGATTAAGCTGCAGACTTTCAACGGCGACATCGACGAGTGGATTAGTTTCCGGGATTTATTCACGTCTCTGATCCACTGGAGAACTGATCTTCCAGAAGTAGAAAAACTTCATTATTTAAAGGGGTGTCTTCAAGGGGAACCAAAGGCGTTGATCGATCCTTTGAAAATTACGCAGGCCAATTATCTAATCGCGTGGGACACTCTTTTAAAACGCTATAACAATAGCAAACAGCTCAAGAAAAGACAGGTACAATCGTTGTTTAGTCTGCCTTCGCTTTCCAAAGAGTCGGTTTCGGATTTACACGTTCTTGTTGAGGGGTTTGAAAGGGCCGTGCAAACTTTGGATCAGGTCGTCCAGCCAGCAGAGTACAAGGACCTTTTGCTAGTAAATCTTCTCACCAATCGTTTGGACCCTGTGACCCGCAGAGGATGGGAAGAGTTTTCGTCCACAAACGATAAGGATTCCTTGAAGGATTTGACGGAATTTCTACAACGAAGGATCCGTGTACTCGAGTCACTTCCAACGAAGACCGCCGAATCTAGGGGCGTTCATTCGGTGCAGCCGCAGTCTCAAAAGCAGAAGCAGTCGACGGTGAAAACTAGCTACAGCACAATGCAGTCTTCATCCGGAAAACGGTGCGTGGCGTGCAAGGAGAATCATTTTCTTTTCCAATGCGCCGCATTCCAGCGAATGTCAGTGGTTGACAGGGATGCACTGCTGAAAACCCACTCTTTATGCAGGAATTGCTTTAAAATGGGCCATATGTCCAAGGAATGCCAGTCCAAGTTCAACTGTCGGAACTGTAAGGGTCGCCACCATACTCTGGTGTGTTTCAGGTCGGAGAAGGATAGCTCTGCAAAGGTCGCAGCGGTTGCTAGGGGCAGCCATCCTTCAATTCCAAGGGAATCCTCCGAGGCCAGCGAAGCTTCCGGATCGGGTTCGTCTCAGGTGGTTAACATGACAGCCACCGACATTTCGGTTTCTGGTGCGGCTCAACAGTATTCTTCGCAAGTCTTGCTAGCAACAGCAGTCGTCGTCGTGGAAGATGACGAAGGAGGACGGTTTCCTGCTCGGGCTCTGCTGGATTCAGGTTCGGAAAGCAACTTCATCACGGAGCGGCTTAGTCAACGGATGAAGACCCACCGAGAAAGGGTAGACATCTCGGTGCGTGGGATTGGTCAGTCAGGGACCAAAGTCAGGCAAAAAATCCAGGCGGTGGTTCGCTCGCGAGTTTCTCAATTTTCGCAATCTATGAGCTTCCTTATTCTACCTAGCGTAACGGTGAATCTTCCAACTGCTACAATCAATACGGATGGTTGGTCGATACCTCCAGGGATCAAACTGGCTGATCCCGCCTTTTTCGAGTCTGGTAGAGTAGATATGGTGCTCGGTATCGAGTCGTTCTTCGACTTTTTCGAAACCGGTCAAAGGAAAACCCTAGGAAACGAATTGCCAACACTCAACGAATCGGTTTTTGGATGGGTGGTGTGTGGAGGCTTATCCAACTCAAGTCAGGATCTGCGCATCACTTGCAACGCTTCCGCAACAGAGAATCTGGAATCTCTGGTTGCCCGGTTCTGGTCCAGTGAAGAGATTGGTCCGGTCAAGGTACTCTCACCGGAGGAAAAACGATGTGAGGACCTATTCCAAAATACAGTCCAAAGGAATCTGGAAGGCAGATATACTGTCACACTCCCAAAGGAAGAAGACGCTGTGTCACAGCTGGGCGAGTCCAAGGAAATCGCTATCCGGCGTCTTCAAGGTACCGAGCGTAGATTGGGCAGGAATGCAAATCTCCACAAAAGCTATCACGACTTCATGGAGGAATATGAATCGATGGGACATATGGTCAAGGTGGAAGGAACAGCTTTAACAGCACAACGGCGTTGTTTCCTACCTCATCATCCTGTTTTCAAAGAAGACAGTACTACCACGAAGGTCAGGGTGGTGTTTGACGCTTCCTGTGCAACGTCATCCGGCGTATCGCTCAACAATGTGTTACTGACAGGACCGGTAATACAGGACGACTTGAGGTCAATCATCATGCGGTGTCGTACCAAGCAGATCATGCTCGTTTCGGACGTCGAAAAGATGTTCCGGCAAATCTGGGTGCATCCGGACGACAGACCTCTCCAATGCATCTTGTGGCGCACCAACCCTCAGGACGAGATCAACGTTTACGAGCTCAAAACCGTTACGTACGGAACGAAATCGGCACCATACCTAGCCACAAGGACCCTCAAACAGCTAGCGATGGATGAAGAGGCGACATACCCCCTTGGTGCAGCTGCAGCGAGTGAAGACACATACATGGATGATGTCATCACGGGGGCAGATTCGGTGGAACAGGCTTGCGAGCTTCGTAAACAACTAAGCGAAATGACGGAACGAGGTGGATTTAGGCTCAGGAAGTGGGCTTCCAATTGCTCCAAGGCCTTGGAAGGACTTACTGAGGACAACCTAGCGATCCGAGAGGTGGACGGAATCAATTTGGACCCGGATCCGTCCGTGAAGACCCTCGGACTTACCTGGATGCCGAGGAGTGATCAGCTGAAGTTTAAGTTCGACGTTCCGGCGGTGCAACAAGATCAACAATTCACCAAACGGGAAGTACTATCCATAATCGCGACGCTCTTCGACCCCCTAGGGCTGCTAGGCGCAACAATCACAACTGCAAAGATCGTGATGCAACTTCTCTGGAAATTTCGAGACGATGACGAGCATGCGCTGGACTGGGACCAGCCGATACCTTCGATGGTGGGTGAGGTTTGGAGGAGGTACCTCACACAACTTCCTCTGCTGAACGAAATCAGGATCGATCGTTGTGTCGTCATTCCCAACGCAGTTACCACGGAAATCCATTGCTTCTCGGACGCCTCTGAGAAAGCGTATGGCTGCTGTATTTATTTGAGAAGTGTAGACGCTGCAGGAAGGATTAGGGTGCGGTTACTTTCGTCAAAATCAAGAGTAGCCCCTCTAAAATGCCAAACGATTCCGCGTCTAGAACTTTGCGGCGCTGTACTATCAGCGCAACTCTTCGAAAAGGTGCAAGAATCTCTGAAACTCCCGACGCAGTCATATTTCTGGACGGATTCCACCTGCGTTCTGCGTTGGATTCAGGCTGCACCGACAACATGGACCACTTATGTGGCCAACCGAGTGGCAAAAATCCACACGCTCACCAATTCGGAACAGTGGAGACACGTACCTGGCAAGGAGAATCCAGCCGACTTGATTTCCAGAGGTATAATGCCGGAAGACATCATCCAAAATGAATTCTGGTGGCGTGGACCGCAATGGTTAGAAGGAGATTCTGGACAATGGCCAAACACACCGGAATCTTTTCATGCGGTTGAAGCAGAGAAGGAGAAGCGGCGCACAGTCGTTGTTTGTACCAGTTCCCCTGCCGCAGAATTCAACGATTGGTATCTGGGACGATCCTCATCGTATATCGAACTTGTCAGGTGGACGGCGTACTGGTTACGGTATCTCAAACTTCTACGCACTCCGAAGGAACAGCGAAATCCACCGAAGTTTTTGACGACAGTAGAGCTACGAGAAGCAGAGTTTACCGTAGTGCGGATGGTGCAGAAGGAATTCTTCGTGGATGAATGGAAGGCACTGGTGAAAAGGGAAGCAGTTCAAAGAAAGTCACCACTGCGGTGGTTTAGTCCGTACATATCCGAGGACCAGGTCATCCGTGTAGGAGGTAGACTACGCCATTCAGAAGAAGCCGAGGATACCAAACACCCCATGGTTCTACCTGCCAGTCATCATCTCACCAAATTGATTCTCCGCCACTACCACGAAAAACTGCTGCACGCTGGCCCGCAGCTGCTATTGGCAGCAGTTCGGCAACGCTTTTGGCCGTTAGGCGGGAGAAACGTAGCCCGAAACCTAGTCCACCAATGCATCAAATGCTTCCGGTCGAAACCTTCGTCGATTGAACAGTTCATGGGAGAGCTGCCAGCAGCACGCGTCACCGTATCTCGTCCCTTCTCGCAGACTGGAGTAGATTATTGCGGACCGTTTTACATACGACCAGCAGCCAGGAGACCTGCAGTAAAAATGTACGTTGCGGTGTTCATCTGTCTTTGTACCAAGGCGGTACACCTGGAGCTTGTATCCGACCTCACCACGGATAGCTTCATACAAGCTCTACGTCGGTTCACGTCCAGGAGAGGAAAGGCGAAGGACATGTTTTCCGATAATGGTACCAACTTTGTTGGCGCGAACAACGCACTTCGGAGACTATACGACTTGGTTAGAAGTCAGGAACACCAAGACAAGGTTTCGAGGCACTGCTTAGAAGAAGGAATGCAATGGCACTTCAATCCCCCGAGTGCGCCGCACTTTGGAGGCCTCTGGGAGGCGGCGGTGAGGTCTGCTAAGACGCATTTACTAAAAGTAGCAGGAGAAACACCGGTTTCACCAGAAGGGTTCAACACGTTGCTTGTTCAGATAGAAGGTTGTCTAAACTCCAGACCGTTAACGCCTATGTCCGACGATCCCAACGATTTGGAACCATTAACTCCTGCCCATTTTTTAATCGGGTCAAGCCTCCAGGCTCTCCCTGATTTGGAGCTAGAAAACATCCAGTTAAATCGATTGGACCGATTCCAATTGATACAGAAAATTCTCCAGGATTTCTGGAAGAGATGGAGGCGTGAGTATTTGTGTCAGCTTCAGGGGAGAGTTAAGCGCTGGAAACCACCGGTTAACATCGAGGTTGGTAAACTCGTCGTCATTCGAGGAGAGAATCAACCACCTATGAGTTGGAAAATGGGTCGAATTACTGAAGTCCATCCAGGAATCGACGGAGTTGTGAGGGTGGTTACATTGAAAACGGCCGGAGGAACTTTGAAACGGGCTGTTGAGAAATTGTGCTTATTACCATTTCCTGAATCAACGTCTTGTCAACAAAACCAATGAATTCAGCAACCCATCCCCCTTTCCTTCCCGTCGAAGAGGACTTGTTATTTCATTTCAGAAATCGGATCTATTTCTGGGTGGGTGAGGATGTTGTGGACCATCTTCCCCCCACGAGCTACAACCCTGAACCCAACCTCAGATTAACTGCGGTCTGTTGATTCGGCAGAACAATACATTAACTGATGGTCAAGACACCAGTTAGACCAGAGGCAACGGGTAGTAGATCGAGGATGCTGGCATGATAAACAACCATCAATATCTACCTGCTTCGGTGCTGAGAGAGATGTTTTATTTGGGAGATCGTTGGAGAACGGTGTGTATAATTTTGCTGTGGATGGTATGTTGCTAGGAGATAGGTCGTATTTGGGTGAGAACTTCTATATCGTGGATCTGACTTCGGTATATTATAGTGTTGATAGTCGTACTCGAATCAGTCATACTCAAACCTCCAACCGAACGCAGGCGCGCTGACAGGGGCCTTCGCATGGCCGTTTTATTGTAACGTTTTCTGTCTAGTATTAAGATTCAATGTTAGAGTTTAAGCGAAAATAAATGTAATCCGTGTAGTTTGTGTTTTCCGTAAATATATTGTGTTCTAATGTGACCGCGAGTGTTTTTAATAAGTGAAGGGAAGGATCTATGCTGCCCAAGGGATAAGGCGAATAGTTCGCCCCTCTCAACACCGACGACATCCCAATCAACAACATCTGGCCGAGTGTTGGAGAGCCACCCCAACCAAGTCGAAGGAGGTAATTCCCCGGTTCCCCAACAACCATCTTCGTGAATTGTTTCGTATTGCTTTTGAAATGAAAAAAAAAAAATAAAATTACTGTGATAATTTGTTTAAACCAGCTTGCTTCAAAAAATAATTAATGTAGAAGAAATAATAATTACAATGAAAATTTCTCAAACAATAATTTTTGAGGTTTCATTGTGAATAACTTTCCAGAGTTCTTAAGCAGTTCGTGCAGAACTCCTTTGGAAAAAACTTTGGAAGTTTCTTCGGCGATTCCTTCGAGGCAAGGTTGCGACCATTCATTTGCGAAGATTTACATTCATTTGCTAGTATCTCAGTTCAGAAGCATGCTATCGAAAAACAATGTATGGATGAATTTAACCTTGTAGTTTTATCTGAAAGTTTGCCGAATAACATTGGGGTCGCAAACGTATACCAAAGTCGTGAGCGAACTGTGAAGGCAACTCTCCACGCGGTGAATGTAAATTTCATTCACGCTGTGGAAAGTTGCCTTCACAGCTCGCTCACGACTTCGGAATGCGTGTGCGACCCCAATGTTATTCGGCAAACTTTCAGATAAAACTACAAGGTTAAATTCATCCATACATTGTTTTTCGATAGCATGCTTCTGAACTGAGATAAGGGGCCGTCCACAAATTACGTAACTCTCTAGGGGGAGGGGGGAGTCCGGCCAAGCGTTACGGCCCATACAAAAATTTAGGGTTTTTCATACAAAAAAGCGTGACGGAGGGGGGAGGGGTGTCTAAAAATGTCGATTTTAGCGTTACGTAATAAATGGATGCTGCCTAATAGCAAATGAATGTAAATCTTTGCAAATGAATGGTTGCAACCTTACTTCGAGGATTTCTTCAGAGTTTCCTTCAGTAATTCCTTTGAAGATTTTTCTGAATTTATCAATTCAGAATCGTTGAGTCAATACATTGGAAATTTCACAAGCAATTCTTTTGGAAATTACTCCTCAAATTCCCCCGGCATATTCATGAAAAAGTGTTTCAGCAATTTCTCTGTGAACTCTTGTGTAAATATTCATTCAAATTTCTTCAGCAACTTCGGCATTGACATCTGTTCGCAACGGTACAAGACCCCTCGTTATCGGCTACCATTACCGATTCAACCGATCCAGAAATCGCCTGACATTCTCGGCGAGAAATGTCATGAACGATGATGAGGGAAAGTTGACACCGAACGTTCGATACGGGTTAAAAAGAAAGACGAACTCTTTGAGACAATTAAATATTCTAAATTTGTTATTCTAGAATTATTTATTCTAAAAGTTGTAAATCTAGTATTTGTTCCTAAAATTATACGTAAGTATTTATGAATTATTGTAAAAATGAATTCGGCCCTAATTGTAAACTTAATTTGAAGGGACATAAACACAACTACACTTTGTTACGAGTAGACGGACAAATTAACGAAAAAGACAACAAATGTAAGTAACATTAAACTACGACATGCAACGTGAAACTTAATAAACTATTCTTGTAGCTTAAAGCCTACTCAAGCAAAAATACGAGTTTGCTATTAAGAGTCCGAATCGTGACCGTCTTCGTAACAAACTTTAAGATTTGTTCTACTGTTTCGGTGAGGAAAACATAACCATGTCCAACGGTGAAGCAGCTGCCGACTCACGTGAGATGCGTGATGCAACACAACACCAATGCATTCTATGCAATCAACCGACCCACGCCGATCGTAAAATGGTCCAGTGTGATGTATGCGATCGCTGGTACCATTTCAGATGCGTTGGAGTGAACGATAGCATCGAAGACCCGGAACGTAGTTTCCGATGTACGTCATGCGCTGTTCCCGATCCTCCGGGCTCGACAGTATCGACGTCTGCTAGCATTCGTGAAGCACGAATCCAGCTCGAAGTGCAGCGTTTAGCGGAGGAGAAGAGGCTGCGGGAGAAGGTACAAGCGGAAAGGGAGAAACAGGAGCGAGATCTGCAAGAGATGACCTTGCGACTTGAACGAGAGCGGATGGACAAGGCAGTGAGGGAAAAGTTTGCCTTGGAGAAGGAATACCTACAAAAGAAATACGACCTTCTACAAATACAACTGGATGACGATGACGCAGGCAGTGTTCGGAGCCGTTACAATCGTGGAGCGGAAGATGTTGTGGATTGGATATCTCGTAATCCGGCTGAGACCATGAGTGCCAACCCTGGGAATAGTCCCACTGGACTCACATCACAACTGGAACCAATCCCAAATTTCGTTCAACAGACAGCGGCGAATACTGAAGCGAACTTATCTCATCCAAATCCTCAATTCACATCCAATGCTCAACCGATTTCGTCAAGTTTTGCTGCTGGGGCTCTGAATCCCTTATCTTGCGCTTCGATCGCACCGATCTCGCCGACCACGCATCCTCTATTGCCAATTAACAGTTTCGTCAGTCATGGTAGCTACGGTAGAGCAATAGCTACCCCGGCGAACAATGTGCAACGATGTGTACCATCTGTGATGATAGATATGAACAATATGTTTGTGATTTCACCAACAACTACGACAACGGCGGTATCATTTGCCTTGCCGGCACCCACGACGCAGCAGATGATATGTATGCCGTCGACTCTACCACAGTCGTTATCATCCGTCCAACTATCACAACCGCACGCAGCGCCATTATCAGTTCCACCATCATCACTGTACCGATCAGCACACACTACCGTAGCGTCGTGTTTACCATCAAGAGGGATTCCATCAGTGTGGCAACAATCATCAGTCGTTAGTATGCCACCACCAACTCACCATTCTACACCAGCAAGCTTGCCTTGGGAGCGACGTCAGGCAGGAGAGTTTTACGCACACCAACAACCTGTTCGTTCTCAGGAAATCCAGCAAAACTCTGCATCGATTTCGGTTAGCCGAGCCAGTCTGCATCAAACTGTGGGTGATAATGCTCGCTCTGTGGGTCAGTATGTACAACCTGCGGAGGTGGTAAGTAGCAGCTACGCGATGCATGACACTCGAAATTCGTACCAAAATGGTACTACAAATTACTGGCTAAGAGGGTCCAATCATATTCCGTTGCAAACAGTACCACAGCCAGGTAATATATCTGGTTATAACCAAGGATCACATACCTGTGTGAATACAGGTTACATAGGGTATCAGGGCATGCAAATCAATCAAACTTCTGGTCGTCCTTCCCAATATGTTCCGCGGGGTTCCCAATTGACTTCAGTTCACGATGGGGGTTCAAATATGACTTCGTTACCAGTGTCGACAGTTCCAGTGTGTTTACCAGCTTCACTAGATCATGGACCTAATGCACAGCAAATCGCCGCTCGACAGGTAGTACCAAGAGAGCTCCCAACATTTGATGGAAATCCGGCAGAGTGGCCACTGTTTTGGAGTAGCTACAACACTTCAACACAGATGTGTGGCTATACGGGAGCTGAAAATTTACTGCGATTGCAGCGCTGTTTGAAGGGTGAGGCAAAAGCAGCAGTAAGCAGTTTTCTGCTTCATCCATCGAATGTGGATGATATTTTATCCACCTTATGTACACTGTTTGGTCGACCAGATGCCATCATCAACACTTTGCTTAATGATGTCAGAAGTACTCCAACTCCAAAACCAGAAAAACTGGAAACTCTTGTGAGCTTCGGATTGGTGGTGCGCAACCTTTGTGCCCATTTAGTCTCAGCAGGGCAAGAAATGCACCTGGCTAACCCGATTTTGCTGCAGGAACTTGTTGAGAAGTTGCCGTCCAACGTTAAACTTGGTTGGGCAATGCACAAGCAAACGGTAGCAGTTGCAGATCTTCGTACGTTTGCCGAGTACATGAACGTGATAATTAATGCAGCGAGCAGTGTAACTAGCTGTCACTCGGAAGGCACAAAAACCGAGCGGCAAAAAGGAAAAGCGTTTGTGAATTCAGTTCGTTCGGACAACATTGAGAGTGATCAGCATGAGTACCAAAAAAGCGATTGCTGTAGAAAATCGTGCGGAGAGTCGACGATGTCAGCAGCTTCGGAAGTGCGTCCATGTGCGGTTTGTCAGGTACATGGCTATAAACCGAGGGATTGTCATGCCTTCAAGGACAAAAGCCTCATTGAACGGTGGAAAGTCGTGCAGGAGGCGCATCTATGTAAGCGCTGCTTGTATCCACATGGGAAGTGGCCTTGTAAGGCTCCGGCTTGTGGGACAGATGGTTGTAAGGATAACCACCACAAGTTCCTCCATCCAGGTAACCCGAGTAACGATGAGAGAAACTCCGAAAGCTCAGTGCTAGCTTCGACTTCTGGAGTGGTCACGGTTCATCAACGTCAACAACAAAAAATTTTGTTCCGTGTCATACCGGTCAGCCTACACGCCAACGGGAAATCAGTAAACACGTTTGCCTTTTTGGACAGCGGCTCGGATTCTACGTTGTTGGAGAGCTCTATTGCCAAGAAGCTTGGAGTCACTGGTGCAGACTTTCCTCTCTGTATGCAATGGACCAATGGTATAAGGCGAACAGAAGAGAACTCAAAACGTGTACAATTGGAGATTTCCGGTAGTAGCGGTAAACGTTTCTGGATGTCTGCAGTGCATACTGTTTCCAGCCTGGATTTACCGAATCAAACCATTAATCCGACGAGTTGCAAGAGAAATTCCCATACTTGAAGGGACTTCCCATTGCAAGCTATGTTGATGCTATTCCCGGAATATTGATAGGTTTGGACAATGGCATGTTGAGCTCAACTTTAAAGCTCCGCGAGGGCAGCGCAGAGCAACCAATTGCGGCAAAGACGCGTCTGGGATGGACGCTGTATGGAAGATCTGGAGATGTGGATTCTACATTGCTGCGACGAGTTTCTCACCAGCGCCGCAGCTCAACGAATGAAGTTCCTCAAGATTTGGGGAAATCAGTTTCTATCGTCGAGAGATTTGGTGTAGGGTCGAATAAGGTTGTTGCCATAAGCGAAGAGGATTCAAAAGTATCTACAGAAGCGATGTACGTTGACGAGGGTAATGAGCACAATAGCAGCGACGAAGCTTGTGGAGCAGAAAGGTCAGTCGAAGAAATAATTGACAAAATTGAGCTACTTCACCATGACGAGATGGTCAACATGAGGGAAGCTCAACATCGAGAGTACGATAAGGGCGGTTCGGAACTAACGGACGCAACGGACAAATATCGATTCCTGATAGGGAGTGGTGTGTATTCGGGTATGGATGGCCGTATCTGGAGCGCGGACGTTAAAATAGGAGCAAGTAAATATGATCAGCCGTTAACTGAGAAGGTGGCCTTGGACGTGCTGGAGATGTCTAGTATGGCTGAAGGCACAACTTCATGCAATACGGGGCGGAGTATGTTCGCAACGGTACAAGACCCCTCGTTATCGGCTACCATTACCGATTCAACCGATCCAGAAATCGCCTGACATTCTCGGCGAGAAATGTCATGAACGATGATGAGGGAAAGTTGACACCGAACGATTGATACGGGTTAAAAAGAAAGACGAACTCTTTGAGACAATTAAATATTCTAAATTTGTTATTCTAGAATTATTTATTCTAAAAGTTGTAAATCTAGTATTTGTTCCTAAAATTATACGTAAGTATTTATGAATTATTGTAAAAATGAATTCGGCCCTAATTGTAAACTTAATTTGAAGGGACATAAACACAACTACACTTTGTTACGAGTAGACGGACAAATTGAGCATGAGCATGAGCATGAGCATGATTGACCGCCCGCGGTTGCTCCTCTGTTATTGCAAGGACAACTGCATTTACACAAAGAACCAACTGATGATGCTTGGGATTAGCTTTCTCTTCATTGTGTAAATGCTGGAATCCCAATACTTTTCAATAAGCAATACCAGCGCCGGCCGCGTCCGAATGCAGGTCAATTGAGGATAGGGAAGGAAGTGATGACGTGATTCTCGCTTAGGCCAATAACCGAGGAATTCTCTGCGTTACTACGAGAAATCACTAGGAGTTTGGACAGGGGAAATGGAGATTTGTTGAGGATTTTGTCGTGGTAAACAAGTGTAATGTTTTGAATCGCGATTAATAATGCGCTCGCGAAGAAATACCCTTCTAAACCTTGGACGACGAACGCGATCTTTTGTGCCTCAAAACTCACCCTACATAAGTTATTCATTCGCAACTAAAGAGAACACAATGCTAAACACCGACGCATCTGTAGTTTGCGTTTCCGCGCGAGACAAAGCTGAACGCGATCAATTCACAAGTATTAACCAAATAACATGTGATAAATAAATCAGAAAGATCTTACCGCAAGGTTCGCCGTCTATCTTTTACCGACCCTCTCTTTTTTCAGAAATTCATGCAACCTTTATTTGAGTCAAACCATTTATTCATTTGGACTAAAATATTACAAATGTCGACACCGAAGATGACGAACCATTCAAATTTTTGTGTTCATGCAAAAAATTAAAGGAAATTATTTATTATCAACTAATTGTGCATTTGGAACTAGCGCCGACACATGACGTGACGAACTTTTCAATATTTGTTAGATAAATACACAAAAACCAGAGCTGCAGCATCTTCCACTAACTGGCCTCGAAATTACACTGAACTGCTACAACAACACACGGGTACGACGATGTGCACATTCAAATTGTCGACGACAACGCGCCCGATCCGAATGAAAAAAGCGGCACTTCCTTTGCCTCCAAAAACACACTAAACCGCCTCGTACGAAGATGAGTACGCACACAGGACGACGACGCGATGCAACGACGAACCAAGGCGGGCTGAAATGTAATCCGCTGCTGACATCACACGACCGACTCGCACAAAAACTAGTTTTTTTTTTCTCTAAAAGCACGCACACAGAACGACGACGCGATGCAACGACGAACCAAGACGGACTCTCATGCAACCTTTACTATTGAGTCAAAACATTTATTCATTTTGACTAAAATAATACAAATGTCGACACCGAAGATGACAAACCATTCAAATTTTTGTGTAAATGCAAAAAATGAAAGAAACATATTTATTATCAACTGATTGTGCATTGGGTACTAACGCCGACACATGACGTGACGAACTTTTCAATATTTGTTAGATAAATACACAAAAACCAGAGCAGAATTGTATAAATCCTTTAGCATTAATTTTTATTATTATTATTATTATTATGATAAAATGGAAAGAGCTCACCAATAAACATCCTTCGAAGTGTCCAGTGCGTATGTGCTACAGCATCTTCCACTAACTGGCCTCTTCTCCGAAATCATACTGAACCGCTACAACTACACACGGGTACGACGATGTGGACATTCAAATTGACGACGACGACGACGCAGCCGGTCCGAATAAAAAAGCGGCTTTTTCACTTTGCCTCAAAAATCACACTAAACCGCCCCGTACGAAGATGAGCACAGCCAAATCTGCGACGACGACGACGCGGCAGGCCCAAATGAAAAAAATGGCCTCTTCACTTTGCCTCCAAAATCACGACGACCGAATGAAAACGCGGCCTGTACTCTTTGCCTCCAAAAACTCACTAAATCTCCCCGTACGAAGATGAGCAGTCAAATAGACGACGACGACGACCGAATGAAAAACCTGTTACGAGTAGACGGACAAATTAACGAAAAAGACAACAAATGTAAGTAACATTAAACTACGACATGCAACGTGAAACTTAATAAACTATTCTTGTAGCTTAAAACCTACTCAAGCAAAAATACGAGTTTGCTATTAAGAGTCCGAATCGTGACCGTCTTCGTAACAACATGTTTTTGGCATTTTTTTAGGAATACTTTTGATATTTTTTTTGAAAATTTTCTACGGCAACATCTATGATCATTACTTCGGCAATGCAATTGGGAATATTTCAGGCTATTATTTTAGAAACTTATTCCTTTTTTGTGGCACTTCCCTTGAAAATTGATTCGGAAGTTTCATTTTTGAAATCTTTCAGGCATTATTTTGAAAATCATATTTTTTTTTAATTCTTTTACGAACTTCTATATACCCAAACCTCCATTGCGATAGAATCGTTTTAGGTAGAATCTATTAGGCTCTCCAAATTTTATTACTTTAAGAGCAGTTGGAGTACTGAAGATTAAGGATGAAGTTGGTAAACGGGAAAAAAGTAGTGCTAAGGAATTACATACCTTACGGGGATAACAAAATTCGAACCTCTTTTGCCTTTCTCGTTCTCGTGAGCGTGTTCACTAAAAAACGATTTTTCGATAGAAGAATCGGAGGGTAAAGTCACATATACCTATCGAATCAGTTCGACGAATTGAGACAATATCAGTATGTGTGTATGTATGTATATCTGTGCACAAACATGGTTCACTCACTTTTAATGCACTTCCCATTGGCCGATTTACGGATTATAGCGAATCGAACAGGAATTTCACCGCATTGTTTGCTATTGAAAATGGTCCGGATCGGTCAAGGCGTTTCGGAGTTATGACTATTTCAGTGATCTGGACCATCCACCTAGCGGTGATGGCGCCTTTCTCATCCCTTAGACAACTCATTGCAACAGAACTTAAGTGACATGTTGGTAAATATCGCACTCTCATACGTTTAACAAAAATCAATTTCATGGCAGCAGAAAATGCTGCCATATTGAATTTTAGGCCACAATCTTGGATATTATGGTCGCTATTTTTGAATTCTAGACTTGACCCACATTGCATGGTTTTAGACCCTAAAACTCTATTAAACAGCCGCCATCTTGAAATTAGAGCAGCCTTCTTGAATATTAGGCTGCCATCTTGAATTTTGGGCCAACACCGTGGAATATTTGATCTCCAGTGTTGATTTCCGCACAGAATTCGTGAACCATGCTAAATGTTACACAAATCGTCACAAATTGGATGTGTCGCATGATGGGGATTGGTTCAGTTTTATATATGTACGGCCAGTGGCATTTTCTGCTACCATGAAATAGATTTTTGTTAAACGTATGAGAGTGCGATATTTACCAACATGTCACTTAAGTTCTGTTGAAATGGGTTTTTGAAGGAACGAGAAAGGCGCCATCGCCGCTTTTAGAGTTTTATTGCATAATATGTGATTATATTAGCTATATGTATAATACACATTCCAAATTTCATAACGATTGGAGCACTAGAACCAAAGTTTCAGCCCATTGTGGTGCGCAACCCCTGTAAGAACAAGGCAAAGTGTCAAACTTTCGCTCTAGTGCTCCAATCCACTTTGTAATGTGTATTGTCTAGCTAGTATACTTTCAGATTATGCAATGTTAAAAAGTTCGATTTTTTTGATCCTTGCAAGGTAAGTACCCAGCTAACACAAAGCCTTATACACTGGAACCTCTTTTTATGCACATGGCTGGGACTGCATAAATTAAAAATGTGCATATACCTATTAAAAAAGGCATAAAAAGAGGGATATTTATGCATAAATTAAGTTTGGGCTGCAATTAGAGAATCTAGTTCGTGAGAACAGATCTTGCTCCTGGGAAGTTGAGGTGGTGCTAAAGGGGTTTCCAAAAAGTTCCCAGTGAGCCCAAAAAGGGGGTTTCAAGGGGCTTCAGGGGAGTTTTAAGGGGTTGTTTCGGGGGATTTGAGGAGCCTTTTAAGGGTGTTCTGTCAAGATTTTTTGGTGTTTTCATGGGATTACGGGGAATTTTGGGGTGTTTCAATAGTATTAAGTTGGTTTCAGGGGCGTTCCAAGGGGCAATTCGAGGGATCTCCGGAGCCTTTGAAGGGCGTTGCAAGAGGTTTGAGGCAATGTTGCGTTGGATCTTCCTCGCGAGCATTCATTTTTGCATCTTCGCGATCCATTATTCACAAGCATTCGTTTTTTCATTTATGCTTCGCGAAGAACACTCTAGCAAGTCAATGGGAACAGTGAACGAGGAAGTAAGTTGATCATTTGTGCAGACCACATGCGACTTCCATTCGTTCATGGTGCTCACTCCTTCAATCGTCCTCTTCGTTGCGAGTGCATTTTGACAGTTGCGTTGTGGCTGATCTGGTTGGGAAAGACCTGGCATCAGGCATTAAAATTCTACGCCGAAATCCGGCTCCCCCTCTTAGTAGAAGGTGATTTTTTGAATCGAATTAGCCCAAGATTGCTAGAATCGGCGATAAAATGGCAAAAATATGACCATTTTTATTTAGCAGGTACCAGGGTATCATGTTAGCTAGAATGCCGTGCAGCGGGTGCCGTTCACAAAGCTGCTCGTGCGAATGGTTTTCTGATCTTCGCGAAGAGCACGCATGATCCATCGAAGCAATCATGTCTTCGGGCGATGAAGTTTTTTTTCCCAGTCGTAACGAGCGACGACGACGCTTTGATGATGACGAACAAAGCTCAAGCATTGGCAAATCTGTTCACTCGCAGTTCACATGTACATGGCGAAGCAATATTCATCGCCCTTCGCATGTTTCATCAGTGTTCAGCAACATTGGTTTGAGGGCGTTTTAAGATATTTCAAAGTCTGCTCTGAAACTTCCTGAAATGCCTTGAAAATCCCCCTTAACCGTTATGTGTCCGACAATTTTGTTGCTTTTTTCTACACCGTGCTTTTCAAATAGGCGCTGGGTACCCGGGTACCCTGTCGGCCACATAAGGGTTAAACTCCCCGGGGATCCCATCTAACACACCTTAGAGGCTTCAAAACCCCTGAGAACTCCTCCGTAACACTTCCGTAACGCCTCTGAATCCCCCGAAAATGCTCGGAGACGTCTTGAAATACCTCCACAATTCCCCTTAAACCCCCTCGGACCCCATGAAACGCACCTGAGAGGCTTCAGACTCCCCGAAAACTCCTCTGTAACGCTTTCGAAACGCCTCTTAATCCCGCAGAAGTGCTCTGACACGTCCTGAAATCAACATCATATGCGATCCTGTGTTGACTAAGTTGGGTAACTCCTTACAAGTTAAGGGTGTTAACAGTGCACATAAGAGTTAAAAGTTTAAGAGTATCCGAGACCTTCCTGGAGTTTGGACATTCTGATCTACTACGCGATAGCGTATTTAGTGACCTATACTGCGATCGAAGAAAAAGGATTTCTTGGGTGGTTCAGGCAAGGAATTTCCCATGCTTCAAGTTCCTTCTGATCTGCAAACAGCACTTTACTTCGTACCTAATCACACGCGAATCAGTGATGCAACCAGTGAAAAAAGCGGATTGTGTCATTCAAACAACCCAACGCACAAATGGAACTGATTCCCTTCCCCTTCCCTCCTTTGCACTAAATCTCGAATCAGACACAAATGAGAGGTTTTTAAAACCTCAATTGAGTTTATGAGGCTTCGTAGTCACAGTTTGGAGTTCAGAAACAAAAGAGTAAACAACTATAATCAACAATAACTTAAAAAAAAACAAGAGGTTTAAAGACTCGTTTTTATGATCTAGATGTTAAGTAGATAGATAGATGGGTAAGAAACTCCATTCTCGTAGAAATCATTAAAACCCTGAAAAGACTTGTGGCTCTTTTTCGAATGAAATCTTGAAGATCATTTTTTATGCACATGACATCTCATTAGTTAAATTCTCTACCCCTATTGAAGTCAACCGGTGAGCCAACCTCCTTGTTCGCCGAAAATTGTCAACGTGCCAGAACTTGAACCTAACCAAAGTGAGGTCACCACCTCTTCGCGTCACTACCGCCGCGCCATCCCATTCGCACCCATCCATGTTGCTGCGCGATCGAAGATTTAAGAATAGAATCACGTCTCCCCGCTAGTAATGGAGTTCACCTTAGCTTGGAGTCACTTTTCGCTCGTTCGGTGTGCGCTTTCGGGATCCTTGTGCCCCTGTGCAGCAGCGTACCACACACTCTTCTGACACTGACTGCCTTCTCTCAGGGGATCAACCTCGAAACCGTGTGGCAATTTCTCTTGACTTCTTTCACTTTGAAAAGTTTGTCACGGGACATAATTTATTTCCCACGTCGAGGCCGCCGTTACGGCGGCATGGTAGTAGCAAGCAGGTGGAATACGTAGGTACTAGACGACGAAGACGACGAAGACGACGACATCGTCGATGGTGAAGCTGTTGTAACGATGCCCTCTGAGAATACAGCTTGACGCTGTCGTGGATCAAAAAAAAAAAAAAAATGCGCTACCAATAGCGAAAAAGGGAGGGGTGCCTGATGGAAAAAGGACGATGCGTGGTGCACTCTAAGAATTAACTTGAAAATTCAAATTTGACAGTTGATGATCAAGTTTTAGGTAACTCTTAAGGAAAATTCAGAAGAACTTGCCCTCCATCTGCCTATATCCGTAATCATGTATTTCATCTTGGTCCAGCTCCCTGTAAAACATTCTCGCAATTTCTCTTTTCAGAGAATCAACAGCTTTCTTCATTGCTGGAGAGATCAAAAACGTAAACAATGCTAGAAATGATGTGGAAGTAGAGAAGTTGAACCAATCTTTCAAGTGCTCTTTCCACCTTGCTCCTTGACTTATGGCGCAGTCTTGTGCCACGCGCCTAAGACAGCTACATAAATCCTCTGCATATTGTTTTGATCCATGCTTTCCTACGCTTATGAACCCATCATTATCGAAATTTTAAAATATTTTGGTGTGAACCAAAACCCTCACCTACATAAATGGATCTCAACTTTACCCCATTTTTTCCCTCCGTGTTATCGAAATCGACTTCAGGTCGATGGAAAAAATGGGGAACACACGAAAATAGAGAGCCGGCTAACGGTGATGGATTTATTTCCGAAAACTCATTCCCCAAGCCAAATCGAACCGGCGTGGCGCGGCGGTGGCACAGCACAAGATGGGATTGAACCACACAAGGCAGCAGAGGGCACACACACTCGCCGCGTTACACGCCCGGGACCATTATTGATGGGAAAAAGGGTAGATATTGGGATTGTGTAGCCGCTCTGTTCGATTCGCCTCGAGGTAAATTGAATTGTTGCTCTCAATGGTGATGGCGGCGGCGGTGGCTACGTAGGAACCGCAAACGCGTATGAGCACACGCGGTTCACGGTTTGAGTCGGTTCCTTTTTTTCCTGATCCATGCGTTGTTTGCAGCCAGTTGAAGAGTATGCACAGTGACGGGTTCTTGACTTTTCTCGGAAGGTTCAAGTGGATGTCCGGGAAAGTTTTCGAATCGAAAATACTCGTAACGGTGAGTGATTTTTTCGGAAGGTTTGATGGTAGTTCTGGTGAAAACGATGATGGTATGGTATTTCGTTGTAATGTGAGGGCTTTGACTCAGCTTTTGCATTTTGACTATACTTAGATGTAGCATTTACAAAAATTACATTTAATAAAGCAATAACCAGAAAACGCCTTCAAAATCGAAGTAGGAGCTTTTCAATGAACACCATACGTAGGCGACAAAAAGCTACCTAATGAGCTATTGTTACATGGCCTATTTTCGATTTGCGGGCGTCTCGTCGCTTCCGGCAGCGGAAGTAGATCTAGCTAGAGAGCACCCACAGTGCAGTAGTAGTGGGATGCCACTGCCAACACACAAACAGCTCTCGTTACATCATCGCAGCGTCGATTCGATAGTGTTGTTGTTCAGTTCATCAATGATGACGGGCAAGCATCAATGCAAGTAGCGCCATCAGCCCTAATTGAAGTAATACGAGAGCTTATTCCCAGAAGATGGTAATTAATAGAATTACACAGCCCACGATAGTGGGCTACTGAATGGGTCGGTTGTTTCGATGAAGGAAAATTTAGGACGAAGGTTGAATGGAGTTGAAGTAGTGTCGGCCAAATGATATTAAGTTAATTTATTTCATTTTGCTCAAATGAACAGAACAAAAAGGCGGTGGACTTAGTGTATAATCCAAGAATCATAAAAAGTCTTTTTGATACTTTGTATCAGAACACTTCTCACGTAACATTTCTACTCAAATGGATTAGAAGAAGTTCTTATAACCACCATAAAACCTAAATAAAAAGTATAAGTTTTTAGGACGCTCCCAAGACTAATTGGTCATCAAAATGTTCTATAGGTTAATGATGCTACATTTTTTTTTTATTTTAAGAAGCAAGAAAAAATAACTGAGCCCTCTATTCCTTCCTAGTTATAGCTCTATGTTTCTTCTCAGCCACCCTTTAAAGGATATGATTATCCAATAGTTAATCAACTGACGGCAGAAAAAAATACAAAAATATGAAAATAGGTTAACAGTCATATAAAGAATTGTTTGATATTTGAATCGCCAAGGTATATTTTTCGTTTTTTTGCACCCTTCATAGGAAAGACAGCAGGTGAGAGATTTTTCGTATTTTCAGTAAAAGGTGGAGAGCTTCCTACCAAATGGAGCTTGGGTAACGGGAGGCGTTTATCACCCAAAACACCTCCCCTAGGTAGGAAATTTGTGATTTTTTATAATTTTTACAGGAACGTGTAATTATTGTGCCCTCACACCCGTGCAATTGAAAAGCTTTATGATTCCCTCCAAATCAAGCATCCCTCAAAATAAAAGAAATATTTCAGACTTTTTTCAGAAATTTGACCCGGGATTTCTTCAGACATTTATTCAAAAACTATCTCACATTTTTTTTTCTGAAATTGCTCTAGGGTCAGTGTACCAGTTAAGGCTATAGTACCTCAAATTCGCCATAGTTGATTTTCAACCTTTAAAGATACAAATCAACAACAAAAATTCCATGAACAAGAGATCACGATCACAAAAGATGATTGCAATCATTCAAACTTCACAATTTGCTCAAATTATGGTAGAAATAAATCATTTTCTTTAACTTTTCGGCCTCCCTGCACCTTATTTCGCCATAGTGTACCAGTTATGGCAAATCCCATAAGGAATGCATGTAAATAGTGCGAATTGGAACCCAAATTAACAAATGTGTCCATAACTGGTACAGGGTTCCTATCATTGGCACACGCCGTAATAAATACTAAAAGTAGTTTTGGCTCCGTTTTTATATTTTTCCTGTAAAGTATGAAAACTAATCAATCATTTGACTTATTGTTTACATTTGTCGGTCTTCTTCTTATTTTTGTAGAAATAGTTTTTCTTAGGTGGTGCGATAACTGGTACAGGCACCCTACGGGCTCTTTAGAAAATCTATCTAAGAATAATATGAAACTTTCTTCAGGATTTTTCTTAGTTGTTTAGAGGAATTAATTCTAAGATTCACTCGTTATTCCACCGAAATGCATCACAATAATATTCTGGATTGCTTCTCAAATTTCAGAAGAGATTCTTTCAGAAAAACGTGGCAGGAATTATTTTAGAAACGTACTTCAAAAATTGTTCCAACAATCATCCAGGTAATGCTCCAAAAATTCCGCCAGCGATTTCTATAGAAAATTTTCCAGAGAATTTCTAAGAAATTCTGCCATGAATTACTTCGGAGATTTCTCTGATAAGTTCTTTAGGAATTCTTAAATTTATTGGAAAATTCTTTGTTTCCATCCAAATTTCCATGAAAGATTTTCAGAGATTACCCCAGCAATTCATTTAAGATTTTTTTTGTGTTGCATCCGATATTGCTCCATGGATTCCTTTAAAAATCTTCCAGGATTTTTTTGGGAAAGTCTTTTGTGGATTTCTTTGAAAGGTTCTTGTCTAAAAAAAATCCGCATGAAAATTTTCTTCGGAATTTTCGTAAAAAGCCCTCCTAATGTTTAGTGAAAAATACCTTCTAGAAAAGAAAATATCTTCTTAACAAGTTTTCTTAAAAACTGCTCCATTGATTTTTTTTTTAAAATGTCATGAGAACTCAGAAAATTATCAAGAAATTCTCCAGGGCTTCCTTTATATTGCCCCATATGGATTTCTCTTTAAATTATTTTAGTTGGATAACTATGGAATTTTTGTGATACTTCACCAAGAATACTCTCTTAGGAATTCGTTTTAAAAGAGAAACGTTAAGAATTTTCCACAGGATCCTTTGAGATTTCTATCGAAAATTCTTCCATAAGCACTTGCTTTCTTCAGAAATTAGTTATTTTTTTTTTTTCTGGATGTTTACCAATGATTTGTTCAAGGATTGCTCTAGGGAATCCATTTAAAATTTTCGCTTGAATGTGTCCAAGCATGGACTCATCCAGAGAATCCTGCAGGAATTCTTCCACAGATTATTGCTGTATAACTTTCAGTGATTTAGGCAGAAAATCCTTGAGAGATTCCTGCAGGAGTTCATACACAGATTCTTTGAGGATTTCCTTCGGATAATTGTCCTAGAATTTCCTCATGAATTAATCTGGCTGTTGCCGAAGGGTAGAGCGAATGGTCGTGGGCTGAAATTCTTTCAGCAAATCGAAACTTTCCAGATTTGTGGATAAGCTAAAGCTAAAACAAATTATTTATTAATTCATCTGCAGTAAGAAATAGTATATGCATATTACAATTTTTCAGTGTAACCGGTATTTTCGCCCTATCATCCAGTTTGGCAAACGTCAGTTGGCATCGGCTTTGCCGGATCTATATAGTGTTAACCGCAGACTGATGATGACACTTCATTAATATCCAACTTCATGGCTCAAATGTTACATGTTTCTACTTACTTATTATACACTATAATTTTGGAAATAATTTGTTATTCTAATTTATTCTCGCCACCTAGTGATGTGACTTCTAGTGACATACGTTTTCACAGAACTAGATTCTTCTAATTATTCTCATTCTTATTCTAGACCACTATAGAAACTTGGTTCCCACTTAGCGGTTTGTATACGCAAAAATACAGTCGCGAAATGCTATCGCAACACTGGCAATTTCTCTAAAGGATAACCCTTTTAATATCTTAACAATTTCTTAAGAAATTTCTAAGATAATTTCTTAGAAATTTCTATGGAAACTCATTAGAAAATATTTCAAGAGTATTATCGTTTGCTGATGCTTACCTACGCAGTTTTGCAGGTATTCCTTCAGGATTCCATAAATTGCTCCAGTACTTTCACAAAGTGCCAAATAAATTTTATTGAAGGATTTCTCTAGGAATATTCCAATTAATTCCTCATTATGTTTTTCAAGGAATTCCACTATGGGTTTCCCGAGAAATTCCTCTAGGCATTTCTCCAGGAAGTTCTCAAGAAATTTCTTCACAAATATCCCTGGATTTTTTCAAATATTTCTCCAGAGTTTCATTCAAAAGTACTTCCCAATATATCTACAAGAATTCTACTGAAGATTTCTTCAGATAATTTCTGCTGGGGGAATTCCTTCTGAAATTCCTTTGAGGAGATATTTTTATCTCTAAACACTTCTTCAGAACTTTAGGAATTTCGTCAGAAACTTTGGCAAGACATGAGTAACTCCTGTAGAAATTTCCTATTAAAATATTTTTTTTAAAGAAATTGCTCCTGCGGTTCCATTTTCAGATATTCTACCAAGGATGCTCCATAGGTTTTTCTACAAATTTCACAAAAAATAACGGATTTTATGAAAATTCCCAGAGAATTGTCTCATCCCTCAAAAACTCCTGCAGATACCTTTGTAAACTCCTAAAAGAAGTTCTTGAAAATTTCCTGTATTAAAAGTGCTCAAAAAGTCCTGAAGAAATTTTTGAAATTATCTCCGGAGCAATTGTTGTATGTATCTAGGATAATACTTGGGAGAATTCCAGGAGAAATCCATTAAGATATCCCCTTAATGCTCAGAAAAAAATCATGAAATACTTCAGGGGGAGCTCTGTAAGTAATTGTAAAGAGAAAATGCTTGAGACATTTCTAGGAGAATTCCTAAAAAAAAATCCGTAGAAAATTTTTTGAAAAAATCTTTAAAAACCCAGATTAATCCACCTAGTGGTGATAGTGCCTTTCTCGTCGAATATGTACTCAAGAGCTATAAGCCGAAGTGTTCCTGAATTCTGAGCATACTCTAAAATGGAAAAAATCTCATTTTCTTCTTTTGTCACAGTGCTCGTTGACTTATCAATGGGGGAGTAGAGTTGATAAAAAATTAATGTATTTGATGAAAAAATACCCAAACAATTAAGCTAAGCGGATTTGGTAAGAAATCGGATTTGGTAAGAAATTTTCTGGAGGACTCTAGTTTCACTTTAAAATTTAAAAATTTATTGGTTAAGGGGGTTTAGGGGCATAATGGACACCCTAAGCAAATGAGCACGTTAGGCCTGTATAAAAGAGAAAAACTTAACATATTATTAGTTGGCTTACAACTTTAGTTTGTTTCCTACGTATTTCAATCATTTACAGCAGGTAGAATGTCTTTATTGTGAAGAAATAAAGAATTGTAAATCGTGTGTTTTTTTAGGGCTGGCAGAGAAGGTACTAGGCGAAATGGAAACCCATCGGGGCATAATGGACACCCCTGCATATTTTATGCTAATTTTTTGATTACATCGATCAGTTAAGTGATTTGCCCACGGAGATCGATACCACAGATAAAATACTCCATCTTAGACGAGTTTACAAAACAAATAAACTTTAGGCTAAAATAATCCAATTGATTTTTTCCAAACACTCTTAAACGCATAAGAGTATGCAATGCGCGTACATGCATTCGTAATTACCAGTGTTCTTTTCGCCCCAAATCGACTATAACATTGAAATTTCTATTTTGAGTAAATTCTAATCACAAATAAAATATTTTATGCATTGCTAAATCTACGTATACATGCAGATAAGGTAGCAATTCAATGGTTTTTATGGTGGACACACTCAAACACTCGTAATACCTTATTTGCTGCTCCGTTGAAATTGTAAGAATTTCACGATATGAAAAACATATTTCAATTTCAATGATATTTAGGTTACTTTAGAGGCATATGAATGTTACTTTTGAAAAGTAGGACGTTGACTTGTTCCTTTACACTTATGCATTAAAAGTTTAACATAAAAGTCAACGGTTTCAGCAAAAATAGGGGTGTCCATTTCGCCCCGGATGTCCATTATGCCCCGATCTCCCCTATTTATTTGTGTCTTTCCTCAAAATGATGAATGCCCAGTAAAATTTCCAAGGGGGGCCCCTCTTGATTTAAGAGAAAATCGAAATTTGTGTCAGCCTTATTCAGAAAAGCAACAATTATATCAAAGCCATAATCGAATTTGGAAACTTATTGATAGCTCATATTCCGAAGTAATGTATTATGTTAAACGTATAAGCAGAGTTGAAAAATATCAAATCTCTCAGTTGACTGCTTGACCACCTTCACTAGTACTGGATGCCGATCATTATCAAGATATTTCGGCAATTTATTTCTGCACGCTTTAGCCTTTATTTTATTATCGTTGGTTATAAGATTTATGTAAAATTTGACAAAAAAAAAGTGCAAGCTAGTAAAATTTATCATAACAAAACCCATTCAAATTTTAACCATGTTACAGAGCGCGAGGGCTCAACCAGTTGCATCAAAATTGTGTTTAGTAATTTCAACCGCAAAAGGGGATTGATACTATGAAATTAAAATTTCCCCATACAACGTTGATTCATCCTGCTATATAATTACGTCTCAGGAATCTAAAATGGTGTGATTTTACAAGATCGATTTAATTTTTATCAAGATTTGACTCATTTACGCATATTTATCGCTAGCATTGATTTTGTTCATCTTCGTAATTTCAGCGATGAATCTAATTCTGATTCTGCAACACTGCTGGTAATCTTAGGTGTGATCAGAGACTATTTTCTTGCTGCCCGTTTATCTGGTTATCCAACATTTTTGATGATTTGATGTTTCATATGCATGGGTTTGGTTCACTTTTTTTACTGGCCACTTCCGGCGAGACACCTGGAACCGGTTCCGGAACACAACCGGTTCAGGTATGTTATTTGTGGATTGATTAGTAATTATCGGTGACAAATATCGGAAACAGCTTGTTATGCGTTACGCGTTACGACCTACTATTCTTCGGTCATCGTCAGACGCATTCAGTTGGATTCACCCCTACAACTTCGTCAGTTTAATATATAAGCGGTTCAGATATGGTCTGAAACTATTATCCTGCTTACCGTTCATCTGGTTATCGATAAAGACGGTATTTGGTGTGTCACATGCATAGGTTATGTTCACTTTTATATTTGGCCAGTTCTGGCAGGACACCTGGAACCGGTTCCGGAACACAACCGGTTCAGATAAGGTATTTTCCTGCTTACCGTTCATCTGGTTATCGATAAAGCCGCTATTTGGTGTGTCATATGCATAAATTTGGTTCAGTTTCATAATTGGTCACTTCCGACGGGATATTTGGAACCGGTTTCGGAACACAACCGGTTCAGATAAGGTATTTTCCTGCTTACCGTTCATCTGGTTATCGAAAATGCCGCTCTTTGATGCGTCGCATGCATGGGTTTGGTTCACTTTTTTAATTGGCCACTTCCGGCGGGACACCCGGAACCGGTTCCGGAATACTACCGGTTCAAATATGGTCTGAAACTACTTTCCAGCTTACCATTCAACTGGTTATCGAAAAAGCCGCTCTTTGATGTGTCACATGCATGGGTTATGTTCACTTTTATATTTGGTCACTTCCGGCAGGACACCCGGAACCGGTTCCGGAACACAACCGGTTCAGATAAGGTATTTCCCTGCTTACCGTTCATCTGGTTATCGAAAAAGCCGCTCTTTGATGTGTCGCATGCATGGGTTTGGTTCAATTTTTTAATTGGCCACTTCCGGCACGACACCCGGAACCGGTTCCGGAACACTACCGGTTCAAATATGGTCTGTAACTACTTTCCTGCTTACCATTCAACTGGTTATCGAAAAAGCCGCTCTTTGATGTGTCAAATGCATGGGTTATGTTCACTTTTATATTTGGCCACTTCCGGAAGGACACCCGGAACCGGTTCCGGAACACTACCGGTTCAGACATAGTCTGGGATTATTTTCCTACTTCCCGTTCATCAGATAATCGAAAATGCCGTGGTTTGATGGGTCGCATGCATGGGTTTGCTGCATTTTCATATCCAGCCCCTTCCTGGGGTACAGATCCGGAACACCTAAGTGGCCATAACTCCGGAACGGCTGGACCGATCCGAACCATTTTCAATAGGAAACAATGGGACCAGATTCCGCGTCGAATGAACCGTCGGTCCTTAAAATCGGTTGATGTTTACTATCTAAAAGTTAGGTGACCTTTTTTGTACACACACACACACATACGCACACACATACATACACACACACACACACATACACACACACAGACATCATCTCAACTCGTCGAGCTGAGTCGATTGGTATATAACACTTGACCTCTCCGGAGGCTCTATCAAATTTTCGTTTTTGGAGTGAACATATAGCCTTTCGGTACACCTTGGTGTACGAGAAAGGCAAAAATGTCTTACATGAATTGCAGACAAAGACAATGGTGGAATTCATGAAGTTATTCGACAATAAATTTCTAAGGGACCCCTGAAGAAATCCTTAGAACAGCTCTTGGATATATCTGTGGAAGAATTCTCAGAAAAGTTTCTTACAATTTCTGAAGGGATTCAATCAAAATACCTGGAAATAATTCTGAAGGAAATTTTTCTGAAACAAAAAAAAAAACCAAGGAGGGATTCTTCGGAGAAACACTGAAGAAATTTCCAAATAAAACCTGTTTTAAGTGATTCTTTGACATAACACCCAGACAAACGCTATGCATAATTTTTTTGGAAACAAAATCTTTAAAAAGTCCTAAAAAATACTTTAAAAAGCTGCAGATCAGATTTTAGAGTAATTTGGAATTTTGAGAAAAAAAATCAAAAAATCTGAAAGAAGATCTGGATAAATCCACAGCAATACCTGGAGGTACACCTATGGGAACTATTTGAGAAACGTCTGAAGGAACTAACAGAAAAATATCCTGCGATTTTTTCATCTTAATTTCTGAGAATGTCCTTGAATTAATAGTTATTTCTGAGGGAACGTTTGATGAAAATCAAGCGATATTTTTCGAAAAAGTTACAAGAAAAATTCTGAAATTTTAATGGAAATTCCCAGAGAAGTTTGTGAAATTTTATCCGAATTTTTGTGAAAAAAACTAGAATTGTATCTTCGTTTAATTCCTATTCATGGACAAACCTCTGGACAAATTCTTTGAAGATTTTTTTTGAGAAATTACTAGAAAAAAAACCCGAATTAATCCACCTAGCGGTGATGGTGCCTTTCTCGTGCTTTAAAATATCCTTTCGACAAAACTTAAGCGATATGTAGATGACATTGACATAAATACAAAATGAAAACTGCTTAATCCACTCAATATGGATACATTTTATACTAGCATGACATCCGATACGCAAAATGGGAAAAATAGGTATAAAATGCGAATAAATTCGATATCTCTGCTCGGAGTGGATGGATTCGAATGAATTTCTGACACAAAGTGCAAAAATCGCTATAGTTTCAGATAAGGGGGGTGTCATTCGCCGCACGATGCTGGAAATCAGTGTATTAAGCTCGTTTTACCCCACGCTCTCTTTCTCTCACCTTTTTGAGAAAATCCTCATCTATTCCCGACTGGCGTGCAAAATAAATGACTCATTTAACTCGTATTTGTGCAAAAACTTGCATAGTATCGACAATTTGACATAAGGTTGGTCTTACTCTTATCGATTGCGTTCCACTCCTGGCAGAGATGCATGTGAAAGTTTTAAAAATAGGGGATATCGGAGTTATTTGAAGATAATTCAATTTTTAAGGCTGTGCGGTGAGCCAAACCAGCTCCATTCGATACTACGGAAGTTCTTACACAAACACAAATTAAATAAATCATTTATTTTATCATTTATCATTTATAAACGAGAGATAGTGGGGTAAAACGGGCCCGATACACCGATTTCCAGCATCGTGCGGCGAATGACACCCCCCTTATCTGAAACTGTATAGATTTTTGCAGTTTGTGTCAAAAATTCATCTGAATCCATCCCCTCTGAGCAGAGATATTGAATTTATTCGCGTTTTATACCTATTTTTCTCATTGTGCAACGATCCAAAATTCAAACCAAACAAGTGTCATGCAGCCGCAAAATTTTGAAGCGTCATTCTAGATTTTCAGGTCATCATTTATGAGAACTTAGACCTATTCGTCACTGTTCATACCCAACGTTTATCAGGCCATCAAACAAAGCCACGATATGATTTATCACTTGAACGTTAGTTTTGCTACACAACAGTTAGTATATGTGATCTAAGGCTATTTTCTTGCTAACCGTTCATTAGGTTATCAAAAAATCTGCGATCTGATGTGTCGTATGGTATGGGTTTGGTTCATTTTTATATTTGGTAACTTCCGGTGGGATACCCGGAACTGATTCCATGACACTACCGGTTGTCCCAGATATGGTCTGAGATTAGTTTATTGCTAATTCTTCACCTATACCTAATCGCCGCGATTTGATATACATATCGCATGTATGGGTTAGATTCAAATTTACTGTTTAACCGCTTTCGAAGGCACACCCGAACCCGCAATAGTGCCGAGAAGTATCTAATGTGGTCTGGCCCTATTTTTTAATTGTGCATCGGATTGTCGATAAGTCGTGATTTGATGTACCGTCAGTAAAGGCGACATTAGGCCTGGGGGTAACTTTGGGCCAAAAATCAAGAAAGATGTTTCGTTCAAAAAACTAACATTTACCTAAGTGATTATCAAAAGTAGGTAGGATATGATAGATATAACTTGCGTCAACCATCTGGTGTAGAAAAAAAGGTGATCTTTAGTTAATTTTTTAATTAAGAAACAGTGATGTGAATTTTATTGTTAGACATACTACACAAAATCGTTGTTTGAAAATATCCTTTAGAAAACAGAAGAACACCCGGTATGCAAGGATGGGAACACTCACTTGCAAAGAGTTATACTCACTTGATATTATTTCTGCTCAAAAGCATGCTATCAAAAAAAATAAGTGTATGGAGCACTTTTAGCTTATAATTTTATCTAAAAGTTTGCCGAATAATGTGAGGGTCGCACATGCATAATAAAGCCGCGACAGAGCTATGAAGGCAACTCTCCACGTGGAGAGTCGCTTTCGCAGCTTTGTCGAAGATTTGCTAAGCGTGTGCGACCCTTACACTGTTCGTCAAACTTTCAGATAAAACTACAAGGTAAAAGTGCTCCATACATTGTTTTTATAGCATGCTTCTGAGCTTAGATAATATCAAGTGAATGTATCTGTATGTCAAGTGAGTGTTCCCATCCGTGCCGGTATGTAATGCGTTGCTGATTCCAGGGTGTATTGAGCACTTATTCTGAAAAGTAATATAAGTTGTATTGGTTTTGCTTGCTGTATGTCAAGTGAGTGTTCCCATCCGTGCCGGTATGTAATGCGTTGCTGATTCCAGGGTGTATTGAGCACTTATTCTGAAAAGTAATATAAGTTGTATTGGTTTTGCTTGCTATTTTGTACAGAAAATTTATCAATACGAGCTGTTGTGCAAATCCAGCTTTTTGGGGGTGACTGGGCCATGCAGTTGCAAGGAAATAGGCTTGAGAACCCTACAAATTTGAATTAAAACACCTGTAAGCGAGCGTTCATAGAATTTTATGCCCAATTCTGCGAAAAAAATCAGAGATTATTGTAAGATTTAGTCAAAATCCAAAGGCACGCACTAGCTTACGTACCTAAATAATTTTAGCATTTGATGAAGAATACTTCTATCTTTTATTGAGGATGCTAGTTGAATATATTTAAGTGACAACGGATGATTTCTATTGTATCGTTGATGGATGACAATCAATGTGGTTCAATTTTTACGTTTATTTGTCTGTGAAGCTATTTTAAACGGATTTAACACTTATCAGTTGTGCGTAAGTATCAATATATTCAATATTTTTGATAAGCCATCAATATTTTGTGAAATTGAACAATTTTGGTTGATTTTTAATGTTTGGACCAATGTCACCCCCTAGAAGGGGTTACATTGGGCCAATTTTAATTAAGCTACAACATCGCCAAAAAAAATTTAGAGCATTTATATCTACACTAGTCCTGAGTTATACCTAAATGAACGAGTATACGAAATTTCAAGTTAATTTAGAGCTAAAATATTGTTGTAACGACTTATAAAAGGAAGGACTATGCAATTTTGGCACATTGAAACCCCCACTGACGGCATCACATCCATGGGTTAGGTTAAAATTTACATTTTACTACCCGGATCCGGTTCCAAGTAACTACTGGTTGTACTAAATATGGTCTGACACTATTTTCTTGTTAACTGTTCATCGGGTTACCAAAAACGCTACAAAATTATGTGTCGCATGCATGGTATGACAATTCCGGCGGGACACTCGGAACCGGTTTTGGAACACTACCAGTTGTTTCTAATGTGATCTAAGGCTACTTTCTTGCTAACCATTCATCAGGTTATCGTAAAAGCTACGATTTGATGTGTCACATGCCTGGATTTGGATCACTTTTACATATGGCCACTCAAAACCGATTCCGAAATATTTGCTGGCCGTTCATTAGGTAATCGAAAAAGCCGCTCTTTGATGTGACGCATGTATGGGTTTGACCATTTCGGCAGGATACTTGGATCCGGTTCCGGAACATTACCGGTTCAGATATGGTCTGAGACTATTTTCCTGCTTATTGTTCATCAGGTTATCGAAAATGCCGTGGTTTGATGTGTCGCATGCATGAGATTGAATCACTTTTATATTTGGCCTCTTCCGGCGGGACACACAGAACCGGTTCCGGAACACTACCGGTTCAGATATAGTCTGAAACTATTTTCCTGCTTACCGCTCATCAGATTATCGAAAATTCCGTGGTTCGATGTGTCGCATGCATGGGTTTGATTCACTTTTATATTTGGCCACTTCCGGCGGGACGTTCGGAACCGGTTCCGGAACACTACCAGTTCAGATATGGTCTGAGACAATTTTCCTGCTTACCGCTCATCGGGTTATCGAAAATGCCGTGGTTTGATGTGTCGCATGCATGAGTTTGGTTCATTTTTATATTTGGCCACTTCCGGCGGGACACACAGAAGCGGTTCCGGAACACTACCGGTTCAGATATGGTCTGAGACTATTAACCTGCTTACCGTTCATCAGATTATCGAAAATGTCGTGGTTTGATGTGTCGCATGCATGGGTTTGTTCCACTTTTATATTTGGCCACTTCCGGCGGGATGTCCGGAACCGGTTCCGGAACATTACTGGTTCGGCTATGGTATGAGACTATTTTTCTGCTTACCGTTCATCAGATTATTGAAAATTCCATGGTTTGATGTGTCGCATGCATGGGTTTGTTTTACTTTTTTATTTGGCCACTTCCGGCGGGATGTCCGGAACCGGTTCTGGAACACTACCGGTTCATATATGATCAGAGACAATTTTCCTGCTTACCGCTCATCAGGTTATCGAAAATGCCGCGGTTTGATGTGTCGCATGCATGTGTTTGTTTCACTTTTATATTTGGCCACTTCCGGCGGGATGTCCGGAACCGGTTCCGGAACATTACCGGTTCAGAAATGGTCAGAGACAATTTTCCTGCTTACCACTCATCAGGTTATCGAAAATGCCGTGGTTTAATGTGTCGCATGCATGGGTTTGTTGCATTTTCATATCTGGCCGCTTACTGGGGTACCGTTCCGGAACACCTAAATGGCCATATCTCCGGAACGGCTGGACTGATCCGAACCATTTTCAATAGGAAACAATGGGACCAGATTCCCCGTCGAATGAACCATCGGTCATTAAAATCGGTTGAGGTTTACTGCCAAAAAGTGATGTGAGTTTTTTTGTCCACACACACACATACGCACACACATACACACATACACACACACACACACATACACACACACAGACATCATCTCAATTCGTCGAGCTGAGTTGATTGGTATATGTGACTTGACCCTCCGGGCCTTCTATCAAAAAGTCATTTTTGGAGTGAACATATAGCCTTTCCGGTACACTTGGTGTACGAGAAAGGCAAAAATCGAAAAAAAATCAAGAAAAAGTCCAAGATAAACAATCTTTCATTATGGAGAATTCCTTCAGAAATATTTGAAAAAATACATAAAAAATAAACTTAAGCAACAATCTTTGAAGGAGTTAACAGTAGAATTCCTTAAGGAATCCAAAGAGGAAGTTGGGAGGGAATTTCTTAGGTAACCCGTGAGCCACAGCCGAGATGAATCTCGGGAGAAATTTCTTGAGAAATTCCTGAAGGAAAACTCCTGGGCAGGGTATGAAAAACGGATCCCGCCGAAAAACAAACGCTTTGTCCTAAGCGGTGCATGTCGGTAACAAAGGCGCTCCGCAACAAACGCATGTCAAGCGATGAGAGCAATAAAACAAATATCGCTTGCCGTGCGTGTGCCGATATTTCGGCTTTTCCGCTGAAATTTTCGACCCACATCATCGAATTCATGAGCATTTGAACGAATTAAGACTCTTACCATCCTCAGAGTCGAGTTTCAGTTATAAAACAATGAGAAAATCACGATGTGAATAGAACGAAACAAATATTCCTACCGTTTTTGTTGTGAACAAACTCGGGAGCGATTTTGTCATTATCTGCTAACGAAAAAACAAAGCGTTGTTGCCGTGCCTTCGTTGTTGCCTATTTTTCGCTTGCGGTGCCATATTTTGCGTACACTGCTCCTGGGGGAATTCCTGGAAGACCCTGTGGATTAATCCCAGTAGAAACGTTCTGAAAAAGGAATGAACAGGGATGCATCTTGAAGGGATACTCAGAAGAATCTTTAGAGGTTTTATTGCTTACTAATTCTCATACTAAGAAATCCTGCGAAAATCATCTTCCAGAAATTCAGTTAACATTCAAGAAAACTTTAGCTTAATCCCGAAAGAATCCACAATGGAATTTCGGTCGGTGTCCCTGGAAGTAATCCTGGAGAATTACCCAGAAATTTTAGGAAGAATTCTTGATAAAATTATGAAAGGAATTGCTTCAAGAATGTACCTACCGCTATAATTGCAGAACAAAATCATGACATAACATTGCATGGAGGGCTTTTCTCGGAATAACTCTTAATTAGGAGAAGTCATTTCCTTAGGGGTGTAGCAATTAGTAAACCGTGAATAACCGAATCTGAGTTTCAGCTAGCAGCAAGTGACTGTTTGCTTCATTTGCCAATTGTTTTTTTTAGATGTCATCAGGTACGATATGCCAAACTTCAAGAATCATGTAATTGATTTTAATTAAAATAATCATGCAAAATGTAAAGCCATATTTGAGGTTCTAATGTTCACAATGGTTGTATTTTGCGAAAAAAAATACCAATATGTTAAAAGATTTTCTTGGATGCTTTCAACTGCTGGGAGTTTGTATCGGGAGACTTTTTCTGCTTTCAGTCTTTAGAGCGGTCAGAATTACAGCATGTTTTCTATGCCCGACGTTTCAATTGTATATTCAATCTTCTTCAAGGGTTAGAAAAGTTAAGTTCTTTGTCTGGTGGATTGCTTTTGATAATTTTCGTGAAGCTTTTGGTGTTCATCAATTTCTATTTTACTGGACAAAACGGAAAAACGGCAACAGTTCACTACTTTGTCTTGTTTCTAACTGTTAAAAGATCGATTGTTTTACGACTCCCAACCAATTATACGCTCACCTTGATTGCTGTTTACAAAGCAATTAGACAACAACCTAGGGAATCGCGGAAATTCAGCTTAAGAAACGTTTCCGAATTGAGCATGCATGATAAAGGGTGATACGGTCAAAATTTGGTCTCACAATTTGTTTCATAACTTGAGACTGCGTACACCAAAACAGCTAATTTTTGGACCAGTAATGGTACATTATGCGTAGCTTATACCATAAAATTTTCATAAAAATCGGTCTAGTATTTGCAAAGTTATTGTGAATCCTGAAAACTGCAATTTTAAAATTTTGTACAAAGAGGATTAAAAAATAAGAACACATTTTTACTCTTTTATTTATAGAGCCAGAAATACAGAACCAATTTCAATGAAAATTTTTCTGTATGTAAAGTATACATATCAAAATGTTGTGTAAAAATTTCATTCAATTGGATCCAGCCGTTACAAAGTTATATTTGTTTAGGTGGTTTATTTTTTTTTACTTATTCGTTTATTTGGAAGGCTCGGGCGCCACATGAGCATAACTGAGCCGAAATCTTTTGTTTTTTTACAATGATTTTACATTTTACAATTTATTACTGCCTTAAGCTATGTAAGTTTGGGAAGCCGAAGTACTCGCGGCTGTTTCGAGGTTAAGGATTGAGAAAAAAAAAATTGGGAAGGAGGGATTTATGGGTTTAAACTAAATTATTTGCTAACTTATACTAAAACATTGATGGGACAAATTGTCCATATCTGTAACGGAACCAAAAAGAAAGGACTTTATCGGTAGAAAACGACAAGAAGAGGACTAACGGAAGGGGGTGACGACAGACAGGGGCGAACAACAAAACCAAAAGGCGGACAACGAAAACAAGGAACGTACTACATCAAACTCTGACATCAACACGTTTCAAAAACTGGTAAATCAGGTTCATGTATTCCAAATCAAGTCCTGCCAACACTTCTCTAACGGGTTTCTGTTGTTTTCCTCGGACCCGGAGAATTTCATGCAGCTCAGATCTGACCTCACGATACTCATTGCATCCCCACACGACATGTTCGATATCCTGGTAAGCTATGCTACAGACACAGAGATTGCTTTCTGAGAGCCCAATACGGAAGGTATGCGCATTCAACAAATAGTGGTTGGACATCAGCCGACACATTACACGAATGAAATCGCGGCCTAAATCCAACCCTTTGAACCATGGCTTCTTCGCCACCTGTGGAATGATGGAGTGCAACCATCTACCCATCTCTCCATCTCTCCATTTGTGTTGCCAGCTGATCAAGGTCTCCTGACGGGCCAATGCAAAAAATTCGTCGAAGGCGATTTGACGCTCGTAAATATCGCCTCCGCTAGCGCCCACCTTAGCCAGAGAGTCCGCTTTCTCATTGCCCGGAATTGAGCAATGTGAAGGGACCCAAGCTATGGTGATGATGTATGAGCGTTTGGACAAAGCACTCAAGACTTGGCGTATTCCATTCAGGAAGTACGCTGAGTGCTTCATCGGTTTCATTGACCGAACAGCCTCCAGAGAGCTTAGACTGTCGGTAAAAATAAAGTAGTGCTCAGGTGGAAGAGTGCGAATGTACTTTAAGGTGTAGTATATAGCCGCTAGCTCAGCAATGTATACCGAACATGGCTTTTGAAGCATGTAGGAGGCGCTATGAAATTTGTTGTAGACACCGAAACCACTCGAATCATCGGTTTTCGAACCGTCTGTGAAGAACTGTCTGTCCCTGCTAACATGCCCGAACTTACTTGCAAAAAATTGTGGAATACACACGGAACGAAAAGATTCTGGTATTTCGGTGATCTTATCCTTCATGGACAGATCAAGATCTACAGAGCAACAGTCGAAGTTTGAGAAGTTGTCACGATTGGTGTTAACCGGAGATGGGCTTACCTCCAGCGTCATGTACCAGTAGTACACACTCATAAAACGAGTTTGAGGGTTCTGTTCGAGCAGCTTTTCGAAATTTTCTATGACTAATGGATTCACAACCTCGCATCGGATGAGGAACCGGAACGATAACTCCGCAAAGCGGTCTGTCAGAGGCTGTACACCAGCGAGTACCTCTAAACTCATAGTGTGAGTTGAGTTCATGCAACCTAACGCGATCCGAAGGCAACGGTACTGAACGCCGCGGATTGAAAACAGAAGCTACCGTATTCTAAAACCGACAGAATGGTTGTTTGGTACAGCCTGATCAGATCTTCCGGATGTGCTCCCCACCATGTTCCGGTAATAGTTCGCATAAAGTTGATTCGCTTTTGGCATTTCTGTATCAGATACACAATGTGCTTCCCCCAGGTGCATTTTGAGTCGAACCAGACGCCGAGATATTGAGAAGACATGCTATGAGTGATTGTCTTACCTATCAGATGGAGCGGAGACTTTGCCGGTTTGTGTTTTTTAGAAAAGACAACCATCTCAGTTTTCTCCGGAGAGAACTAGATACCCACGTGAAACTGTCAAGTCGCCATGAGTAAAACTCATCTGCTTCTCAAACAGCAAATTATACAAAAAGTTGTTCAAAATTGGTGAAAGGCCACTTCCGTGTAGTTTGTCGGAGAGAACATCGACACAAACTGAATCAAAAGCCCCCTTAATATCCAAAAACACTGAGCCCATTTGCTGCTTTTGAGCAAAGGCAAGCTGAATTTCTGAAGTGAGCAACGCAAGACAGTCGTTCGTTCCTTTGCCTCTGCGGAAACCAAATTGTGTATCAGACAACATGCCATTCGATTCCACCCATTTGTCCAGTCGAAAGAGAATCATCTTCTCTAACAACTTCCGTAGACAAGACAACATCGCGATTGGACGGTACGAATTATGATCCGACGCGGGTTTCCCGGGTTTTTGAATAGCTATCACTCTCACTTGCCTCCAATCATCCGGAATGATGTTGTTATCCAGGAACTGATTGAACAAGTTCAACAAGCGCCTCTTAGCGACGTCGGGGAGGTTTTTAAGCAAGTTGAACTTAATTCGATCCATTCCTGGAGCGGAATTGTTACATGAAAGAAGAGCAAGTGAGAATTCAACCATCGAAAACGGCCTATCCATGTCGTCCCTATCCTCGGAAACATCCCGAATTATTCGCTCCACGGGTACGGAATCTGGACAAACTTTTTTTGCGAACTTGAGAATCCACCGAGGAGAGCTTTCTCGATCCTCGTTTACCGACGACACGTTACGCATTCTTCTCCCGACGTTCCCAAGAGTTCTCATTGATGTCTCGCGCGATAAACCCTCGACGAACCGACGCCAGTAACCGCTTTTCTTTGCCTTGATCAAGTTCTTGAACTTGCTTTCAAGGGAAACGTACCGCTTAAAGTTTTCAACCGAACCGCGTTTCCGAAACTCTTTGAACGCAGCGGATTTCTCGCGATAGATTTCTGTACACTCGCTATCCCACCACGGATTGGGGGGTTTCCTGCGAGCCGAAAACCTGGAACTGGCCGACGTTGTGCCTGCAGCGCGCTACTGATGATCAGTTCTGATAGAAACTGATACTCTTCCCGCGGTGGAAGAATTTCTACCGATTGCTCACCGTCGATAATTGCTTCCGCGTACTTTCCCCAGTCAATGTGTTTCGTGAGGTCGTAGGAAATGTCGATAGATGGAGGTTGACGTGAACCATTGGAAATAGAAACAACGATCGGAAGGTGATCACTACCATGGGGATCCTGGATAACCTTCCATGTACACTCCAGCGATAGTGAGCTCGAACAGATTGAGAGGTCTAATCGGCTGTCTCTAGGACTGCCATCTTTAGCTGGAGGTGCCACTCGCGTAACTTCTCCAGTGTTCAAAATTGTCATGTTGAAGTCGTCGCAGAGGTCATATATCAAAGTTGAACGGCTGTCATCGTACAGTTCCCCCCAGCCTGTACCATGGGAGTTGAAATCTCCCATGAGCAGCCGTGGCTCAGGCATAACCGAGCAGATGTGGGTGAGATCCCTGCGAGATATCGCAGTTCTCGGTGGAAGATATATGGAGGCAACACTGAGGGTTTTACCTCGGATTGTCACCTCACATGCGACGGCTTCGATGCCTGTCATCGGTTGAAAATCGACTCTGTAAAATGAGTGCTGCTTTTTGATCCCTAAAAGCACCCCTCCGTACGAGTCGGACCGATCAAGACGGATAATGTTGAAATCGGAAAAAGGTAAGGTTACATCGGGTGTCAGCCATGTTTCGGATAGCGCAAAAACATCGCATTGTAAATTGTTAATTAAAAATTTGAAAGAGTCTAATTTTGGTACGATACTACGACAGTTCCAGTGTAGCACAGAAATCATATCTTCGACCTCGGTGGTTAAATTAGCCATCGAAAGATACGATTGTCGCAAGGAGGGGCATTTTAGAAGCCAACTGCTTCAAAAGAGGAGACACACAAGGAAGAAGTGCTTTGACAATGCTCTTCACTGAGTCAGAAGCATTAAAGAAGTTAAGGACGATGTCTACGATGCCAGAGAGCGTAAACATCGGAGCACCAAGTGGTTGTTCCTGGTTCTCCGAATGCTGTCCCTCTGGCTGAGAAGTCGAAAAAATTGGGACATCTGGGATTTTTGATGTTCCCGGGAGCGAAGGAAAGTCTCGTTCATCTTGGATTTTGAATCCAGGAGGTGAACGTTTGTTACCTTTTTTAACACTCTTAGAATTTGTCACGGTGGGTTGGGGGTCACTGCTAGGCAGATTCCGAGGTTTTTTGGTGGGTCTCTGGAGCCTCACCCGTTTCCTCGTTTCACCCTTAAAAACAAAGGGAACCCCGTCCCCGACCTCAGAGTCAGAGCCCTGATCATCGAGAGACAAAGACGAGTAGATGTTGCGTGATTCAACGACCGGAGCAGCTTTTCTCAGCATTTCGGCGTAGCTTCGCCTTGAACGCTGCTGCAACGATCGTTTTTGATGTTGTTTTCGCTGTATGTACTTCGGGCAAACATTGAGATCGTGTGGACGGTCGCTACCACAATAAACACACTTGGGCGGCGTTTTACACGCACCGTCCACATGTCTCTCCCCGCATGTTGCACAGCGAGGTTTATTGCTGCAGTACTGGGCGGTGTGGCCCAGCTGCTTGCAATTGATGCAATTCATTACCTTCGGTACATACAGCCTCACAGGTAGCCGAAGTTTGCCAATCACCAGCAGATCTGGTAATGCAGATCCGGAGAAGGTCACAGAAAATTCTTCAGATGGTGTGTAAACCTTCTTCTCGCCCTTCTGGGATACCGAATGCAGTTGCCGGCAATCCAGTATCTGGACAGGAGGTAGAGAAGGGTTATGGAAACGACCACAGCCTTGCATGATCGTTTCGCAGCTCAAAGATGCGTCGGCGACCTTCCCCGAAATCTCAATCGACGCGCTCGGAAGGTAGACAAAATACTCAAGAGTAAACAACTCACAGGCCACAATCTCATTAGCGTGTTTTCGGTCGCCTACTGTCACCCGAAGCTTGGCTGTACCGACCATGTCAATGGAGACAACGGAAGAATACCGCTTAGTCAGATCCTTGCTGATTTGAACGGTGTTCAAACGTTTGCCTTTGGGTCGGAAGAAAACAACATATGGCCCGCCAAAGTCGGGAGGGTAGGCCTTGAGGCGGGGGGACGTCGAAACAGATTTACTGTTGGTGTCCATTGGAGAAGCACCAGGGTGAAGGGGGGCAAAGGGGTTAGCATTTAAATCGCCTTGTTGGCTCGAGCAATCCGATGCCAATAACAAAGCTTCGTTGATGCGGTACGATGTACCCCCGCCATCATCATCATCGCCCATTGTGGTAGCTAACTACCACCACGGGGCACTCAAAAATCTTAAACTAACACTTATCACGGGGACGAAATAATCAAAAAAAAACAAGGGACAAAATTAACTGTACAGGGAAAGTGAGGGAAAAAAGAGAAAAAAAAACTGCTTATATACCAAATTAAATCTAATCAAAGAGTCAGTGGAGAGGGGGGAACAACGAGGGGTAACTTTGAATACTTAGCTTTGTGCTCTGTTTTGCCACAGGCTCGACGACGACAGGTCCAAGCGATGGGATCGCCCGCACTGGGAGGAGGCGAGCGGTGTGCGGCGGTTGAACGCTCTCTGCTCTTCTCTCGGTGGGCTGCTGCTGTCGACGACGATGAGCTTGGGTACTCACTGGAAGAAGCGGATCACGGCCGCGCGAGCGGCGCGGTATGCGGGGGGTGCTGCACTGCTGTGCTCGATAATCGGTCAATGCGCCACGTGATATAATGAAAACGTGAACTTTACTCAAACTAAACGAACTTTTGCGGCAAAAATTGTGGCCTAGCCAACCGCACTCGTCCCACTAGGGATAGTTACTTAACCCTTATGTGGCCGACAGGGTACCCGGGTACCCAGCGCCCATTTAAAAAGCACGGTGTAGAAAAAAGCAAAAAGTTTGTCGGACACATAACGGTTAATAAACTTAATCACTCGGAAACACTAGCACGAAAATAGCCACCGAACTGGAGACAAACCGGACGAACGAAAAGTTGCGACTGTCTCGAACGAACGCTCGCCAAAGAGTGTTTAGGTGGTTTAATTTTGTCAAATTTTGTCAAGTCAGGTCAAATTTTGGTTACACATTTTTTTTCATAACTTTAGATTGCGTACACCAAAACAGCTGATTTTTGGATCAGTAATGGTACATTATATGTAGCTTGTACCATAAAATTTTCATCAAAATCGGTCTAGTATTTGCGGAGATATTGTTGAACCCTGAGGTCTGCAATTTTAAAATTTTGTGCAAAGAGGATTCACACATTTTTACTGTTTTATTTATAGAGCCAGAGATACTTAACCGATTTCAATGAAAATTTTTCTGTATGTGAAGTAAGCATATCAAAATGTTGTGTAAAAATTTCATTCAATTTGATCCAGCCGTTACAAAGTTATATTTGCTTAAGTGGCACCCGGTCAGTTTTTTCATATTCAAACTGCTACAACTATGAAAGTATTCATACAAAATGGCTCAAAATTTTACTAAGAACATATTTTCATAATAGTACGATACTGTAAAACTTTGATAAAAATCAGAGCAGTATTGGTAGTTCTATAATCAAAATTGTGCTTTACTGACCTTAAATTTCCAAAAATTTACTATGGAGTGCCTTTGTACAAAATTTTAAAAAGGTAGGTCGATGGTTTTATCTATATATCAACCAATACTCAATCGATTTTGATGAAAATTTTATGGTATAAGCTACATATAATGTAGCATTACTGTTCCAAAAATCAGCTGTTTTGGTGTACGCAGTCTAAAGTTATGAAAAAAATTGTGTGACCAAATTTTGACCGTATCACCCTTTACGTACCGCCGTTGGGGGTGAGAATGGGTCAAAAATGCATACTTCCACATTCATTGTTCACTATCTTTTGCTTCTTCCATGAAAAAGTACTTTAATCAAGTGGTGCATGTGCAACTGATGAAAAAATATTTGAAGTTCATAAATTTTTCTGATAACTACACCCCTTCGAGGGGGGTCAAGGGAACCGAATTTGTTCCGCATTGTTGTCAAGTAAAATAAAGATCTTGCCAAGGTTGATACTACTGAGTATGAGCATGAGCATAGATGACCGTACAATTCGTAGTTGCTACTCCGTGATTGACCAGAACAATCGAAATTGCACAAGGAACCAACAAACGGAGCTTGGGAGTAGCTACCATTCTCAATGTGCACAGTACGAGAATTCCAAACTTCATTAGTCAATAACAGCGCCGGCCACGTCCTTACGGTCATCGAGGAAGGGAAGGAATGTTACTGTGACGTACTTTGCTACTAGAGACCTCATCTTCTCCATGATTGGCACGGGAAGGATGTTAGTGGGGAGAGGGAAAGTCACATGATTTGGATTCACTTTGGTAAGCGCTGTGATTCATGCAACCTTTATTTGAATCAAAACATTTATTCACTTTGACTAAAATATAACAAATGTCGACACCGATGATGACGAACCATTCATTTTTTTGTGTAAATGCCAAAAAATGAAAGAAAAATATTTATTATCAACTAAACATGCATTGGAAACTAGCGCCGACACATGACGTGACGAACTTTTAATATTTGTTAGATAAATACACAACAACCAGAGCAGAATGTTATACATCCTTTAGCACTGATTATTATGATAAAATGGAACGAGGTCACCAATAAACATCCTTCGAAGTGTCCAGTGCGTATGTGCTGCAGCATCTTCCACCAACTGGCCGCTTCTCCGAAATCACACTGAACCGCTACAACTACACACGGGTACGACGATGTGCACATTCAAATTGACGACGACGACGCGGTCGATCCGAATGAAAAAAGCGGCAATTTAACTTTGCCTCCAAAAAAAACACTAAACCGCCCCGTACGAAGATGAACACAGTCCTCTTGTCAAGGTTGATACTACTTACCAATACACTAGTTTACAAAATAAAATGAAAGTCGTGAACTTCTGTTAACGACTAAAATTTTTGAAGCATAATTTAGCGCTGATTTCGAAACCCTGCTTCAAAAAAAGTTAAAGTAGAACAGTTTTTGAGTTTTAGCTCAATATCGAGTTTTACAACTTTTTAAAATTTGGAAATTAATAAAATTCAAATATATTGCGTTTTGTTCAACCAATTTCAAATATTTTTCCATAAATTAAAAGCTGAATATAATACCATTCGATCATCTGAATGCAGGTTCTGCGTCAGATTGATGAAATTCAAGATATTGGCGAGTTTTGGAGACGATCTCCTTAAATTTTAGCAAAATTTCCAAATTTTTATGGAGAAATGTATTTCTTTCAATACGAAAAAAACAATTAAAAAATTCTTTCTCAACGTTTATTTGACCTATCATATGTTGGCGAGTTACAGTAAAAAATTCAGATCAATCGGAGCATTGATTACGGAGAACGAAATGTGTGAAGTGAGAGACTTTGTATAAAAATAGAACAAAAAACGATTTCAAATCATCAACCTTGTATGGAAAGTCGAAAAAAATTCTGCTCTACTGTAATTTTTTTCCTTCGCGTTTTCGAACTCAGAGCATGATTCTACACCAAAAAAGATCATCAGCTAACCGAGTTCAAAAATGCTGTAAACTAGTGTAATTTATTACATATATGATACATATGAGTTTAAGCTTATAAAAGTATCAATCCTTCTAAAAGTGTGATGTTCCATCGAGCCTTAAAAGTGACATTTTAAAAATGTCTTATTTTTGAGCTTTTGATGATTAATCAATAATTAACTAATCACTTTATACACCTAATTTTTTGACAGAAACTGCTGGCAACTACGAGGATGACACCATAAAATTTTTGATTCGATATTCGCAGTATTTGATGAGATATATTAGATTATGTTTTGACCCAATCACGCCCCTCTGACCCATTGTCACCCCTAACGACGGTATGTCAACCTCAGCTGTAAGATCGTCTTCGGTATCTAGTTTAAGTATTTAATCGATTATCTTATATTTAATACATTCCTGTAAAACTGTTTTTTTTTCCAAAAAAACGCCAGTGTTAATTTTCATCGGAGACAAATTGAGAAAAACGCCGGAAGTTCCTCCCTAATTCAACCAACATCAACACCCATCGCCCTGGAGACGCATCCAAAGCCATCCATCCTTCCACCTAATAAATATTTTTTACACCTCAGTCCATAAACCAGGAAGCAAAAACAGCAGCACCTCCCCGGTATGATCGATTGCCTGAGAAACCGCACTGCGGTCAATTTCAACAGCATAATCAAATGCTCAGTTTCCCAGCGTGATGAAATAAATCTCCACGGTAGCGATAAAGTTGCCTTGCCGCAAGCTGACCAACCACCCAACCGGAGACAGAGAGTCAGAAATCTTCCCTGGTGGTGATGTGTGTACTGCTGCAGACACATCCACACTCCACCACCAGAGGCCGGCCGGCCTCAGTAAGCAGACATACCGACATAGGACACGTCCGCTCTCGGTAGTGTCTGCCTCTTTTTAGAAGGGTAGGGACTCTCCGCCTCATGCGGGAGCTACATAGCTGGTGAACCAGTTGAGGTCACTGTTTGGGTTTTTACTTTGATGCTCGGTCCCCATCGAGCATATCGCCTCAGGATCACCGTTTGTCATACTCACTCGGGGCCGCTGCTGGCCACCACTGCACTGATGGCTACTGACTTGGCTGCTAGAGCAATTCATCTGCTTATACCTACCTACAAACTCACATGTTGATATGTGATTCCGTCCGCCCGTGCATCACAAATTCACTTCGAGAAATAAATTCTTTATGCGAAGCAAAGTTTTACCGACTGGTCATCTAGGTCGGACGGAATTGTGGCTTGGGACGAATGCTTACAGTGATTCAGAGTGTTATTCGTACAGGAAAGGCGTCATGTCCCATCTGCTGCACCTCCGTACTGGTACTATTTGCTTTCCTGATTATTTTCTGTAATTATTGCGGACGGGACCCTACTGAAGGGTGTTTGAAAATTCCTTAGGCGAGTTTCAAAATAAATGCCTGAAAGAATCTCTTAATACTTCCTTACTTTCAGTCCTGGGCACCTACGGTGGCGCACAGGGCCGAACAGAAAGATTTCCATCCTGGGCGATTGCCAGCCATCGCCTTCACCTGTGGCCAGGTCAAATTTCTGTCGACTTGCTTGATTTCGTTGTTGAGGCTGCGCCGCCATGAGCCTCTGGGTCTGCCTCTGCTGCGATGTCCTGCTGGGTTCCAGTCCAACGCTTGTTTGCAGATTTCGTTTCCACCCCTGCGTAGAGTGTAGCCGACCCACCTCCACTTTCGCTCCCGAATTTCTGTCGCTATCGGCTTTTGATGACATCGACGATGGAGCTCCTCGTTGGGGAAACAATTATGAGACCACCATGCACGAATTATATACCGCAGACATCTATTGATGAAGACCTGCAGCCGTTGCGTGTTCTCCACTGATACACACCAGGTTTCACTGGCGTATAACAGCACAGATTTCACGTTCGAGTTGAAAATTCGGATTTTGGTGCGTCGACTAATCTGGTTGCTTTTCCATACATTTCGCTACCAAGATATTGGAAGCTTTCAACATTATCCACTGATTGCCCAGCTACCGTAAAGCTGGAAGGGTTGTCCGTGTTTACATCCAACGATTTGGTCTTGTTAACGTTGATGGTTGATTGTCAAGATCATCGAGCTTGTTTTGCATATCAGAGCGCCGTTGAGCTAGAATCTCTGAATGCATAAAAAAATACATGAAGGAACGTCTAGAGAAATTCCAATAATAATTTAATTTAATAAGTTAGAGGATAAATTTCTGATTTTTTAAAGAAAAAGCCTAGAGGAACTTCTGAAAGAATCTTTGAATGAATGTCCGAATCTCAGTGAAAAAAAAATGATATATAATGTTTTAAAAAACTCTTTGGAGGAATTCCTGGAAAAATCCCAGAAAAATGCTAAAAGAATTTCTTGAGAAACTTCAAGAAGCATTTTTAGAGAAATCTCAAGGAAAAAATCTTGTTGTATTCCTTGTGGATTTTTTTTTCAGAAATTACACAAAACATAAAGGAATTCATGCACGAATGTTCATGAGTGCAGCAATATTTTTTTTTATTTCTTCTAAATTCTCTCAGAATTTTCTAGAATTATTTCAGAATGATAGCAGAATTCCTCCAAAATAAATTCCGAAAAAAATCTTCAGGCAGTTCCCCACGAGTTTTTCCTTTAGTTTCTTTAGAAATGATTTAAAATACATTCAGGGATTCAGGGATTGTTTCAGGAAATAAAAAGAAAATCGGGTTTAGTACGGTTCCTTTGAATTCCACTAAGAATTTGCATCCTTTGACAGATACGTATTTCGACCTCAACTGTAAGGTCGTCTAGTATAAACACATCGGAGCCAACTAGTACAATAAACACCGCCTCAGATTTAGCTGATGAAATCTTCACAAAGGCCAGAGTGGAAAATGCAATTAGATCTTTTCAGCCTTTTAAATCTGCAGGAGTTGATGGAATATTTCCAGCACTGATTCAAAATGGAGAAGCGGTGTTGGTTCCACCACTAATTGAGATGTTCAAGGCTAGTTTAAGATTGAATTACGTTCTATCAAAATGGATACTTGTAAAAGTTATCTTTATACCAAAAAAGGGGAAGCGAGACAAGACGCATCCCAAAGCATACAGGCCAATTAGTCTTTCTTTAGTTTTGTTGAAGACTATGGAGAAGGTTTTGAAGGATTTTATCAATTCTTCTTACATAAAAGAGCATCCCCTATCTGACTTCCAGTTTGCTTATCAATCTGGTAAGTCAACGGTTACGGCACTTCATTCGCTAGTAACAAAGGTGGAAAAAACGTTTTCAGCAAAAGAAATAGCTCTATGCGCCTTTTTAGACATAGAAGGAGCATTTGATAATGCCTCCTATTCATCTATGAAGCGTGCCATGGAGAACAAAAAATTCGACCAATGTATCATACATTGGATTTATACTGTGCTTGCAAAAAGAGAAATCACCTCTGAGCTGGGAAGTTCTTCTATAACAGTAAGGGCAACGAAAGGTTGCCCTCAAGGAGGAGTCCTCTCACCACTAATGTGGTCCTTGGTTGTAGACGATCTTCTAAGAAGCTTGAAGGAAAAAGGTTTCGAAGTTGTGGGCTTTGCAGACGATATAGTCATAATAGTGAGAGGAAAGTATGACGAAACTGTTTCGGAGAGAATGCAAAGGGCTCTAAACTATACACATTCATGGTGTATTAAGGAGGGCCTTAGCATCAACCCGTCAAAAGTCGTAATTGTTCCTTTCACTAGGAGAAGGAAGATCAACCTAAAAGCTTTTCGGCTTGGAGGGATACAAATTCATCCTAGTGATCGAGTCAAATACTTAGGTTTGATACTGGATGCTAAACTGAACTGGAATGCTCAAATTGAGTCCGTGATCGGTAAGGCAACAAGTGCGTTCTGGTTATGCTCCAAAACTATTGGCAGGAAGTGGGGCTTGAAACCAAAAATGATAATGTGGATTTATACTGCCATAATCCGCCCAAAAATGACGTATGCTTCGTTTGTCTGGTGGCCAAAAACAAAAGAGGCTACCACGCAATCAAAGCTTGCGAAAATTCAACATCTTGCGTCCATTGCTGTTACAGGAGCGATGCGAAGCACACCATCAAAAGCTTTAGATGCGATTCTCAATCTGCTACCCTTGCACGAATACGTGCAATTAGAAGCAGAAAAGGAATTGCTGAGACTTGAACGAGTTGAAAAGTTTATGCCTGGTGATCTTGTAGGTCACCTGAGCATTTCACAATATTTCCAAAATAGGCCAGTAATGAAAATGATTAACGACTGGATGAAACCTGTGGAGAACCATGATGTTCCTCACAAGTTGCACGAAACAACTGGTGCAGATTGGGAAGTCGGAGGTCCCACTGTTCGTCAAGGATCAATCAAATTCTATACAGATGGCTCAAAAGTTGGAATAAAAACGGGAGCAGGAATCTACGGCCCTGGAATACAAATTTCAGTGGCGATGGGACACTATCCTACGGTGTTTCAAGCAGAGATTCTTGCTATTTTGAAATGCACAAACATCTGCCTTGAGAGAAAATACAGATATGCAAATATTTGTATTTTCTCAGATAGTCAAGCTGCACTAAAAGCATTGTGCGCTTACAAATGTACTTCAAAGCTTGTCTGGGAATACATTCTTTCACTGCGCAGGCTGTGCCAAGGGAATTCAGTAAACTTATACTGGGTTCCAGGTCACTGTGGCATTGAAGGGAATGAAATGGCAGACGAGCTTGCTAAAAGTGGTTCAAATTTACAGTTTGCTGGCCCAGAACCATTCTGTGGTATATCAAACTGTACAATTAAAATGGATCTGAAACGCTGGGCTGTGCAGAGGGTGATATCCAATTGGATGGTTGTCAAAAATTGCAATCAGTCAAAACGATTTATAACACCAAATGCTTATAAAACCAAAAAGCTCTTAGAGCTCAACAAGAGAGCTCTATGTACATACACTGGCCTAGTAACTGGACACTGCCCGAGCAGGTATCACTTGAAAAATATTGGCCATATTCAGAGTGATATCTGTCGTTTCTGTAATATGGAACGTGAAACCTCGGAACATCTGCTTTGCAGTTGTGGTGCTTTATACACGCGCAGGCAAAGATTTCTAAACAGTGGTTGCTTGCAACCCAGTGAGATCTGGTCTGCAAAACCTGGGAAGGTCTTGGAGTTTATCAATTCCATTGCACCTGACTGGGAGACGACGCGTCGTGGCAGTAGCTGATTACTTGACACATGGTAATTAGCTGGCTAGATGCGAATATCAAAACGGGACAGGCACAAAAGTTCAGCCTATTGGACGCAGTGGCTTAAATTCCCCAACAGGGGAAAAAAAAAAGGTCGTCTTCAGTATCTTGTACTTGACTCGACTCAAGTACAAGACACTGAAGGCGATCTTACAGTTCAGGTCGAAATACGTATCTGTCAAAGGATGCAAATTCTTAGTGGAATTTAAAGGAACCGTACTTAACCCGATTTTCTTTTTATTTACAGATATTCCCCTAACAAGTCCAGGTTAATCATCATTGTTTCAGGGTTTTTCCTGGTAATATTCCAAGAATTGATCCAACTAAATATTATATCAGCAATTACTACAGAAACTACTCTAAAATCTATTCGATGGCATTTAACATGGATTTTTTTTTTGAGAAACCCTTTTATGAATACCTGCAAAGAGTTCTTCAGTTATTCTTTCAGAAATATTTTTTATCTAGTATTCCTCCAGTATTTTTTTTTTTTTTGTTTCTGCAGGATTTTTTTCAGAAATTTCTTTAGTACCACAGAGATTTTTGTGTACAAATCCCTTCAGAAGATGTACACGAAATTTTTCTAGGTATTCATCCAGAGGCATCTCTAGGAGGTCTTTCAAGGATTCTTTTAGGGAACCCTCCAGTGATCTTTCAGACGTTATTTGAGGGTTTTCTTAAAGAATTTCACCAGTAGCTTTTGTTTGTTATTCTGCAGACATTTTTTTAAGACATTCCTTCATTAATTCCTCTACATATTTCTCCCGCAAACTCTCCAGAATTTTCTGAAGAAATTTTTCCTTGGAATTACTTCTTAAGTTTATCCACAAGTTTCTCATGTTTTTCTTTTTAATGAAAATGAGGAGGTTGTTTGTAGAATTTCTTCAATTATTTATCCTGAAATCAAAGAATATCTTTCAAAGAAAACATAAAAAATTGCTTCATATGATAATGTCCCAAACTTCCTCCAGACAGTTTTTGTCTTGGTTTCTCCAAAGATAGCACCAGGTGTTTTCTAAAAAAAAATCCATAAAAGAATATTGAAAAGATAACTTGCTGAAAAAGTCCCTTAAATTCTGAAAAAAGTCTCCGGAGATGTTTTTGAAAGGATTTCAGAAGGAATCGAAGCAGAAATTTCTTTAAAAATCCCTGAAGAAATTTGCAGTAGAATCCATGAATACAGCTCAGAAATATCCTTGTATGAATGTGTTAGAGGGATAATTGGAAAAGCGCCAGGGAAATTCGTGAAGGAATCCCAGGATGAATTTCTGAGAAACTTTCTGACAAGAATTTGGAGATACTCCCTGTATATCCTTGATGAGGAAATTTTCGAGTGTTCTGGGGACATATTTCAGGAGACATTCCACAATGGTCCGAATCCACGTTTTAGCAGGAAAAAAATCCGTATCTGTGTTTTCGTTAATTTTAGGCGTTTGGTGTCTTCAGAGAAGTTGTTTGCATTTGTTTGCTGCATCTTTTCCAAAAATTTTTGATTAGGGTGGTCCGCGTCCTTACTCAAATCAGGAAAAGAACTTTTTAATTTTAAGTCATACGCGATCGAGTTCTTCAGCAAAGTTGTAGGCAATGCTGTTTCGAGCAACTTTGCTGAATACGCCGTTTATCTAGCTCTTAATTTGAACATAGTAGGTCAATTTTAAGTTTTGACTTAGAGTGAGCCACCCAAAAACGGTTTTTTCGCAATAACTTTTTTATTGGATTTTTTTCGAAGATGTGAGCTTCGGAGCATTTGAAGAGCAAGTAATGGCGCATATTTGTTCTGAACATTGCATGTTGCTAGGTCTTGTCATTCAAATGTTATGGGCAATTTTAACTTAAAAACAACGATGTCTTCAAATGCTTATATCTCATGGAGCTGGTAAAATAAAAAAAGTTCTTTAGGCGGCATTCGGAAGGTCACATATAAAGCCAAATTTGGAGCAAATATTACAAGAACGTTATTTTTTAAATTGGTATAAATCGACTCCAAAAATCCCATTAAAAAATCGAAAAACTACATATAACTCATACAATTTTAAAGATAGAGTCAAACTGTCTTCGAAAAAAATGTTGGTTTTTTTACATACCTAAAAGTTTCCCATACACGACTTTTTTGTAAAACGTGAAACAAAAGCTTGAAATAGATAATTTGTTTTTAAAGAATATAACCGTTCTGATTTCCTAGAAAAACATAGCATGGACCCCTAAGAATCAAATTATCAATTTCAAGCTTTTGTTTCACGTTTTGCAAAAAAAAAAACTCGTGTATGGAAAACTTGTAGGCATGGTAAAAACCTACATTTTTTTTCCGAAGACAGTTTGACTCTATCTTTGAAATTGTATGAGTTATAAGTAGTTTTTTTTTCAAATTTTAAGGGGATTTTTAGAGTCGATTTATTCCAATTTTAAAAATAAAGTTCTCGTAATTTTTGCTCCAAATTTGGCTTTATATGTGACTGGAAGGTGCCGCTTTTTTTATTTTACCAGCTCCTAGAGATATAAGCATTTGAAGACATCGTTGTTTTTAAGTCAAAGTTGCCCATAACATTTGAATGACAAGACCTAGCAACGTGCAATGTTCAGAACAAATATGCGTCATTACTTGCTCTTCAAATGCTCCGAAACTCACATCTTCGAAAAAAATGAAATAAAAAAGTTATTGCGAAAAACCCGTTTTTGGGTGGCTCACCCTAAGTCAAAACTTAAAATTGACCTACTATGTTCAAATTAAGAGCTATATAAACGGCGTATTCAGCAAAGTTGCTCGAAATAGCATTGCCTACAACTTTGCTGAAGAACTCGATCGCGTATAACTTAAAATGTAAAAGTTCTATTCCAGATTTAAGCTAAGACGCGGACCACCCTAATCAAAAATTTTTGGAAAAGATGCAGCAAACAAATTCAAACAACTTCTTTGAAGACACCAAATGCCTAAAATTAACGAAAACAGAGATACGGATTTTTTCCTGCTAAAACGTGGATTCGGACCATTGTGCATTCCTGAAGACACCTTTATACTTGCTTCTCAAGGAGGTTTTCCAAGAATTCCTTCATAAAATCTGCCAGGGATCTCTCAAAAATGTATTGAGGGATTTCTTCAAGAATTTCAGCAGAACCTTTGTTTGTAAACTCAACAGATTTCTCCAGAATTCCCTCCAGAAATTTTAAAGAAAATTTTTCAAGAAAAGAGAAGGTATGTTAAGGAATTTCTTCAGGTCTTTTCCCAGGCATTCATTCAGGAATTCCTCCAGTGATAACGTCAGAAACCGTTTCATGATTTTTTGTCCGGAAATTCCTAAAGAAAATTTTCGTCTTGGAATCTGAAAAGGTGTTTTTAAGGTACTGTTTCAGATAATACTTCAGAGATTTCCTTTAGGAATCCTTTTGAGAATTTTTTGAGAAGAAATCCATGAAGGAAGATCTTAAACAACTTCTTAGGCAATCTCTAGAGAAATCTTTTTTTGCAGGAATTTTTGTAGGCATTTCTCAATGTTTTTTTAGAAAAACTCTTGGAAAAATTTCCGAAAGAATCTTTATAAGATTTTTTAAGAAATATTCAAGAACTTACTGGCAAATTCCGTCTAAAGGCACTTGCTGAAATGTATGAAGAGTACCCTAGAATTCTCAAAAATTCTCTTAAGATATTTTTGAAGAAATTTCAGCCAAGCAGGAATTTCAAAAAACTTCCCCGAAGGAAATTTCGAAGAAATTTTCAATTTAGAAGAAAATTGAAGAGGAATAACTGAAGAACTCCCAAGCAAGTTCCTGAAGGACGAGGGTTTTTTTTTTGAGAAACTTTTTGAAGAAAAAAATGGAGAAACTCTTCAAAGAAAACTTAGTGAGGAATTTTTAAGAAAATCTCGGAGAAATACGTTTAACAGAAATCTTAGAGAATTTTCTGAAAGTATTCCTGGAGCTTACAGGACATATTTCAGATGAATTCCTGGAGACACGTGTCCAGGGATTTATCTAAAAACTCCTTAAAAAATTATTTATGGAGTTTTTTCAGTACTGTTTGTGCAATTTACGCAGAAAGCTTTAAAGGAATTCCAGGAGATGTTTTTCCTGCGGTTTCGATTAGCAATTTCTTATAACAATTTTTGTCGGAAGTTTTGCAGGAACTTCTGAATGAATTTCTCAAGAACCCTTGAAAAAGTTTCCAATGTAACCTGTAGGGAGTTTTGAAGAAATTCCTATCAAAATCTATGAGCGGCTTTAGAAATAAATAGTTGTTGAAGAAGTGACTAAAATTCTGAAAATACTCTGGATATGTTTGCGAAGGAATTTCAGAAGGAGTCTGAGCAGAAATTTCTGAAGAAAATCCCTGTAGGATATTCTGAAGAAATTTCCAGTAGAATCCATGTATAAATCTCAGAAGTATCCTAGAATCTCTAGAAGAATAACCGAGGAAGTCCCAAAGAAATTCTTGAAGGAATTTCAGTAGGAATTCCTGAAAAAAAAATACTGAAGAAAAAATTGAAAAAAACTCCTTAGGAGACCCTTAGTGAGCAAATTTTAGAAATTTCTGGAGAAATTCTATTACCAAATCATTGGAGAATTTTCTGAAAGTATTCCTGGCGCATTCTGTGAACATATTTCAGATGCAATCCCTGGAGGCACGTCTTTATAAGCTCTCTTATACGACACTCTTCCAATAATTTTTCAAGAGGTATCTCAAGGAGGTTTCCCATGGATTCCTTCAGAAAATATGACAGGGATCTCTCAAAAATCTGTTGAGCAGTACCTTTGTTTATAATTTTTGCGCTGATTTCAGCAGACTTTTTTTTAACAAATTCCTTCAAAAATTATTCCAGAAATTTCTCAAGCAATTTTTGCTTGGAGTTTCTTAAAAAAAAATTCCAGAAGTTTCCCATGGTTTCTTTTATTTTTTTTTATTTTTTCAAAAAAAAATGAGAATATATTAAGGAATTCCTTCAGCTATTCTCCCAGGCAATTATTAAGGAATTCCTCCAGTGATAGCGTTACAAAATGTGTCATGATTTTTTGTTCGGGAATTCTTCCAGAGAATTTTCGTCTTGAAATCACTGCTTTAGACCATTCTCCACTGATATCCTTAAAATGTTATAATGGAATTCTTTAAAAAACTCTTCCTGTGCAATTTTTATTTTTTTGGGAAAACTTCTGAAAAGAATCCTTGAAAGAATACGTGAGATTATTTCTCTAGAAACCTCTAAAGGAATCTCCGGAGATATTTCTGACCTCATCGCAGGAGTTATTGGATTTTTTCAGCTATTTCTGAAGCAGTTTTTCAATAAAATGTCAGAAGATCATTTGAAAGAATTTTTGATTAAATAACTGTAGAAATTTTGAAGAAATTTAAAAAAAAAATTCTGATTGTAGAACTTTTAAAGCTATCGTTTGCTGAAATTCTTGATGATGCCCTCATGAATCTGAAAGAGCCTCTGGAAGAAATTCCAGAAGAACTCCAAGCATCAATTTCTGTTAAAATCCTTAAAGGAATTTCCGAAGAAACAATTAGTAGAAATCATTTCAAAATCTCAGATTTTGATTTTTTTAGAGGAATAATTAAAATAGCTCCTGGTTAATTCTTGGCGAAATCCCAGGAAAAGTTTCTGAAAACTTACTAAAGAATTTTTTTTGAGAAAAATATCTCAGAATTTTTTTTCTGTGCGGAATTAAAAAAAAAATCCTGGAGAAACCCTTGCACGATTTTCTGAAAATTCTGTGGACATATTTCAGAAAAAAATCTGGATACACGTCTATGTATGTACCTGTAAAGGTACCTAGCAAAAAAAAAACTATTGAAATTTTCTGACGGCATTACTATCCAGGAAATATTTCTGAGTTGATTCCTTAAACAATACGCGGAAAAATTCTTAGATTTATCCGAAGAAGAGAACTTGCCGGAGAAAACATGGAGGGATGTCAGAAGGAAATCCTGAAGGAATCTCTGTTTGAACGCCTACATAAATGTCTAGATGAATTCCTGCCTGAATCACTGAAAGTAATAATGTAAGAGTCTTTGCAGGATTTCAATGATAAATCCTCGAAGAAATTCGTGTACATATCCCTGCGAGATTTTCGAATCGAGTCCGTTGAGTGATTCCCAAAAAAAAACCCTGGTGTTTTTTTTTTTTAAAGAAATACCTGTATCTCTGGAAAATTTTCTGAAGAAACTACTGGATGATTTTATGAAAGAATATTTGAAGGAATAGCTCAAGCAATCCCGGTAGAAAACTCTCAAAGAATTCATGAAAGAATTCCCGAATGATTTTATAGACTATTCCCCAGAGGAATTTCTAGGGACTCTTGGATAAATTTTTAAGGGAATATCTGAAGGAAGCCCTGGAGAAAATTCCTAAAGAATCCCCGGAAGAATTTCGAAGGAAATCAATGGAGGAGTTTCTTAATAAAAGGTATTGGTAGATTTTAAGTCTGAATTCCTGGAGTATTTTCTTAAGGAATCCATATGGAACCATTTTGGAATAATTCCAAAGAAAACTTCTCGAAGGAATTCTTTTCCGAAGAGAATTTTGGAAGATTTATTAAAAAGTTATTAGATAAATTTCTGGAGGAAATCAGAACTTTTAATTTTCTGAAGAAATCGCAGAAAACAGTTCTGAATGAATTCATGGATGATTTCCCGAAAGAGTTCTCGTAAGCAACAACGGTAGAATTCCAATGGAAAATCTATGGAAATTTTTCTTGAGAAATTTTTAAATTATTCTAGAGCAATATTTGAAAGAATTCATAAAATATTTCTTAAAATATCCCAGGATAGTTTTATGAAGGAATCTTATGAAGAATTTTGTAAGGAATCTCCAGAGAAATTTCTACTCCGAAGTTCTTAAGTGATCCTTAGAAAACTTTCTGCAGAAATTCTGACTTCTCGTATGGATTTCTGAAAGAAACTATGGAGGAATTTCTGGAAAAAAAAAACCGTAAAAGTTTTCTAAAAGAATTCTTTGATAAATTTCTGATAGAAATTCTACAGAAATTTTTGAAACAATCTATGAATGATGTTCTAAACGAACTCTCATAAAGAAACCGTGAAACACTTCTTTAATAGAATTTCTGGAAGATTTTCCAAAGGAATTCATGGTACATTGCTGGAAGGCATCTCAGGAAGGTTTTTGGTTAACGGAGTTCTTAAATCAACTTGTGAGGTAATATCTAGAAACTTTTGGAAGAATTCTGAAGAAAGCAATAATATCATTAAAGAATCCCTGGCACAATTTTCAGATAATTTTTTCCAAAGCAATTTTCAGCAGAATTTCTTGAAAATTCCCTAAAAGATTTTCTTAAGGGAAAATCTGGAAAAAATCTGAAGACAACCTTGGCGAATTTTTCCATAAAATAATTTATGGAATCCATGGGAAAATTCCTGAATAAATCCATGGATGGCGTTTAAAATCAATACATTATAGAAATAGTTTCAGGCAGAATCTCTCAAACATTTTTGTAGCACACACTAAAGGATATCTGAAGAACTTGAAATAAATTCTAAAATAATATTTTGTTTCGGAGGAAATATCTGATTTTATCACTGTAATTAACAAAAGTAATCCCCAAATGAATTTTCAGAAAAGAATTCCAAACGAACAAATAAATGCTTTGTATGATTATGTATTTTTGTCACTATTTTCCGGAGAGCACCATCTCTGCTACCAAGATACGAAGAGAGAAAATGAAATAGCACCCTTAATTCTCTAAACGGGACAAATCAGGCAGCAAGAATCCAAAATCGATGCATCATAAAAACACTACTGGCGCAGCTGAAACCACTCTCCGTGCGTCGTATGGCATCTGATACTCACTGGAGACACCGGAGAATCGAGTCATCAATGAGATTAGTTTTCTCGTTTCATCTCCACTAGCTCCACCGAAACGAGTGCGGGAAAGGACCTAAAGCCTCAGGATTTGTAGCACATAACCAATTTGTCAAACTTTTCTCTCCTCCAAAACTAGGCAAAGTTCTAACCACTACGCCGAGTCAAGTCAAGTCGAGTTCACCGGGGCACCAGCATCAGTTGCCATACAATCGAAATAAATGTGATGCTACATCAAACTAGATAATGCATGCATTCGATCGAGCACCATGGCTCTATGCCGTGTCGAGGACCGGTTGAGCAGAGGGATATTTGAATGTCCTGGTCCTGGTCTGCTCCTGACACTGATGACGATGAGGACCGATGCGAGCGAGCGCAGCACTGCACTCAATGAATGATAGTTGGGGTGATAGTTCGAAGCATATTCGGGTTGTGGGATCCGGATTCGAGTTGAAGCTATGCAATCAATCGATGCATTTATTGAGGAATGTGAATGCTTTATGAAGATTGATTTTTTTAAGGTTCATAATTTGGAAACCTTGATGTTAAACAACCTTGTTACAATAAAGAATTGCAATATGTCAAGCATTATCAGTGTTGGAAATATTCTCGATTTAAAATAACATGGAACGAGCTCACAATGACTTTTAATAGATTTTTTTATATTGATTGTTTATTTATATGAAGGATTCAAACCAAGTGTTTGTTAATTTTTTTCTTAATTAATTGTCAATGTTCCTCCCATCTATCCGTTACAGTTGAAATCTAAAAGCTTGTGTAAGTAATTAATCATATATTGTACAGTCAATATGTGAAGTATACGATACGTAAGCATAACTGTGGCTATAGCTCCAGCCACAGACGACTTAAGCTCGTGGCGCACATTTTAGTTGTGCCGTACGCACATTTCTCGCTTCGAATGCCTTCGACTGTTTGCATCATTCATTTCGCTCATAATGTGTGCATCCACAATCCGTCCCGCCTCAGGCAAGACTCCGTAATTCTGCATTTCAAAAGCTTCACCATAAGTACTTTCACCAATCACCCACAAAGCAAACCGGGCCAAATATTCGTCAGTTCATTGCTTCAGGTAACCCTCTCTAAAAACGAATCCCATGCACCACTTCAAAGCGCTCCGCAGTCCACCAGCAATGCAATGATGTCGCTGGAAATTAACGAGTAAAACGAGTCACCCCTTCAATTAGTGTCCCGTTAACTGAATTCTCCAAAATCGCAAATCTGGTTCACGATGCGATGCATACATGGATTCCGAAATTCTAGTGATGCTGCGGTGGGATCTCTCATCTAGATGAGTGCCTGCCGTAGGGAATCATCGTCATCATCTATGGCAGTAGCAGTCCCCGATAGGATTGAAAGCGGACGAATATATGAACGAATCGGCGTATGTTGACTAGGGTGGATAAAATTTTCACTTTGGCAGTAGCTCATTATATTATTAGTAGAACAGGAGTTTTCCACGTTTTCCACTACATATTTAGGGTTTTAGGTGTCTATATCTGGTGAGCATAGTGACAAAGATGGAACAAAATGTGGTCTAGTAACACTTGTGATCCTCTATATTCTTAAAAGTGAGGAAATTATAAGTCCGAGAACCCAAATTTCATAGAAATGTAACATTCCTGGAACAAAAATATGTTTCCTGAGGTGAGATTAAATGATCTAAAGTTAATATCTATCTAATAACAATGTTAACCCAGCCAGAGGAAACCGTTGAACACTTTATGAGAAATGGTCGTGTCATGTTTAACTAGAGCTGTCATCAAACATTTTTTTTTTCCTTCAGACTCTAGTTTAATTTAAAAACACTTCACTAATACTTCACTTTTGCAAAAGAAAATAAAAAATGAATAACTCTTTTAAAGAAAAACTAGAAAGGACGAGCAAATTCCTTTTAATTCTACTACTGTGCTTATCTTCGGACAGATAGGCCTATTTCGTCTGTGACTTACAGACTTCTTCAGTGTCAAGTGCTCGACTTGACTTGACTTGACTTGACACTGAAGAAGTCTGTAAGTCACAGACGAAATAGGCCTATCTGTCCGAAGATAAGCACAGTAGTAGAATTAAAAGAAATTTGCTCGTCCTTTCTAGTTTTTCTTTAAAAGAGTTATTCATTTTTTATTTTCTTTTGCAAATGTGAAGTATTAGTGAAGTGTTTTTAAATTAAACTAGAGTCTGAAGTAACAAGTTCTACTAAAAGCTCTAAAGTAATAGTAAAGTAAACATTTTTTGCCTAACATTCCCTTTTATAAGTTCCAGATTCCAAATTTCATAGCAATATAGCTAATCTGGTACACACTAACATTGGCGGAGGCAAAGGGGGGCAAGGGGGGGCACTTGACCCCCCTAACTCTAAATTTCCATTTAACTAGATACGCCAAAAATGTTTCAGAAAAATTCACTTCACTTCACTGAACTGAACTGAAGATATTTATATATAGGGACTCAGACGTTCTTTGAACTTATTCTGGTAAGGCATGTTTCTTTAGCGATAGCATGATCGCTTTTGCATAGGGTAATAGCAGTTTCACTCTTTCGCGTTGGCATTTGATTGAGAACACTATAACAGACGTTTTAAGGTTGGAGTATGATTTCTTTTGAGTTGAACTTTGCCTACTATTTGGCGTTTTCTTATCAGGTTTTTGCTGCACTCTAGGCCATGCTGCATTTCAGATGAAGCATTCACCAGCATTGTGCAAAAAATAAAAACGATTGTTTGCTCAAAATCATAAAACCGATCATGCTACTGTATTTTTTTCACTATTCAATGCACTGTTAATACCATTTCACTTGAATAATAAGAGAAGAAAAATTCCAGTTGTGAATTAGGAAATTTCTTTCAATTGGTTAACAATTACTTCGCCGATAGTTCAACATTAAAAACAAATCAATGTCCAAAATCAAGTAACTTGCATCTAACATTTGGCTACCGTAAAACAGGATATCTTTGATAATGCGGAAAATGTTGATTGTGCGGGAGGTATTGTATTTCGAATCTTATAACATAGATTATGTCAATCAGTTAAGCTTAAAGCATACGTAGCTCAAAATGATACATATGAAGAGCCGTCTCAGAAGTATTTTGATGCAAATCAAGTTTATATGAATCTTTTTAGGCAACAAAAATTGTAGATATTTTTGTCATTTATCAACGCCTTTAAACAATCTGCTCTAAAATTGCTTTTTGAGTATTTTTTCAAAGAATGGCCACTTATTCTCGGTAGATCAAGCATAGTAAAATCCAAATACGTTCCTGAATCTCTTAGCGAAGCGTGTTTTACGAATTGAAAGCAATTTTGTGAATTGGAACAGAAACCCCCATACACCGATAAATGCCTAAAAGTATGCAATGCCCTTGGATTTTCATCTAGTTTAAACTGTTGTGTTCAAAATATGTTATAAAATCCAATCAATCAGAACTTACTATGCGTAGCATGATCAAATGTTTATGAACTGTAAACATTATATTGTTTCTCAGATAATGTTTCTTGATAGCTAAATTCACCGAGTTTTAATCAGTACTTCGCAAACGTACATAAGTATACAGCGAAAAATGAAATTATCTGGACAGGCAACATTTTCTCATTTAAAAAAAAGGTCAACTATTTGTAACTTTTCATTAAGTGCATCAAAAAATCACAAATTTGTACTGTAAGTTGATCATCTAGTCCACGGGTTCCCAACCGGTGGTCCGCGGCCCCCTGGGGGCGTGAAGCCAATCTAGGGGGGCCGCGATGTTACCAAAACTGTTAAATTTTTATTCTATTTTGTGTAAATTATACCAATTTTAATTTTGTATACCGCCATCCTCAAAAGCCACAACTTGAACAACAAATGTTCAGTATAAAACGCCTTCAGAAGAAAAAATTTTCGGCTGCGCCGCTATTTTTCAGCTTCAACTCAAATCGAATATTCATGACATAATTTTTACGAAATGTGAGTGTCGAATAAAAAAAGGTATCATTGATCGTCGAAAATCCCTAAATTTCTGGCTACGTCACTGTGCGAAAAAAACTCGGTTTCGTTCATTTAAATCATGTTGTTTTACTTCCAAAAAATTTGATTGGGTCGCAGATGTTTTGACAATTCTTAAAGGGTCGCCACCTAAAAAAGGTTGGGAAGATTTTGAAGTAAATTCTTAATTTTTAATCGTGTCTTCAACTTAAATCAATAGAAAGGATCTGATTAATCCAATTATCGATATTTAGAAGAATGTGTTCTTTTTAGTTCTTCGGAACAAGACATAAAGCACAGTGCCTGTCCAAATTACATACATGTCCATTGCCAAAATTATATTTTTTATTCTTTCAGGTATTCGGGTGGGTCAGGATGGTTGGGGGGTAGATTAATACCATCAAGAATTGCTCCAGCGATTCCCTCAGGCATTTCTTCCAAAATTCCTCCACGAGCTATTTTTCTAGCAGTTCCTCGAGGGATTTCTCCAAAGTTTCTTTAGGTATTCATACAAAGACTGCTTCATAAATTCTTTCTTCAAGAAATCTTCAGGAGTTTTTACAGGACTTTATTTCTTGGCATTTGTTCAAGGAATATTTCAGGAGTAGCTGCAGAGGGTTCTTCAGTTCTTCCAGGCATTTTTTGAGTTTCCTTCAAAATATTCTTTACCTTCAGAAATTTTCATAGCGATTCCTTGAAGAATTCCACTAGAGCTTTTGTGTTCAAAAATTTCAGCAGGATTTTCACATATATCTAGAGAAATTGTACAAGAAATTCTTCAAAGCATTTCTCCTGAGGTATTTTCACAAGTTCTTTCAGGATTTACTTCAGAAATTTCTCCAGGGATTTCTTCAGAAATCCATAAAAAATGTCATTTTTGGAGGAAACTCCTCCAGAAATTCCTTAAGAAATATCTTCAGAAATTTCTTCATAAACTCCACCAAGAGTGTTTCCTTGGAATTATTTCCAGAATCCCTCCAGAAGTGTATTATGACTTTTTTTTAGGAATTCCTCTAAAGATATCTCAGGGAATTCCTTCAGGTCCCCCAATGATTATTTCAGGAATTTTTGTCCTTTCATATTTTTTTCTCAAACTTCTTCTAGGAATCTCCACAGGTATCTTCTGGAGTTCTTTCATGGATTCAGAAAATCCTTAAGCGGGATTCCTTAAGAAATTCTAGAACTCCTCCAGTATTTTTTTGTGAAATTTCTGGATGAACTGCTGAAAAAACATCTCTGGAGGAATCTTTGTATGAGTCGCAGGAGATATTTCTGATGGAATCGCAGGAACAATTTTAGAAAGAACCATTGTAGGGGTTTCTACAAGAATCCCTGAAGGAATTTCTCAAGGATATGCTAAAGGAACTCTTGGAGGAATTTCCGCAGGATTTTTAAAGGTATTTCTAGGAGGTATTTCTAGGAGAATTTTACGAAGAAAAATCCAAGGAACAACTTTTACTGATATTCCTAAAGAAATCCTTAAAAAACTGAAAGAGTCTCTGGAGATATTTCCGAAAAAAAAATCCCTGAAGAAATTTCAAAAGGAATCCATGGAGGAATTACTAAAAAAATGTCCAGTCTAATTCCAGTAAAAATCCGTGAAGGTATATTTGAAGGAATTCCAGGAAAAGAAGGAATATCTGAGGGAAATTTCTGAAGGAATAACAAGGAAAACTTCCTGGAAAACGCTTGGTGGAACTCCAAGTAGAATTTATTGAGAAACTCTAGAAGAGTTCGTGAAGAAATCCTTCAATAGAGTACCAGGAGGATTTTTTTAATATTCCTGGAGAAAGCCGAAAAATCTCATGAAAAATTTCCAATTGAATTTCTGTTGAAATGGCAAGTAAATATTTCTGGAAATTTTCTGAATCCGTGGAAAATTTTCTAAAGGTATCCTTGGAGGAAACGCTGGAAGAATTTCAGAAGAAATACACAGAGGAATACTGGAACGCAAGAATTCTGCAGGAATCCCTGGATCAATTCCCGCTAGAATCACTGGGGTTAATAATGCAAGAATCTCTGCGGGAATTCTTGTTCGTTTTTCTGGATGAACCCCTGAAGTAATTTCTGGAGACTTTACTACGGATGTTTCCAATGGAATCCTTGGGGAAATTCCCGCGGAAATCTCTGGAGGAGTTCGTGAAGAAATCCTGTATGAGTTCCTGTAGGAATCACCGGAATATTTTCTGAGACAATCTTTAAAAGAATTTCAGAATGCGAAGATAAACCAGCATAGGGCTGGAATTCTCAATAATAAAAAAATAAAATTTCCGGATTCGCTGGACAAACTTCTGATTCCTTCAGAGGGATTTTCTAAAGGATTTTCTAAAGTCTTCTATCTGAAGTAATCCAAGGCGAAGTTTCAGAAGGAATCCATGGGTAATTTCCTAAACAAATTCTTGGATAAATTTCTGAAGAAACTTTTAAGGGCATATCTGAAGGGCATATCTGGAGAAATTTCTTAATGATTCCATTCAGCTAGAACAATTTTTGAAAGCGTCCTTTGATTTTTTATGAATGAATCCTGGAGTAATTTCTGAAGATATCCATAGTGCAATTTTGTAAGGAATCCATAGAAGGTGTTCTAAAAAAATCTCTGGAGAGATTTCTGAAAGAATCCCTGGAAAAAAATCTAAAGGAAACTTTGGTGGAAATGTATTATGAATCTCGAGAAAAAAATTAAGGGAACTCAGAAGGATGTTCTGAAGAAATTCTTCGTGAAATTCTGGAGGAATTCTGAACTTTGGAATTTCTGAAAGAAATTACTTGAAGTATGTTTGAAGTAATCCGTGGATGATTGTCCGAAAGAATCTCAGGAGAGATTTTTGAAAGAATCCATGGAGCATTTTTTCCTCTGGAGGAATTTCTGTAGCAGTTCATGGATGATTTTTTAAAAGAATCGCTGGAGAACCTTCTGAAGGAATTCGTGCAAGATTTTTTGAAAGAAATCATTAGAGGATTTTCTAGAGCAATCCATGGAAAAATTTCGAATGGAATCCATGGTAGGATTTATGGCAGAGTTCTTTTTTTTTAGTTCTTAATTTTTGGATGAATCTTTTGGGAATTTCAGAGAAATTTCTGAATGAATTTATGCATTTACTAAAGGAATACCTGAAATAATTCTTAAAGAAATTCTCAGAGAAATCTCAAAAGGAATCCCTGGCATAATTTCCTATAATTTCATGGAATACTTTCGAAAGGAATCACTGGGTAATTTCTGAAGAAAACCATGTAAAATTTTCAGAACTAATCAAAGAATGAATTTTTGAAGAAATTCGTGAATGGTTTTCTAAATGAATCCTTCGAGAAATTTCTGAAGGAATTTAGATGATGTTTATGGAGGATTTTTTTCTAAAATAAACCGTTAAGAAATTTTTGCAGTTTCTAATTGAATTTCCAAAGAAATTTCCGAATGATTGCTTGATAGATTGAAGGAATCTCTGAAAGCATTTTCAAAGGAATTCGTGAGGGAATTTCTGAAGAAATAACTAGAAGAATTTCTGAAGACATCGGAGGACGAATTTTGCGTTGCGTTGCGTTGCGTTGCGTGGTAACGGAGTAATTCGTAGATTGCATACTGGAAGCTGTCATGTTAAAACTTTAATACTCCTATTCTAATTGCTTATGGACTGCTATTTGGGAAGGAACAGCTATCCAATCAGAGGTTGAAGTAAAAAAGACATGAAAACTTCCATTGCCGGCCACGCCCATCTTCTCCGTTACGAGGATAGGAAAGGATGTGATGATATGACACCTACTTTACAAGAGGTCAGCGACTCACCGACACTCCCATAGATGTCAAGGAGTTGGATATTTGGAATGGGGTGATTTGGGAATCACTATAAGCGAGTGATGCGTCAAGATTCAGATTGTGTATTTGAGTAAATCATGTAGATGTGTTAAAGTGAGTGAAAGTGTTTTGGTATATTTAAACACCAACGTTGGGAGTGACATAGCTAAGAAATTTTGTCACTCCATGGGCCTTTTTAATTCCGGGATGGGGCACAGGCATTTTCACTGTGTCCTGGCTAACAAGCCTAGGCTTAAGCGCCACTGATCGCTCTCTGAAACGATAAGAAATACGTTCTGTGGACGGGAAGGGATAGTGAGGAAGGGATAATATCTATTTATCGAGATGCCAGCGACTCACCGACGCTCTCGTAAATAGAAAGGAGGAGGGATTTTGGTATGGGAATGGTTTCGAGTTCAGTAATATTAAGTTATGCTACTGGAGGATTATTAAGTTTGATATATTGAAAACGATTGATTCAACCGGTTATTAACTATATTCGCAACAAGGCAACGACAAATAAGAAATCTCGATATTAAAATTACTCATTTTTTCATCGTTGTTTTGAGCTGCAAATTTTGTATTCAATGATTTTCGGAAATAAAATTTGAACATTGCTTGGAAGGGAAAACTTTTCGAACAACTACCAAAGCTTCCGTCTTTTTCAGCATAAACAATTGTAAACTATGTACAAACTTCAAACGATTTCTAAAATATAAAGTAGCTTATTTGGCAGTAACTATATTTAACCCTCGCTGAGTGTGTTCCATCAAAGACAAGCTCTGAAAGGCGCCTGGGGTCCAATGGACCCCAGGTATCCCTTTTAGGGTTAAGCTGATATCGAGTTATTAAATTTGTACTGGACGTGACATCGACCAAGGGAAGCATACCGATTCATGGAACTATTGACTTATAGAGAGTGTGGTGTATGAAAAATGGGAATTGGAATGTTGATAATGGAAGGGTAAACTCCAAAAAATACGTTTGGTCAACGTTCAGGCACCACATTTTGAAAACGATATGCAGGAACAGACTCACCAAATTATAAGACTTCCAGCACTTTCAAAGCTTCCATTAGGATCTCTCGGACATCCAGCAGCGTCGCCAAAAACCACTCAGCACATTCGTGCCACACATCATTAAATTTATTAGAGTTAAAAAAAACGCGATGGACACTAAAGCACAACCGGCACAATCACACAGTCACCCGCGAAGTATATTTTTCCCGGCAGCGGAAGTCTTCAATATACAAACCAATTTCTTTCCGACGAAGCAAAAATAAAAAACATCACTGAGCTTTTTCAGTTTCACACGCGAAAACTATGGTAAAATCTAAATTTACTTCCCAGTAACACAAAAATTATAGATTTTTATTTTGACAATTAAACTTGAGCACGAAAAATTTTCACGTCTACCTCCTACCACGACCTACTTCGATCCTGAAGACATCGGAGGACGAATTTTTGAAATAAATCCAGGGAGTAGTCGCAATATCACAGAGATTTTTGTTTTGCAAATATGAGGGCGCAAAAATGATCAATTATCAAATAGGCGATTTTCTTATATTCAGGAGAAGCAATTTCCAATATCATAACGTATGGAGGCACAAAAGTTGTAATATTTATTCACATCAATAATTACTAAAAGTGTGTGAGGGCGCAGAATAGTTCGGAAAATCATTTTATTATATTCAAGAAGGCGGAATAAAATGTTTCTTCATACTGGAAAAAAGATTTTTCTTACAATATGGGCAAAATAAAGCAAAATATTTTGAAAAATGACTGTGTAACTTTCCCTAAATTTATGAGGGCGCTCAAAATTTCGAGAAAATTCACAGCTCTTCCAAAATCACAAAGGATTTTTTTTCTTTCCCCAATGAAGGCACAAAAAAAATCTAAAAGGAATTTTTTTCTCATGTGGACACAGAATTATCAATCAAATAGGCGATTTTCTTGCAGCAACAAGAAGGGAAGAAACATTCTTTCAAAAAAGTATAGGCGGCTTTCTAACATTAAATAGGAAGTAGGTAAGGTATAGTGATAATATTGATAATGATAAATGGAGAAGTTGCTCCTCAAAGGCTTTTTATGTTTATAAGAGAACAAACTAAATAAATCTTGAGTTAAATTATGTTTGGACGACAGGATTGGTTAACTTTTTACAAAAAGCATATTTTCATTCTTGGCTATTTTTTTTAATTTTCTTAAGAGCTGGTTACTCAGTGATTAGCTTGGTGTTAACTCTATGACACCACTGGTAATGCAAACCATGTTTGTTTCTTATATACTAAATTGTGTACTTCAGGAGTATCCGGATTATTTTAGAATTGGAATCTCCGCCCAAAAATAGTCGAAACTTTTGATCAACATTATAGCACACAGAGATTAATTTTTGGATATGTAAAAAAACAAGTCGGAATGTTAAACGTCTTAAGTAAGCGCCGCCATGATGCGATAGTATTTAAAAAGCACAATTTGTACCAACTAATGACTATGACCAACATTGTGCCACCGCCAAATTATGAACCGAATTCCTTTGCAAACTAATGTGTAAAGTGTCGAAAATAAGTTACCTAACTAACTAACTTTCCCATGATTTAAGCTCTTTTAATATGTCCCTTGCCGCCAAATTACTATAACACTGGATACGCCAAATAATCGCTGCCCCCCCATTATCAGGATCCTGGCTCCGCTACTGCACACTAATATAAACCACATATTTGCCCGTGATTATGAAGTGTGTGCCATTAGAAAGAGTAAATTCCATCAGAATCAGACAAATTGATTTCCACCGAATTCAATACATCTCATTTAAATTTAAAGCTAATTATCTCGAAATTTAGGGCAATTTCAAATTCTAAATATTTTGTGCACTCCCGACCATGACCACTATGAACCTACTGTGGTTTTTCGATTTTATCACGATAAAAAAAAAAAAATACCGTGAAATAAACGAAACCGTGAATTTGGCGAAACGAAAAATAAATGCAATTTCTTTATTCAAAATCGATCAGCTGCAGAAATTGTGCACCGTAGTTTGCATTTTTTAACTGTTTTAGTAGACTGGGTTATGTTATATTGATTTTATATTGATTTCGGGACTTTTCAGAAAAAGTGTGATAAAAACGAAACGAAAATCGTGTTAAAATCGAAATAAAAACCGTGAATTTGGGCGAGTAGTGATTAAAGCGACTAGTGATAAAACCGAAACGCCACTGTATTTGGAAAGTTTATCACCGTTATGAACTTTTTAGGATTTTTCTGGCTTTTCAGTCCGATTGTGAGATCAAAAACAATCTTATGTTCTCTTACTCCGACGTTTCGATCCGTATCGGATCTTTTTCAAGGATTCGAGTTATCGATTGCTTTTTGATCTCACAATCGGACTGAAAAGCCAGAAAAATCCTAAAAATACACCAAGAACAGTCGTAACCAATTGGCAAAAAACCGTTATGAACTGTAAATAAAACTACCCGAACTCTCAGCTGATGGCGTTCCATTCAAATAGTAACGACATCTGTTGGTAGCAATGCAAAACCTATGGACTCACTGACCATATCATATATAGTTAATATAGTTTATAATGGTCATGAAGCAAACTTGTGGTCATCATAAAAATGAACTGGTTATCGTTCGATTATCGTTAATAATGGTTGTCGCCATATTCAAGAATAGAAAATAATTAGATTTGTTCAATAATAATATCTACCGTCGTGCGGGGCTACTTTTGAAATGCGGGGCTACTTTGGACACTTCAGAATATGGATTTTTTGAATTCAAAATATGGTTCAAATCTGTTTGATGTCTTTGGGGCTATTATGAAGCAATAGTTTTTCCTTCATTTGGTTGAAAATATTTTTCAAACAGACCGTTTATTGTTTGTCAGGACGCGAAAAAACATCGAATAAACCAATAAAATAAATATAACGTATCAGAACATTTGGTCTGTAAGCATTGTTTTTACAGTACATAAATTTCAAAGGGTTGATCGATTCATTCAAAATGTATCAACGTAGCATAAACAATCGAATATTTGTATCGTTATACATAATAAATGACCGTTTGACCTAAATTAAGGATTGATGGTCCCTTTTTTCAGGCTATCTATATAGCAAAATCGAGCTGCTCATAATACCAAAGGAAGCACAGAACCATCTTAAAACGCATATTTTTATTTAAATCATGACTGATATAGTATACTACAGTATTGGTACATAGTAGTTTTCTAAATAACCCTGGAATTCAAAATGCAGTTTTGTTATAGATAAAAATGTCCAAAGTAGCCCCCATCCGGTTCTATTTGAGATGTGTCCGTTTGGTGTATGAACAACTTTTTTGTTTATGGATGAATTTAATTCAAATTTTGCATACATCCTACATATATACTCACGATTATTGTGTGTAAAAATTGTGGAAATACATACACTACTCTGAGAGTTATAATGTCATAAAGTTGAAAAAGTGTATAGAGAAGCCCCGCACGACGGTAATATAACTTCTATCCTCATAAGAACATTACCAATTTAACCCTCATAATGTGTTACGCTACACGCACCACGATGGCGTAGTGCACACTCAGCGAGCCTGTCTGGGTCATATTGATACCAACATCCTACTAGGGTTAATATGGTCATCATCATAATCATCTTTAGAATGTGGAAAAATTTGGAACTATGTTTTAAAACAGGTTTGCAAAACCTCTTCAAAATTTATCCATTTATCCGGAAGATGTAGAACTGCACCACCACTCTTTACTCTTTACTTGCACTTTACTGCACCACACTCTTTACTCTTTACTTGTTACTCCTCACAGATTCCTCCAACTTCTCACCCTCACTGCTCAATCCACATTACTGTACGCTAGCGTGGCTTAAATTATCTTTTGCCAAAAAGTTCGACGAAACTCCTTCTCAGTTCATTCTATATGACGCCACAAGGACGGGTTGTGCAAAACTCGTTTGAAGTTTGTATGGAAATTTTAAGGGAAAGCATCGCTTTGGGGCTGTCCATAAACCACGTGGTCATTTTTTCCTGAATTTGAGAGCTCCCCCCCTCCCCCACCGTGGTCTTGCGTGGTTTCAGGCTACATCCCCCCCCCCCCCACCGGAGACCACATGGTTTTTTTATGTGCGATTTTTTTGTCAAACCCCATCAAAAATAACAACAAAGTGCATCATTGTGATTTCTAAACAATAAACGCACTCATGCAGGGCAAGCAAAGAATGCACTTCAATTAATAACTGTGAAAATGTTCAAATATCACTATTTTTAAGAGAGACAAGAGGAATTACTGCGAGAACATAGAACCAGACCGAAGAAGAAAAGACGTCTTAAATTTCACATCAAGAAAATAGCTAGAATTTTTACAAGGATGACAGCCTCAAAGAAGGAGGCAGCTTTTCAAAAATGAAAGTGATGGATCTGTAAAGAGATATTCACAATTGCATGTCATTTTGTTCTTTCGTTAGCAGAACATGAAAAAAAAAATATCTGTAAAGGTTTAGTCTGATTTAAGAATCAGCCACGTTAGCTGGAGATGTTCAGTAGTACCATAATACATAATTGTATAGTATTTAGTTTTTGTAATAGTTGTGTAGTATTTCTGTATGTACATTATTTTAACTCTGCTAGAAGAGAAATATGTGACGCGGAATCTTAGGCAAACTGAACCTTTCAAAACACTGCACAAATGATCAGATTGTAGAATTAGCATGTACTCAAATTAGCTAGGATTATGCAACTTTCAAGTATTCACGAGAATAAAAGCGGAAAGGTATCCAAAATGAAAGAAAAAAGTTTCTTTGAAGTTTTTCATCAATCTGTATTTTGTACAACACGTTGAAAAAATCTCGCTTTTTGTACACAGCATTAGAGTGGTGGTGGCCAACCACTCGATTAACAGAATTTTAAAGTGCGCCAAATGACCTTTCCTGATATTATTTCTTTTCTACAGGTGGTTTGTTTGTACAGATTCTAAATGGACAACACAATTTTTCGTGCTGTGGACAGAAAAAATAAACTAAGCGAATTAAATCCAAATTGATTTTATGTTTTTGAAGCAGATAAGAAAAATAAAATACCAAATAAAAAAACCACGTGGTTTGGTTGAGACCCACCCACCCCACCTCCGTAGCTTTTCGTAGTCTTTTGGTAGAAACACCCCCCTCCCCCCCCCCTAGTGACCACGTGGTTTATGGATGGCCCCTAGTGCATTTTTCTCATGTTTCTTAAATTACATAAGTGGTGGTATAGAATAACTGCCTTAGAAATACTCAAAAAACTTTGTTGGAGACCGCAAAGTCATCAGTTTTTTGTGAAAAATCAAAATAAAATAACCGACAGAACGTCTGGTGGTGCTTATTATTATAATTATAGCAATGAAATCTTGTAATTATATCAATGAAACACATTGTTTGATTCAGTGTGTGACTAGGGTATATGATTGATCATGTGTTCAAGAAAAGTTAAAACAACTCACGAGAGAAATGAACAAAACAATGTTTTTCCATATCAACTTCTATACAAACTTCAAACCGCGTCAGTACCGCGCAAATGTAAACGGGTTAAGCTGAAAATTCGCAAAAGCAACGTGGCGTCATACAGAATGGAATGGGCAGGTTTTGAAACTAGATCCAGTTACCTAAATGCCCATGGAAACAAGTGCATTTTATGTTAACACGGTACAGGTCGGACTCGATTATCCGGGTGTCTCCAAAATTATTTCACCCCGGATAATCGAATCACCCGGATAATCGAGCCATGCTTCTTTTGTTTTATTTTTGGTGTTCTTCAATTAAAAACTGTTCCTTAAACATAGAAGCTAACATACATAACGTTGTAGTGCCTTAACTTAACGTCTGGTATTATTATAACCATGTTTATTGAAAATGAAATTTTAGCTGAAAAATGTGAAAAATTAAAAACATTTTCAAATAGGCTAAATCTTATTTACAGGTGTTGTCTTTGATGTTTATCACATTCTTTTTGACATATTGTTATCTAAAAATTTGTAAACAAAGCAAAAACAAACTTTTCCCCGGATAATCGAGCCATTTTTACCGGATAATCGAGCCCCGGATAAGGGGCTGTCCATAAACCACGTGGTCATGGGGGGGGGGGGGGGTTCGGCCAATGACCATTTTGTATGGACGAATAAAAATTTTTGTATGGACTAATGACCACGCGGGGGGGGGGTTGAGAAGTCCTAAAAAAAATGACCACGTGGTTTATGGACAGCGCCTAATCGGGTCCCCGGTTAATTGAATCCCCGGATAATCGAGTTCGACCTGTACCATTAAACATCTTATTGATCTCATGAATCGGTGGAGACCAATTGATGATTTATTGTTTATCAAGATAAGCAGGCAATTATGTTTCAACATAGGAAAGTAAGAAGTGATTAACCTTCCAGGACGCGCACCATCAAGCAACCGAAACTGCACCGCGCTCGCGCTGTATACGAAAAGCGAGATTTTTTGGTAGTGTTGTACTTTTTACAACAGCGCGCGCGCTGAACGGTTAAAGAGAAAGAGAATTATCGTAAGTTATTTTAATTTTTCATCCTTAGCAGTGAAAATCCATTATCATGCAGATGGATAAATTCATGGAATTCAACAGTGCATCAGAGCTACAGACGTACAAATCCCAAGAACCATGCTTTAAACAACAGTGCATTTGATTATTCTGTTCTTGCTCACTTGAAATAAGCCTAAAATAAGAAGCTCAGGTGCGCTGGTTTTGTTTACCAAGAAATTGGTGCGCTTGAAATCGTGATTAGGTACCAATGTTGGCCATTGTGGCAGCCATTTTGGGATTCTAATAAGTCTGTCCTTAAGGACTCACATGAGTGAATCCAAAGATGACCGTCACAATTGCTGCAGTGAAAATATCGAAAGCAAGGATCTCGCCATCCAAATGGCACACAGATCTCAAAATGCTACTCATTGCTTCCTCACTTGGACGCACTCCCATTTCACATTAAGGTAACGCTATCTAAATGCAATTTGGGCAGCATCCATTTATTACGTAACGCTAAAATCGTCAGTTTTTGACCCCCCTCCCCCCTCCGTAACGCTTTTTTGTATGAAGACCCGAAAATTTTTGTATGGACCGTAACGCTCGGTCATACTCCCCCCACCCCCTAGAGCGTTACGTAATTTGTGGATGGCGCCTTGGTCGTGCTCAAAACAGTTTTTTTTTCAAGACTTCAACCAGAGGTTGTAAAGACTGAACGAGCACTTACATAAGACAACGAACAACACATATAACACCCAGTGGCCCAGTGGAAAATTTTCCGTTTGGCGAAAATTTTTCCCCGACTGGAGTGGGAATCGAACTCACACTCCTGAGGCTTTAGTTGGAACACTTAGGCTGTGAACCGTTTCGCTTGTTCGTTTAACTTTTAGTTAAAATTTGACACTTCGATAGTTATTTTGAAAATAACCCTACTCGCGAGCAGGGTTAGTCTTGACAGTTCGATAGTTATTTTTTGTTCGCAATGATTTGGCTGCGTACTGTATTTTGTTCCAAATAACTACTCTTCTGTCAAATTTCAAATGGGCCACCGTCGTGGTTATTTTTTAACTTTTCGATGGCAACTAACTATCCAAGTGTCAAATTTTAACTAAAAGTTAAACGAACAAGCGAAATGGTTCACACCCTTAATGTAGGCACAGCTCCCTACCACCCTTCGACAACGCAACATGCATAGTCCACACAGGACGAGGCAACACCGGTCGATGGACGAACCGTGCGCTGAGCATAGCTGTCAGGTATGTTGGGAGAGTGAGAGAAAAGTAGAGTGCAAGTAAAACATAAAAAGACTAGCGGGAAGGTAAACAAAACGGTTTGAAGTTACCAAAAGGCGAATTAGAAGAAAGTTTAGTTTGAAGCGAAATTGAAGTTGAAAGTTAAATGCAGTTCGAAATCCGTTGAAATTGTATCGAACTGATAGTCGGAACGGTGTTTAAAAAGTGGCAGTTTGCTTGTGATTTTGTCATTGATTAAGGTCAGATAAACTAAGTAAATTTGTGTTGCGTATTATTGGCAAAGCATAATGTTCATTTGTAGGATCCAGCTGGACCAAAGCCCGCGCCAGAATACCGCTTTACCTGGCAGGAGGAATAAGAAAACCATTAAATGTGATTACTAATTAGAAATAAGCTTAAAAAGAAACCAACTTATTTAATTTTTGTATTATGTTTTTGTCAGAATTCGAATAAAGATTCAAGCTGTCACAACTAAAGTGCTGCTCTGAGAATTCAGTTTTATTAGGGTGGTCCGATTTCGAACACTTGAGATTACGGTTTAGATTGGTTTAAGAATCAAGAAGCAGCGTGTGGAGCTATGAAGGGTTTCAGGTGTACTCAGAAAATATTTCTGGTGGTTCATCCGGGATTCCTCTTGAATTGTTTTCCGCATTTCTTTCCGTGTTTCTCATGGGATTTTCTCAAGAGTTCATCCTGGGATTTCTCTCAGAATATCTATAGGATTTTTTCCTGAGATTTTCGCTGAAGTTTCTTCCAGGCTTTTTCAGGAGATTTTATGGGCTTTTCGAGGAGCTGACCACGTGATTTCTAAAAGGGATTTCCGCGAAATCGATCCAAGGACCCCTCACGGAGTTTCTCCCGGAGTTCCTTCTGCACTGTCTTCAGGAAATTATCGTGAGATTACGTCTAGAGTTTCTCCTGCGTTATTTATTAATGAATCTCGCTGGATTTCTCTTGGAGTTCCACTCGTGATTCCCTTCCCAAATTCTTTTTTCTTGTGTATTTTTACTTATTGCTAATTCTACACTTTTCAGAATTTCTCACTGAATTCATCTTGGAAGATTTTCACTAGTGTTGCATATCTCCTCTCTCTCTTCTTGGCGTAACGTCCTCATTGGGACAAAGCCTGCTTCTCAGCTTAGTGTTCTATGAGCACTTCCACAGTTATTAACTGAGAGCTTCCTCTGCCAATGACCATTTTGCATGCGTATATCGTGTGGCAGGCACGAAGATACTCTATGCCCAAGGAAGTCAAGGAAATTTCCTGTACGAAAAGATCCTGGACCGACCGGGAATCGAACCCGTCACCCTCAGCATGGTCATGCTGAATACCCGTGCGTTTACTGCCTCGGCTATATGGGCCCTTAGTGTTGCATATAGTTTTCAGAATTTGTCGTGGACTTTCTAACATGATTTCACTTGGGGTTCATTCAGAATTGCTTTTGGAATTTCTACAAGATTTGTTGTTAATGTTTGTAATGGAGTTCTTCCCGCGATTTATTTCTGTGGGTTTACCAGGCTTTTCAACGTAGTTTTTTATTTTTTCAAGATTCCTTGCTGTGATCGTCGTGAGATTTTCCTCAGAGTTTTTTTTCTCTACATTAACCCCAGTGTACTACTCTAAATTCCCCAGGATTCCTTTGGATGTCCTGTTTGGGATTTTTCTAATAAAAACTTCGGGAGTTCTTGCCTGTTTTTTCCACGAGTGTTTTTTGGAATACACTGGAACCTCTTTTAATGCCATGTACTGGGAATGCATAAATATAAACCGGGAAAAAAATGAATATTGTGCATTTAATCAAGTCAGGCCTTTGAATGCTTACTTCTCGAAAAAAAAAGTATTTTCTGGGGTTTCAAACGAGGCATAAAGGAGGGGGATCCAAGGATGTTTTGGGTGACATTAACTGTGTAATTATTTGACTGAATGATTTCTTAATTTTTGCTGACTCTCGCAGTTTAGGGGATCAAAACGGATAGTTTTGGCCTTTAAACAGTTCCACCCTTGAAAAAGGCCAAATACAAAGTGCCGAAACGTCGATCACAACAAAACTATTAGTTTTGATCCCCTTGACTGCGACAGCCAGTTAAAAATGGTGGCTGTAACTAAAATTTTGCGAGTTTTTGGTCCACTTAACCTTACAGGACGCGTTCCTATTTAATACTGAAACTGCAACGCGCTCGCGCTGTATACGACAAGCGAAGTTTATGGGTAGTGTTGTACTTTTTACAACGGCGCGCGCTTGAAGAGTTTAAACGGCTTTCCAGGGAGACTTTAGGGCTTGAGATTGATTGATAAGATTTAAAGCCCTTTCAGATGTACCTGAAATCCCCCAAAACGATTAAACACCCCTGAAACCTATTAAGTAATCCTGAATCTTCCGGCGATCCTGAAACGCCTCTAAAACGCTCCTGAATCCATCTGCGACTCTCTGGAACGCCTCTGAAACCCCATGGAACCCGCTGGAACTCCCTGATACCATCTGAAGCGCCTCTGAAGCCCTCTGATATGCCCTGAGCCCTTTAGTAATCTTCAGATATCCCCTAGAGCTCTCTAAAACGTCCCTGGGTTCCACTGAAATCTCCCTGAGCCCTTTGAGATATCTTGCTATGCCCTTGAGGTTCCCTTATCCCCCTGAGACTCCCTGATACCTCATAAAATTCCCCTGTAACAACCAAAGCACAGATAAGCAAACGTCTCACTCTATTCACTTCTAATCGTATCACTTTTTAACCAATAATTCAATCTGTGGAGCCTCGTAGTCGTGCGGATAGGAACATCAAGCTTCTAATCGCACCATGCTGTGGGGTGAGGGTTCGATTCCCACTCCGGGCGATGAATCTTTTCGTGAGAATAGTTTCTTCTCAGTATCTACTGGTGCATGCCCCGTGTGCCCGTTGTCTAGTGTTGAGTTTCGTTCAGTCTGTACATCCTCAGGTTGAAGACGGTGTCCGTGTCTTTTAGAAATATTCTGTAGTTTGAAAATCACTCGTTCATGGCACTCGCATTGTTTTTGCTCTTGTTTGATATTTGCTCACTAACGACATCTACTCTGCGGTTTTCGAAACACATTGTTTAGCATTGCGTGATGATGATTTTAATCACAACTCGTTCCAAATGTTATGTATGATAGTCTGTACTCTAAGAAACCTAATTGAAACCCTTCTGAATTTTCCTGAAAATCCCCAAAGAAGGATACCATCTTAAACGCACCCCCAGGTAACACAAAGTCTTATATGATGTTGAAAAAGATGCTAAAGTGGAGGCCATACGCGTACATGCTTTGATTTAACCGTGTGTAAAGTGAGCATATATCGCCTCCACTTTTGCATCCTATTCAACATCTTATGCGATCGTGTGTTGACTGGGACTAAGACTCCCTGAGCATCCTGAAACTCCTTTGAACTTTCTGAAATCCCATAAAATTTCCCTATAGCATCCCAGAAGCTCCCGAAAATCCCTGAATCTTCCTGTGATCACCCAAAACGCACCTGAGACTCCCTGAAACTCCTCAAAGATGCCCCTGAGAAACATTTTGGAGAAATATGGGTGGAAATAAAGATATCTGAAAACCTGTGAGAATTTTCCGAAGAAACCAAGGAAGAAACTAAGGGTGGAATTTAGCGATGAACTCCAAGTTAAGCCCGCAAAATTCTTTGGGAAAAATGTTTGGAAAAGGTGTATAAACGTTTCGCAAAAATCAGTGTAAGATTATTAGAGAATTTCTTCCGAAAAACCCGAAAGAAATCCCAAAAGGAATTTTTCAAGAATTTCGTTATTTGTTGTTTTGGGTCTCCGGAAGAAATCATCCGAGAATCTCTAGAAGAATTCCCGGGAAGCGCTCCTGCAGAACGCTGGGAAGGAACACTAAACACCGACAAATCCTGGAAAGAACTTTTGGGGGCAAATAGGAGAAAACCGCTTGCTACGCTAAACTTGTTTGTTCGAATCTGGTAGAGTAGTAAACTCGTTTTTATTCATACGACATGTTCCACAAGTAGTATTCACCACCAAAAATGTAGTGAAATCAACTTTACTACCGTCGATGGGGGTGACAATGGGTCTGGGGGGTGAGATTGGGTCAAAACGGAGAAACATAAAATTTTGAATAGCTCATCAACTATCGCTAATTTAAATTGAAAACTTTATATTATTTCAAAGAGAAGCTGTTTTTACACGTCATGATGCAAAATAAGATGTTTAGCAATAATCGTTTTTTTGTCAAATTTGTGGCTAAACTTATATGATGAAACTACTAGTAAATCACTCTGAAAAAAATTCTCTTTCGTAATGTTTCACACAAGTACCTAACCATAAATTTTCTTATAAGTGGTTAGCTGTAGGTATTACCTGGTTGATGCAACGAAAAAAGCGGGCTGTCAATGCACTTTTTATTTAAAAATTCAATATTTTCGACCCTATGTCTAAATATTAAGAATGGGGGTGAGATTGGGTCAAGCAAGTTATCGAGTGCACATAACCTTAAATAAAAATTCAACGTGTTATCCAGTCCCCATTTGACGTTAGAGTGGTGCCATGTTCACCATATCTTCATAAGCACGATTTTTTTTCGAAAATATGTCGAAGAAGTGTCAAGCGAGTGTGTTCATACGTTTAGTGCCTAAATCATTTATAACAATAAACCCATGCGTATAGACAGCTCCTCTGAACATCAGCTAATCTTTAGTGTACTGCAATATCGTAAGCTCACAAAATAGACTTTATAGCGTTTTTCTTCTCCGCTCATTTCTTTAAATTTTAAGGAAATATCGTGAAACTACCAGACGGTAGTGGCATCTAGGAAATACCGGGGCCATAAAACCGGTAACATGACAAAATTTCAGAAGATGAACGAACGTCGAAAAATATCATGTTTTTTTTTTCAATAAATTTTTCAATGCGCCTCTCCTTCATTGTAATCCCTTCCCCTCCTCTCATGGAGGTTGAAACTTTAAATGAGGATGATTACGGTGGCTGAAAATGGCGATGCAACATACAACCTTTGTTTTGTCAAATTTCAACCATTTTTTCGATTGTATTAACCACCTAAAAGGATTAATCATCTTTTAGAACTACCAAAGTTTTTATTCGTCATGGTTACATTGTATATTAAGTAGGTTTACTAGATATGATCAATAAAATTAACTTGTATTCTTAGATAGGCGTCTTCGAATACTTTGACCCATTCTCACCCCCTCTAAGGGATGAGATTGGGTCAATTTTCAATCATTTGCAGTTCAGTAGACAATCCATATAATGTGATACTTTCTTGCTAAACTATCATTACCATATAGAAGAGTATACATTTCAAATAAAAAGTTATTCCGACTTCAACTGCATTTGTTATCTAACAAACAATCTTTGAGTATCCTTTTTTGACCCATTCTCACCCCCAACGACGGTACTTTTAATTCACACGACCCAATGGGTCTACATGCGTAACCAGTCTGGAACGTCCTCAGGCCCTTCTGAAACCGCCTGAAACGCCTATGAAATGCTTTGAAACACCCCTGAAACTCTCCTGAAGTTCAGCTGAAAGTCTATGAAGCACCCTTAAAACCCCTCTGAAACCTCTCAAAGCGCCCATGTCAAAACTGTAGTCAAGTCAATTTTTAAATATGCATTCCCTTATTTTTTATGTCCCACCCTGTAGGCCACCGGCCAACAGCCCACCGGAAAAACTTGTTTCGCCCATCCGAGTGACGACGACACAGGGAATAGAGAAACTCGAGCCGTTTTTCGGAAGGACATCCTTTGGTCCTTTTTTTCGACGCCGCCACCACACCACACCGCATCGTTTGATTCGTTCCGAGCCAGGAAAATTTGGTGTTTATAGATTTCTCTCTGAAACTAATGACTGAATTTGAGATTCGGCCCACTTGGGCTCGCTGGTCCGTCCGACCCTTAAAAACGGGGTCAAAGGATATCGATGAACTATACCAGCTATGGCTCTGGCGCAAATCGAATTTCGAATAGAATTTAATTACTGTAATCGTGCGGGGGTGTGAACGGGGTGGAACAGTGGGAGACGAATGGCATAGGTCGAGGACATGGGGAATAATGAAATAGATCAGATAACTGAGACGTGAGTACTGTTCGGGTTTTTGTTCGTGCATCACCCTTCTATGATGGCAAAAGGGGAATTGAACTTTTGAAATGAGCGTGAAAGTTCAAGTGGAAATTGAAAATTGATTCGTGCTTGGGTGGAGGTGCTCGCTGTAGGAAAGGATGTTATCAGAGGGAAAAAGTTTGATTGAGTGCGGAGGATCCGACGATAAGAGCTGTATGCCATCATGCTTTGATGCTAGAGCTAGTGTCATTCGAAATTGGATGCTATGAACTGATATCACATTTTTGGCTTGGAGCATCTAAATAATGTGTCCTTTCTCGTTCTCTTTTTTATATTTGCAGCATGGATTATATAAGCCTCAGTTGCTGTTCGCTGGCGTTCATCCTGTATGTCAACACACTCAGCGCTGGATTCGTTTATGATGATAGGTAAGTTCGACTTTGAAATATCTGCATACATTTTCATTTGAAAGCTATGGATGGAGTAACACTTCTTCAACTAGGTTATTCACTACACAGATAAAAATGATTAGATTTACACGTCATGTAAACTTCAGTTTAATAATGTAAACTTAGTGTTATGATGGTTTACATGATATATCATGTAAATTCGTGTTATATGTCATGTATACACACTGAGCCATGCTGGATTACATGACATATAATGGAAGTTTACATGATATTTTATGGCTTTTACATGATATGTCATGTAAACTTTTGTGATATCGCACGCTCCAATCATGTGCATTATATGTCACAGAATTTTACACTCTTTTTTCGATCTGTGTATGTACTTGAGTCAAACTCAATCTCTTTAAATATTAGGATGACATTGCATATTCACATTCTTTTCTGCATCGTTCCGCATTATCGGAACAAAATTTCCACCAGGACTTGGGTTCAACGAAAAACCCTGAATCACTCCATCACTTTTCTTCGCCCAGAGCTGTTCTTTTCATCATAACTGGGACCAACCATCATCGGCACCATCCTTTCGTAAGCCCGTGATAAAGAAAGCGATCCTTTTCAGGCCCGTTTAAAGATAAGCCCCCTTTTCACCGTTGTTCGTCCGTCCGTCCATCCATCTCCATTGTCCGTTCGTCAAAATTCCTTCCACTCCTGCTATCCGAGGCTACTGTAACCACCGCCACCACCCGTTGAGGAGGAGCAACAGCGGGCAGACAAAAAGCGGTGACGGCATCCCATCTTTCATATTTCATTCAATCATTCGCCTCGCCTCGCCTCAGAACCCCGTCCCCCGACAGGTTCCCAATTTATTCCCATCATCAAACATCGCTATCATGTAGCAAAATTGATTACTAGCTCAATGGAAAACATCATTTATTATCATCCGCTTCGCATTCATGCACACACGTACGTACATATTTGGGGGAGAGTGTGTCAGAATGCAACCCATGTCTTCTAATAAATTACTAGAGGGAACCAGGTGAAATCAATAAAGGAAGGTTCAGTGAAAAAAAAAATATTGGATAAATCTCAACTTCCAGTTACTTCTTATGGTATATCTAGTATATAAAAAATATCTGGAAAAATCCTTCAGTATCTTAAGCATTTCTCCATGGAATTACATGCAGAATTCTAACATGGTCCCTGGTGTTTTTTTTTTCAGAAAATAGAGAGAGTAAATTGAAGTGTTTTTCAAAAATTTTCCTATGTAGGGTATATGGATCATTCCTTGGCCTAATTTGCAAACCGCCTTGACAATTTTGACCATAACTCATGAATTAATAGCACTAGAAATAATATGTTGACCCTATTACGCACTCTAGGCAATGCATGTTTCACCAACTGGAAATAAACTTACGTAAATATTCAAGAATTTACTTAACTAAGTTGAAAAGATTCGATGTGATGGTATGCAACGTTGGTCTATGGTACATACATTGGCCTATTAGTGGATACAACGTTGGCCTATTGCTTTCCATGCACTAGAACCACTTATTATCTCATTTTTTCAATATTTCTGCTGAGGTATTATCTCTGTTTGTTCACCAATCATACTTTCAAATTACATTTTCGGAGCCAAATGTTCAAAAAACTATAAATAAATCACTAAAACTTAAGTTCTTTCTTTTTTAGTAACGAAAACAATGCAACCCGATTATTGTGTTATATTTTTACAGTCACCGCACGCAAAATCTATCTTTCTGTTCGTTCTTTCTGGTTCTTACGCAAGCAATGTTGTTGGCGTCACTTTATCGGTGTTTTTGACGTCACTTTACTGATGGGCCAAGATTTGGGTACATAGTGAAAAAAGTGTCCTCAATATTCGGCCCACATGTAATTTGTAAAATAGTTATTATTCGTTAAAAACAAACATACAAATTCAAAATAGCATCTTTGACCGTCGCATCAAATGTTCAGTTATTGAAAAGGCAATTCGAAATATTCCAGAATCATGCCATTTATGATCATGTGTATAGACTACCCACTAAGCCGAAGAATCATGGCGTCTACAAAAGCTAAACAAAGTGACATTTTCATACAATTTTAATACTCCAAAGTGCTAAAATTGAAACGAAATGTTACAGGTGTTTGGCGCAAAGCTTTTCCGGTATCCAGTTCGGCGTGTTTGTTTGAGTTTTTGGATAACGTTAAGATAGGCCGAACGAGGGGACTATGCCAACGAAGCATCCCGATACCCTATTATCTGAAGCATTTATCCAGGAATTGCACAGGAGATAACTGCAGAAATAAGTTCAGGAATTAAAAAAAAAAAAACAAAAATCTGAAATTTTAAGGAAAAACAATAAAAAAAATCTAGGAGTTTCCAAAGGCATCTGTAGGGTTTCTCAAGGGATTTCTTGAAACTATCCTCAAGGATATCTTAGAAACTCCTTAAAAAGTTTTTTTTTAGTTTTTAGGTAATTTCTGGAAGATCCTGTGGCAAGATCTGGAAAACCTTCCTGGAAGAAGATCCAAACAAATTATGCAGTGATCTCCAAAGACATCCGAAGAGATATTTCTGATTATACCGCAAGAGCAATTTCTTAAAAAAACATGTATGAGTTTTTTCACAAATCACAGAAGAAATTTCACAAAGAATTCTTAGTGAACCATTGAGGATAATTTCCAAGACGATCCCTGTAGGATCTGTAAAGAAGTTTTTATACGAATACCTGAAAAACTCCATGGGAAAAGTTTTGAAGAAATCCGTCAACTTACTGAAGATATCTCTTAAGTTGTGAGGATATCTCTGGAGATAAAAACTTCTTTTCAAAGGAATTAAAAAAACCAGCAAAAATTCCTCTAGAAATCTTGGGAAGCATTTTAGAATAAATATCTGGATGAATATCCGAAGAAATTCTAGGGACATTTCTTAAGAACTTCTTGAAAAAAAAATAACTTGAGAAATTTGTCACTCTTGGTGCGATTCCTAGACAAAAATTCTTTTGAGGTATTTATAGGAAAATTCATGAAGAAATCCTTCAATGATATTATTGGAGGATTTTCTAGAAATATTCTAAGGTTTCTGTAAACGAATTTCTGAAAAATAAAATCCTGAATACCTATAGAAACGCATAGATCAGCTTCTGAAAACATCTCCAGAAAAAAACTTCCTTAACCATCTTACGCCCACATTTTTTTGATTTTGATCAAAAATCGATTTAAATGTTTTGGAAGGTGATTTTTTTAATTCGTGATTTTGTGAATTTTGATTTTCGATTTTGCTTATTTTTATTTTTGAGCATCCCTCTTGGAAGGAGTCCTCTTGAAATTTCTTCCAGGATTTCTCCTAGAGTTCCTTCCGAGATTTCTCCTGAACTTTCTATGGGGTTTCCTTCCTCCTGGGATTCCTGCAGGGATTTCTACTGTTATTTCTTTGGGGATTTCTCTTGAAATTTCTTCAGGAAATCCTCCTGGAATTCCGTCGGGTATTCTTTCTGGACTTCCTTCAGGGATTCCTTCGCAGATTTCTCCTTGAATTTTTTCGGAGATTTGTTTTGGAATTCCTTCGGGGATTCCTCCTAGAGTTCCTTCGGAGATTTCTCCTGAAATTATTTCGAGGATTGCTCCTAGAGTTCTTTCGTAAACTCCTGCTGAACTTCCTCCAAGGATTGATCCTGAAATTTCTTCGGGGATTCCTCCTAATATTCTGTCGGGGATTCCTCCTGGAATTTCTACAAGAACTCCTCCTGCATTTCCTTCGGAGATTTCTCTTGGAATTCCTTTTGCGATTCCTCTTCGAATTTCTTCGGAGATTCCTCCAGAAATTTCTCACGGGATTCCTCCGGGGATTCCACCTGGAATTCCTTCAGGGTTTCCTACTGGAATTCCTTGGGGATTTTTTTCTGGAATTCATTCGGGGATTCCTTTTGGAATTCCTTCGGTGATTCCTTCTAGAATTCCCTCAGGAATTTCACATGGAACTCTTTCAGAGATATAATCTGGATATTTTTCGTTGATCCATTCTTGAAATGCTATGGAGATTCTTCCTTGAATCGCCTCGAAAATTCCCACTGGAATACTTTTAGGGAGTCCTGCTGGAAATTCTTTATGGATAATTGCTGGAATTCCTTTAGGATTCACGCAGGATTGTTTTCAGTATTTGTTCTTGAAATTCCTGCGCGGATTCCTCCTGAAATGCCTTTGGGGATTCCCCCTAAAATTCCTTTGAAGATTCTTTTTCGATTTCACCCAGGGGTTCCTCATTAAATTTCTTCGAGGATTCCTCTAATTTTTTTTCGATGGTTCCTTCTAGAAATCTTTTGAGGATTCCTTCACGAATTACTTTGAAAATTCTTGCTGATATTCCGTCACGGATTCCTCCTAAAATTAACACGGGAACTCCTCCTGGAAAATTTTTGAAGTTTCCTCTTGGAATTCTTAAGGTGATTCCTCTTTTTTTTTAGAGATTTCTCCTGGAATTCCTTTACTTTTCCATGGAATTCCTCCAGGATTCCTCCTGGAATTCCTCCGGGGTTTCCTTCTTGAATTTATTCGGTGATTTCTCCAAGAATTTCTTCGGAAATTATTTCTAGAACTCGTGAATTCTTCCTAGAGTTCCTTCGAGGATTCCTTCTTGAATTTCTTCAGGGATTCCAGTTGACTTCCTATGGAAATTCCTCTTAAGAGTTTCTTCTTGAGAAAAACCTTTGAGGATTCCGCTTGGAATTCCTTCGAAGATTTCTCCCGGAATTCTTCCGGTGGCTCCTCCTGAGATTTCTGCAGAAATTTGTCCTGTAATTTCTTGGGAGATTCCTCCTGGACTTCCTTCGGTGATTCCTTCTGGAATTCCTGCGGGGATTCCTCTTCGAATTTCTTCGGGGATTCTCCCTAAAATTCATTCGGGAATTCCTCCTAGAATTCTCTCAGGGATTTCTCCCGAAATTCTTCCAGAATACCTCTAAGATATTTTTCGTTGATTCCTCTTAAAAATTCTTTGGGGGCTCTTTTTCGAATTTCTTGGAAAGTCCCACTAGAATTCTTTTAAGGATTCCTGCTGAAAGTTCTTTCTGGATTTCTCCTGGATATTGTTCATTAATTTCTCCTAGAAATCCTTGCTTAAAGGATTCCTTCTCAAATTCCTTTAGAAATTTCCGCTGGAATTCATTCGGAACCCCCTTCTTGAATTCATTTAGGGAGTGTTTATGATTTTTTCACGTTGATACCTAGCTAGCGATTAGATCTTGTGCTTTATCGAATAAAACTGGTCACAATTATGCATATTTGATAGATATTAGCTTGTGAGTGCTGACATTGTCAATGGTGGTTACGTCAACTATGCGATTATGGGCAGAATAGGTCTAATCATTGGTCGCAGCGACGGATCTGAACAGGATCTAAAAAAGGTATTCAACCAATCGTAATAGTTTATTTCTTCAATGGTCATGAAATAGCTCAGACTACAAATTCTAGAACGTAATGATAACTTGTTTGCTTTGACAATGTAACATTATGGTCAAGTTTTGGTCACGCTGATTCACGCCGGCCAAAAATGGCACTCACGCTGCCGCCGAGCAAAATATAGTCGGCGCACAGGTCTAGGTGGTCAGAATCATGAGATAAACCATGCCAAAGTACTTCGTTGTAAATGCACACTACCGCCACATAGCGGCGGAATTACGCACTAAACTTACCATCATTTGATAGCCATAGACCTTCTGATCAACTTTGCTGAAGACAACATTCTAGGTGGTCAGAATCTTGAGATAAACTATGTCAAAGTACTTCGTTTTAAATGCACACTAGCGCCACATAGTGGCGGAGTTACGTACCAAACAATTCACCATTTGAGGGTCATAAACCTGCTGAACAACTTTGCCGAAGGTCTGAACTTTGCAGAGGATACGGGTATTGAGATATAGTTTAGTAAATCATAATGTTTTCAGGTGATGCCAAACTTTTTGGGGTGTTACAATACTAGACAATGCGATTCCATATTTATGGCGGGTAGTGTATTTGGAAAAATATATAACGGTATATCTAGACGGGAGTTCTGAAAGAATTCATGGATAAATTTAGGAAGAAAGCCATGAAAGATTTCCTTGGCTTTGAAATCCTTTGATAAATTTATTGACAAATCTTATGTGGAACTTTTGAAGAAATTTTCAAGAAAATTTATAAAGGTATTCCTTGACGAATTTCCGAAAGAATCGGTGTAAAATTTTTGAAAGAGTCTGTGAAATACTTTCTAAAAAATATTTCGAAAAATTTGGTGAAAAAATCACTGGAAGCTGAAATTTCTGGTAGAATGATTTCCTGAAATGACTCCCGAATATATATAGATGATCCTTTTTTTAAGAAACCCATTAAAGTTTTTTCTTGAGGAGTTTTTGAAGAAATTTCAGCGGGATCCTCTACCAAGGATTTCGAAGGAAATTCTAGGGGAGATTCTAAAGCGACCCATTAAATACATATGTTCTGAAGAATTTCCAAAAGAAATCCGTGAAAGACTTTCCGGAAGTCATTCCTGGAATAATTAAAAAAACCCAGATTGATCCACCTAGTGGTGATAGTGCCTTTCTCGTCGAATATGTACTCAACATTTTTTCCGGCAATAAGCCGAAGTGTTCCTGAATCCTGAGAATACTCTAGAACGGAATAAATCTCATTTTCTTCTTTTGTCACAGTGCTCGTTGACTCGTCAATGTGGGGTGGAGTTGATAAATAATAAATGTATTTGATGAAAAAATTCTTAAAAAAGTTAAGCAAAACCGCTTAAGGCGAAACTGGAAGCATTTCCTCACTTTTTGGTTTTTGATTTTTTATTAAATAACGAAGCAATATTTTCAAAATCAGTTTTCGTGTACCGCGTAAAAAATTCAGAAGATATCCTGATCCACACTCTACATGTGCACGAAAACCGATTTTGAAAATATTGCTTCTTTATTTAAAAAAAAATCCAAAACCAAAAAATGAGGAAAGGCTTCCAGTTTCGCCTTAACTCATCGGTTTTGATAAAAAAACTTCTGGAAGACTCTAATTTCACTTTAAAATTGAAACATTTATTGGTTTATTTATTTGTGCACTTCTTCAAGATGTTGAATTCCGACCAAAATTTCCAAGTGGGGACCCCTCTGGACTTAAGAGAAAATCAAAATTTGTGTCAGCCTTATTCAGAAAAGCAAGAATTTTATCAAAGCCATAATTGAATTTGGAAACTTATTGATGGCTCATATTCCGACGCTATGTTAAACGTATAGGCCGAGCTGAAATCTCTCAGTTGACTGCTTGACCACCTTCACTAGCACTGGATGCCGATCATTATCAAGACATTTCGGCAATTTTTTTAGCCTATATTTTATTATCATTAGTTATAAGATTCATGTAAAATTTGACAAAAAAAAGTGCAAGCAAGCGAAATTTCTCCTATTAAAGCCCATTCAAATTTCAATCGTGTTACAGAGCGCGAGAACTCAACCAGTTGCATCAAAATTTTTCGCAGTAATTTTAGACGCAAAGGGGGATTGGTGCTATAAAATTTAATTTTTTCCATACAACGTTGATCCATCCTACTGTATAATGACGCCTCAGGAATCTAAAATGATGTAATTTGACAAGATCGCTTAAATTTTTATCAAGATTTTGTTCTTTTACACATATTAATCGCTTGCATCGATTTTGTTCACCTGCGTAATTTCAGCAAATTCAACCCTGATTCTGCAACACTGCCGGTAATCTTAAGTGTGGTCAGAGACTATTTTCTTGTTGCCCGTTTATCTGGTTAACAAACATTTTTGATGATTTGATGTTTCGCATGCATGGGTTTGGTTTAGTTTTTAATTGGTCACTTCCGACGGGACACCTGGAACCGGTTGCGGAACACAACCGGTTTAGATACAGTATGAAACTATTTTCCTGCTTACCGTTCATCTGGTTATCGAAAAAGCCGCTCTTCGATGTGTCACATGCCTGGGTTTGGTACACTTTTTTAATTGGCCATTTCCGACAGGACATCCGGAACCGGTTCCGGAACATAACCGGATAAAACATGGTCTGAAACTATTTTCCTGCTTACCGTTCATCTGGTTATTGAAAAAGCCGCTCTTTGATGTTTCACATGCCTGGGTTTGGTACACTTTTTGAATTGGCCATTTCCGGCAGGACATCTGGAACCGGTTCTGGAATACTACCGGTTCAAACATGGTCTGAAACTATTTTCCTGCTTACCATTCAACTGATTATCGAAAAGGCCGCTATTTGATGTGTCGCATGCATGGGTTATGTTCACTTTCTTATTTGGCCAGTTCCGGCGGGACACCCGGAACCGGTTCCGGAACACTACCGGTTCAGATACAGTCAGAGACTATTTTCCTACTTCCCGCTCCACAGATAATCGAAAATGCCGTGGTTTGATGGGTCGCATGCATGGGATTGTTGCATTTTCATATCTGGCCCCTTCCTGGAGTACCGGTCCGGAACACCTAAATGGCCATAACTCCGGAACGGCTGGACCGATCTGAACCGTTTTCAATAGGAAACAATGGGACAATGTACCCCGTCGAATGAACCATCGGTCGTTGAAATCGGTTCATATTTACTATCTAAAAATGAGGTGACCTTTTTGTACACATACACACACACACACACATACATACACACACACACACACACACACACACACACACACACATACATACACACAGACATCATCTCAACTCGTCGAGCTGAGTCGATTGGTATATAACACTTGACCCCTCCGGGGGCTCTATCTAATTTTCGTTTTTGGAGTGAACATATAGCCTTTCGGTACACCTTGGTGTACGAGAAAGGCAAAAATGTGGAGGATATTCAAATGGGAACTAAGAATTTGCTGAAGGAATCAATAGAAGAATTCCTGAAGAATTGCTAAGAGAAATCTTGACACAGTTTCTTTAAAATTCCTTGGAAGATTTTCTGAAGCATTTGCTGGAGGAATTTCTTAACAAATACCTAGAGGGTTTTAGACGAATTTTTAAAGATATCCAAAAGAAACTAAAGAACTGGATATATTTCCCAAGTAAATGCTTTTCAAAGATTTTTAACGATGACTTTTTGGAGGATTCACACTACGAATCGCTGGAGAAATTTCGTCTGCATGCCAGGAGCAATTAACGGAAATTCTCAAAGAAATTTTTAAAGGGATTTCCAGTAAGAATATGAAGAGGATTTCCTGGAAGAATCCCCAGAGGAATCACTAAAAAAATGGTTGAGTTTCTAGAGGAATCAAAAGAAAAGTTACAGCATGGGTTCATAAATAATTATTATAAAAATTCCAGCAAGAATTTCTAGAAGTAGTTCCAGAATAATTCTTGAATAGTTTACGAAAGAAATTTCTGGAGTTATCCTCAGGAATATCTCTGGGGGAACCAGGAAGAGCCTTTGGAGGAAACCCAGCAGACATTCCTAGAGAAATTCCAAGAAAAAATTGTAAAGGAATCTTTTGATAAAAAAAAACCCTAATTAATCCACCTAGCGGTGATAGTGCCTTTCTCGTGCTTTAAAATATCCTTTCAACAAAACTCAAGCGACATGTTGACGGCATTGACATAAATACAAAATGAAAACTGCTTGCTAAATCTACTCAATATGGATACATTTTATATTAGCATAGCATCCAATATTCAGAAATTATAAAACAAAATTCAAACCATATAAGTGTCATGAAGCCGCAAAATTTTAAGACGTCATTTTAGATTTTCCGGTCATCATTTTATGACTCCGGATATCTACCCCAACTAAACTAACCGCCATCTTGAACATTGAGACACCAATCTGGATGTCCTGGTATTCATTTTTGGACCTAAAATTACATAAAATAGTCGCCGTATTTGCACGGGTATTCAGCATAACCATGCTGAGGGTGACGGGTTCGATTCCCGGTCGGTCCAGGATCTTTTCGTAAAGGAAATTTCCTTGACTTCCTTGGGCATAGAGTATCTTCGTACCTGCCACACGATATACACATGCAAAATGGTCATTGGCAGAGGAAGCTCTCAGTTAATAACTATGGAAGTGCTCATAGAACACAGCTGAGAAGCAGGCTTTGTCCCAATGAGGACGTTACGCCAAGAAGAGACAGAGAGAGAGAGTCGCCGTATTGAATTTTGGCATGTCGTTTATGATTTTCTGGTTACCAGTTTTGGACGAAGACCGGCATTCTTCCCTATTCAAACAATAGTCATATTGCAGACCTTGTGAAACAGCGGACAGCTTGGGTTTTCTGATTACAAATTTTGAATTCTGAACATATTTCCATACAAAATATGCCCATAATGCAAGAATTAAAAATCCTATTAAATAGGCACTTACTTGAATACTGGGCCATTATCTTGGATTTTGGACCGCAATGGTACGATTTGGTTAGATCGCTTTAGTTTTGTCTATATTTTGTTCTCTTTCATATATGTGAACAGACCGATTCGTCACTGTTGTTCATACCTAACGTTTATCAGGCCATTAAACAAAGCCACGATTTAATTTTTCTCATGAACGTTGGTTCTGCTACACAAAAGCTAGTCTCTAATGTGATCTAAGGCTATTTTCTTGCTAACCGTTCATTAGATTATCAAAAAATCTGCGATCTGATGTGTCGTATTTATGGGTTTGGTTCATTTTTATATTTGGTAATATCCGGTGGGATAGCCGAATCTGAATCCATGAGTCATGGACCATGACACTACCGGTTGTCCCAATTATGGTCTGAGATTATTTTATTGCTTATTTTTCACCTTTACCTAATCACCGCGATTTGATATATCGCATGTCTGAGTTTGATTCACTTTTACTTTTAACCACTTTCGAAGCCACAGCTGAACCCGCAACACTACCGGGAATCTAATGTGGTCTGACCCTATTTTTCCATCAGGATGTCGATAAGTCGTGATCAGTCTTGTTAGAGATCACAGTCATTTGAACCTTTTCGTCGATATTCGGCCTCCTTTGTCTCCGGTATTCGCAACACAATCAATCAAACTACTGTTCGAAACAAAAATGTCAAACGAATGCACTTCACCACGATAGCGGCTTCGGAAGACGGTTCGGCTTTTGTTATTCCTGTCTTCTTCCATAACAAGAGCTATGTTGCCCATCTGTGTACCGTATTCAATGCAACATGCAAGAATAAACTCATATTAACATTCATAATCGGAATTGGCTGAGAATCTATGCGTAATGCTAGAATTACACACGTGTCATCGTGTCAGATGACATTGATTTGACTCTTTCTTATGTTTATTGATCTTCGTTCTACTGCTCGTGTTGTGTGTAGGTAAGAGGTAACGGTGGCGCACGAATGTAACAAAGCAAGCTGACACACACTGCGGCAACGAAATGAAGGTAGTGAAAAGTGTCGAATGTTTACAAGACTGGTCGTGATCTGAGACGAGACTCGCGAAGAGGAAAAAAAGCAACGTCAAGTGCAGCCCAACTGAGCTGTCAGTTGTAGCCCGTTTGATTACGTTACCTAAAACGAGTAAAGTATTGCTATCCGAGATAAATTCTGAAGTCAAAATTCACTTCGAGTAGCACTTTCTTCTCCTGTACTGTCGAAAATAAACTGAAAACAAAATATTCCAATGATTACTTTGCTTGGCGATTGTTGGCGATGCATAATTTCACCTCAACATGATTTTGTGGGTGAATGGGATTCAGTCACACTGCATGTGAGGTGATGCGGTCACGTACGTGTTTGAACCACCAGCCCAAAACATAATGTCAACAAGGATAGGAAAAAGAAAAAATATAACAATGTGGAGAAAAAGAAGACCGTCTTCGCGAGTCTCGTCTCAGGTCGTGATTTGATACACCGCATCCATGGGTTTGGTTAAATTTTACATTTTACTACCCAGATCTGATTCCGGGTAACTACCGGCTGAACCAAATATGGTCTAACATTATTGTCTTGTTAACTGCTCATCGGTTAACCAAAAACGCTGCAAATTGAAGGTGTCACATGCAGAGTTTGACAATTTCGACGGGACTCTCGGAACCCATTCCGGAACACTACAAGTTGTCTTTAGTGTGACCTAAGGCTATTTTCTAGCTAACTGTTCATCAGGTTATCGCAAAAGCCACGATTTGATGTGTCACATGCCTGGATTTAGTTTACTTTTACATTTGGCCTCTCCTGGCCACTCAAAACCGATTCCGAAACACTTGCTGACCGTTCATTAGGTAATCTAAAAAGCCGCTATTTTATGTGACGCATGTACGGGTTTGTTTCTCTTTCAGATTTGACCACTTCGGCGGGAACCCTGGAACCGGTTCCGGAACACTACTGGTTCAAATGTGGTCTGAGATGATTTTCCTGCTCATTGTCCATCAGGTCATCGAAAATGCCGTGGTTTGATGTGTCGCATGCATGGGTTTGCTTCAATTGCATATTTGGCCACTTCCAGCGGGACTCCCAGAACCGGTTCGGGAACACTACCGGTTCAGATATAGTCTGAGACTATTGTCCTGCTTACCGCTCATCAGGTTATTGAAAATGCCGTGGTTTGATGTGTCGCATGCATAGGTTTGATGCATTTTCATATCTGGTCCCTTCCTGGGGTACCGTTCCGGAACACCTAAATGGCCATATCTCCGGAACGGCTGGACCGATTCGAACCATTTTCAATAGGAAACAATGGGACCAGATTCCGCGTCGAATGAACTGTCGATCATTGAAATCGGATGAGGTTTACACCAAAAAGTGATGTGAGTTTTTTTGTACACACACATACACACATACACACAGACATCACCTCAATTCGTCGAGCTGAGTTGATTGGTATATGTGACTCGACCCTCCGGGCCTTCTATCGAAAAGTCATTTTTGGAGTGAACATATAGCCTTTCCAGTACACTTAGTGTACGAGAAAGGCAAAAAACATGTAGAAATCACAGAAGGAGCTTCTGGAGCAATCTCTGTGGGCATTCCTAAAGCATTTCTTCAAGGAAATCTAGAAGGTATTATTCGCGAAGCAATGTCAAGATAAACAGTTTGAATTATTTTAGATTCCTTTGTAGAAATTCTCTTAGAACTCCACAACAAACGCCTGACGGGTTCTCTCAGAAAATGTTTGCTGAGATTGCTTCAGAGGTTTCTCTAAGGATTCCTATACACGTCTTTCCAGTGATTTCTCCAAGGATTCCTATAGAAATCCCTCTTGTGATTCCTCCAGAGATTTTTTCAAGGAGATCCTAAGACGTATCTTTTGGAATTTCACCAGAAATTCTTGATAGAGTTTCTGCAGATATTTCTATTGACATTTTTTCAGGAATTTTTGCTGTGATTTCTCAAACACGTTCTTCTAGTATCAAGAATTTGCTTAGAAGTCCTAGCACAAATTCCTGAGTGAATTCCAAGTGAATTTTCAGCAGGAGTACTGGATAAATTTTTAATTTAGATTGTCAATCTTTTGGGAAATTTTCCCCCGTTAGTTCACTTTGCATCACCTTCCCTCACATTTTCCTCCCTGACACTAAAGTCGCCAACGAACCGACCGACCGACGATGACGATAACCAAGCAAAAGGCAGGCAAAAGGCGTCATTTTCTCTCATCAAGCAAATGAAAGAAAAATGCGCGCCCCCACCCCCGTCCACCTAACCAGTCAGGAGGCCAGCAACATCAGCACCAACCCAACAACGGAAGGATCCGCGTTTTCCAGCTCCTTCATCAGTTTTGAAAGGCATTAGCATTCAGCTTCAGCTCTGGTGTTCCATCGAACCGATATTGCCCAGGCTAGGGGTACCTACGATGCTCGACGTGCGATGCGATGCGATGGCAGGCGAAGAAAATTTTATAAATTATGATAAATACGTTTATTGTCACGGTGCGAAAATTGGCATTAATCAGACGATGGTTTGTGCTGCCGCTGGGTCTCAGCTCCACCCTCGTCGTCGCCATCGTCAGGTCATAATTCATCTGACAACCGGCCAACGGGGCTTGGTCTTTAGAGACTGGGGGTGGGATGCTTCAAAGGCGAAGAATTTGACAAGAGAAAGACACATTTTAAAGACAAAACGATGGCGCTGTCTTGAGAGAAGTAAAAATGCGAAAGTCACGTAAATTTTTTAGTGTAGTCGTTGAACAACAAAATTTACTAAATAAAGATTTTCAAGATACTCACGTTTTTCAACAACTTAAACCAAATGTTCAGTCGGTAATTTCCATGTTGTCCACAAATGGCCACATATTGACTGGATTTCGTGAAAAATGAATCACGGCCATTGAACCCGACTCATCGCAATACACTTTACAGGGCGATATCGAAGAGTAGGCATGTCCGTCATCTTGTCGCAGTTCCGGATGAGATCTAAATGAACCAAATAGTTCACCTGAAACCCTTGCACAGCTAAGCACTTCACCCATCGTTGCTCAGTCTGGGCAGCTTCTCAAGAGAGCCATTTTCGTCCACGATTTTCCATAGCTCAGTGCAGTCGATATTGTATGCCGCTTTGATGTCGACGAATAGATGATGCGTGGATACCTGATTTTCACAGAAAATAGAAAGTACTTGCCGTACGGTGAAGATCTGGACGATTGTTGACCGGCCGTCGATGTAGCAAGCTTGATAACTTCATATGAACTTATTCGTCTTAGGTAACAGAATACACTGCAACCTCTTAAAAAGCTATTTGAATGGGGGAGCGTTTTATAGCATTTCAGGAGCGTTTCAAGGGATTTGCTGGATAGTTTCAGGGGGTTTCTAGAGCCTTTTAAAGACATTTCAGGGGTATTTCAAATAGGTTATTATGATTTCTAAGGGCGCTTCAATGGGATTATGGTGGTTTCAGGGACGTTTCGAGGCATTTTAGGCCAGGGTCGTATCAGGGAGTTTCAGTAACACCCTTAAAGTGGAGGGGTTTCAGAGGCATTTCAATAGGATTATGGAGATTTCAGGAGCGTTTCAAGGGTTTTTGTGAAGGGGTCTCAGAATTTTATCTGAAACTTCGTGAAATGTCTCCGAAGTCCTCAAAAAATCCCTCAAACCCCATGTAAATCACCAGAGACACTCCGAAACTCACAAAAAGGCCTGCATAACGCACCTGAAACTCGCCGAAAATCCTCTGACTCTTTCTAAATGCCTCCGAAACCTCCTAAAACCCCCTCGGACTCCAGTAACGCACCTCCGAAACCACCGAAAGCTCCTACGGATGGTCTCTGAAACCCGTGACACTTTCAAAAATCCTGTGATATTTAAAGAAATCCCTTAAACTCCCCTAATACCTCCTCTTACTCAATGTAATGCACCTGAGACCCCCACAAACCCCCGCATCGATAACGCATCGATAACGACTCCGTAATATCTCTGAAACCCGCTACAAATACTTTGAAACTTCTTAAATTGCCTATAAAATCCCCCTCAGATTTCATGTAACGCTCCTAGGACCCTTCGAAACCCCCAAAAAGTCCTGCGTAAAGCCTCTGAAACAATGCCATTGAATTTTCCAATTATATCTAAGAACTAACTGTTTAGAATGGGGAATACGGCTGAAGATTTTTTGCATTTGACATTATAAAAGCAAATTGTAAAATAATGTGGCAGCTGTTTATCGTTCTTCAAAATAAAAGAATAACCACCTCCCAAGAAAAAAAAAAAAAAAAACAAACACATTTTAACTTAGTTTAAAGTTTTTATACGAATAGGATTTTAGGAATTTCTCAAAAAAAAAATCCATAGACGTATCTCTGCTAAAATTTCCGAAGAAATACTTGGAGTACCAAGAACGATTCTCTGGAAATATTTCAGAAGAAGTTTTGATTTATTTCTGAAAAAAATCAACAAGGATCTCCTGGCAGATTTTCTAAATCTTTTTTTTTTGAAAGAATCTCCAAATGAATTTAATAGGAATTTTCAAACAAATCTCTGATCGAATTCCTGTGCAGATTGCTGGAGAATTTTTTTAAACAATCTCTGAAGCACTTCTTGAATTTGAGGTAAATTCGTGAAGAAACAAAACAAAGGATTTTCTGAAGACGTTTACTAAAGATTACCTGGAGGAACTTCTCAAAAAAACTCTGGGTGATTTTTTTTATTTTTTTAATAATCCTGCAGAAATCTTTTTACAAATTCCTGGAGGAATATCTGAAGGAAAAATTAACACAAACATTTATTAACATTCATAAAAGATCTCCTGAAAATTTTCTAATAAGATTCATGTGTAAATCCCTATAAAATACATTCCTAAAATTATCCTTTAAGTAAATTTTAGAGAATTTTCGATTTATTAATACCCGTAGAAATTCTTTTGGAAATGTAGGTATGAATTTCTGCAAGTCGTCCTGGAGGAATTACTGAACTACTGAAAAAAAAATCGTGCGAGAATCCCTGAAGGATCTTCTTAAGATATTTTCCGGGAGTCCAATATTGAGACCTTGGGTTTGGAGAAATTCTTGAAGGAGAGCATAGAAAAATTCACAATATAATATCTGAATGAAATGCTGTAGGAATCTTTGGAAGAGGTTTTGAACAAATTTACAAAAGTTGCCTCTAAAAAAATCAAAGTAAATATCATCGGAAATTTCTGAAGCAATCTTTGAAGGGTTTACTAAAACAGTTCCTAAATTTTTTTTTCCTGTGTTTCTGAAGGAATCCATTCATGCCTTTCCTGAAAGATACTTAGAAGCGTCAAAAAATTAAAAAAAAATATCAAAAAAACCTTCAGACATTGTCTGAAAAATAAGTCCTGAAAAACATCCCAAAATAAAATTATGGAGGCCCTCTTGGAAGACATTTTTTTTCTAATTCATGAAGCAATTTCAAAAGATATTTATGGGAGGGTTTCCAAAAAGAAACCATGATGAAGTTTTTGAATGAATAAAAGAAGCTATTCTTAGATATTTTCTGATAAAACCATTGCATGCAATTATGAAGAAAACGTTTTTTTTTCGAAAAAAAAAATATTGATATATATTTTTTTCTTCGAAAATTTGCTGTAGAATGTTTTGAATGAATCCATGGAAAAATTTCTGAGGATTGTTAACTAGAGAAACACTTGGAAACAATTTTGAAGGAATCTCCAGAAGAGTTTTAAGGAATTCCTGAAGCAGTTTCCAAAAGCATTCCTAGAGGATTTTATGTAAGAAACTTCAAACAACTTTCATGCGAAATCTCTGGAAAAACTTCTAAACAATCGATAGAAAAAAGGGTTTGCTAAAACAGTTACTAGATTTTTTTATCCTGTGTTTCTGAAGGAATCCATTCATGCTTTCCTGAAAAATACTTAGAAGCGTCAAAAAATTTAAAAAAAATATCAAAAAATCCTTCAGACATTGTCTGAAAAATAAGTCCTGAAAAACATCCCAAAATAAAATTATGGAGGCCCTCTTGGAAGACATTTTTTTTCTAATTCATGAAGCAATTTCAAAAGATATTTATGGGAGGGTTTCCAAAAAGAAACCATGATGAAGTTTTTGAATGAATAAAAGAAGCTATTCTTAGATATTTTCTGATAAAACCATTGCATGCAATTATGAAGAAAACGTTTTTTTTATTTCCGAAAAAAAAAAATATTTATATATATTTTTTTCTTCGAAAATTTGCTGTACAATTTTTTGAATGAATCCATGGAAAAATTTCTGAGGATTGTTAACTAGAGAAACACTTGGAAACAATTTTGAAGGAATCTCCAGAAGAGTTTCAAGGAATTCCTGAAGCAGTTTCCAAAAGCATAGAGGATTTTGTGTAAGAAACTTCAAACAACTTTCATGAGGAATCTCTGGAAAAACTTCTAAACAATCGATAGAAAATATTCAGAGGGAATGCGTGGGAAAGTTTCTGAAGGATTTTTTTGATTAGATTTATGAATGATACATGAACAAGTTTCGGAAAAAATAAAAAAAGCCCTATGGAGGCCTTCTTGAAAAAGAAATTTCTAGAAGAATTCATGAAGTAGTTTTTAAAGAAATTTATGTAGGAAATTCTGAATGAATTCATGGAGAAGATTTTGAAGAAATTGGAAACTTCGTAGAGGAATCATTAGAAGCATTTACGAATAAAATTGCTGAAGGATTTTTTTTAATAATCCCATGGAGGTATTTCTGAAGAAGTCCATGGATTGTTTACAATAGAAATACTTGGAGTAGTTTTAAAATGAATCCGACCAAGAATTTCAGAAGAAATCCATGAAGGAGTTGCTTAAAGCATTCCGAGAGGACTTTATGAAAGAAACTCAAAACAAAATCAGTTCAAAAGAAATTTTGTAATGGTGGTCTTGGAGAAATTTCTGAAAATAAAACATATTTTCAAAAATCCCTGGCAAGCTTCCTGGATTACTCGGAGAAATCTATTTTTCAAGAAATCCAGGAAAGCTTCCTGAAAGCCTATTTTGAAGAATTTCAGACAAATTTTCCTGTAAAATTTCCTGAAGAAAAACCTGGAGGAATTTCAGAAGAAATCATTGTATATTTTTCAATAAATATCTACAGAAATATCTGCAGACTTGAGTGTGCGAATTTTTTAAAAACCTGGGAGAAGTTCTGGAAAAATTCTTGGAGGTTCTTCTGAGACAATCCATGCAATATTTTTCAAAAGTATTCATTGTGAAATTTCTGGAGGAACTCCATAGATGTAAGTTCGATTGAATTCTTCGAAGATTAAAAAAATCCGAAAAGTAATTTCTATTATATTATTTAAAGAAATCTTTTTATTTATGAAAAAAACCCTGGTATTTCTTGAAGCATGTATCAAATGAATTCTTTGAGAAATTTATGAAAGAATCCCTGGCCGTATTAAAAAATACCCTTGAAGAAATTTCTGGAGCGATTACATTAAAAAAATACATTTTAGGAGAATTATTTGTAATATTGAAGTATATTTCAAAAAGAATACTAATAATATTTTTTTTAAAAAATTAGTGATAGAATTCTCTGAGGAAATTTCTGGAAGAATCCCTGATGAAATTTCTAAGGGAATCTCCGGAAGAATTTATGTAAGAATTTTTTTTTATTCTTAATCACCTAACCTAATTTACAGCTCTATTGTCCACTGGGGCACTACTTGAGCAATTTCAATTGACAGCTGCACTTACATTTTATTTTGTACAGCGCCTAGATTCTATTCTACTTTATCGAACTGGTTGCCTTTCTGCTGCTTTCACTTTTTCTACTTTATACCTAGTAGAATGATGAGCACAAGGATGATGATGGATGGCCGTTGTTCCTTTCCAGTCCGATTGGAGGTCCATTATAAGTAGCAGTTCGCCGATATCTAGGTATCCGGGTCCGTTTGAGCCATGGGGCTCAGAAGAGGGTCAGTGTCAGTTGCTCTCGGGGGAAAAGCAACTGACGAAAAATTGCAAGTGCCGGGGCTGGGAATCAAACCCATGACCATCCGCATATGAAGCGAACGTGTGACCAACTACGCCACGGGCCCCGGCATATGTAAGAATTGTGTGATGACAAGCTTGGAAAAAAATCTGAAAAAATCTTACTTTTCAAGAAATTTATGGAAATTTTCCTGGAAGCCTTTCTGGAAGAATTTCAGAAAATAAATCTTGTTAAATTTTCTGTGCGTAAAATCTTGAAGGAATTTCAGATGAAATCTCTGGATACAAACCTGGGAAAGTTCTGCAGAAATTCTTAGATGTAATTCTGAGATAAGCCATCCCAAGCAGCACACACGTTACAAAGGAGTATCGACAGCGTAAGTTTTGGGTTGCACAAGTGCTATATTCATGTTAATCTAACTCAAAGCCGAAATAACTTAAAAATTATTCGTTTCCAACCAAAAACCAGCACTGTTGATACTCCTTTGTGACATGTGTGCTGCTTGGTATGCAAGGTTTTTCAAAAGGAAGTCTATGTGAAATTTTTGGAGGAATTTCAGAGCATTCAATAAAGGAAAGTTCCTAATGAATCCTTCGATTTTTTTTCTATGAAAAAATCTTGGTACATGCTTCAAGGTACTAAACAAGTCTTGAAAATTTCAGAATGAATAGCTAAATTCCTATTTATTGAAAACCCTGGGCGTATTTAAAACAATGCCCTTAGAAGAATTTCTGAAGAATTTTTTTTAAGACAATTCTTTGTAATATTGAAGTATATTTCAGAATAAATGATATAAATAGTTTATAATCTTATCAGTGATAGAATATTTGACTGAACTTTTGGAAGAATTCTTAGGAATTTTATGGATTTTTTTATAAAGGAATGCTTGGAGAAATTTATGGAGGAATAATATTTTTCTAGCAATCCATGGAAAACTTAATTAAAGCTTTTCCGTCAAAAAAAGAAAAGAAAATCTAGTAAAATTTCCCGAAGAAAATCCTGAAAATCCCCGGATAAATTTCTTAATAAACATCTACAGGAATATCTGAATTTCTCTAGACTACTATTTATCTAGGTGAAATTTTGAAAAACCTGGATAAATTTCTGTAGAATTTTGTATAGGTATTTCTAAAACAATCCATGCAAGACTTTCCAATAGAATTATATGTGAAATATCTGGACGAATTTCAAACCATCCCGTAAAGAAAAGTTCAGAATGAATTCTTCGAAGATTTTTTTTCATAAAAACCCGCGAAGGGATTTCTACGTTATCATCTGACGCAATCCTTAAAGAAAATTACAAAAAAAATCTGATGCATTTCTGAAGATTTTCTGAACAATTACCCCGGAATTTTTGAAGCAGGAACCTGGATTTTACAAAAATGCTCTGAAAAATTTCAGGAAAAACCCCTGGACGTATTTCTAAAGAAATATTGGAGTTTTTGAACAAATTACATTTTTCAAAAGAATTATTTGTAACATTTAAGTGTCTTTCAGAACGAATCCTTAGAAGATATTCTGAAAGATTTAGTGGAAAAATTTCATCGAGAATCTATGGAAAAATCGACGATGCACTCCTCCGTCATCTGTTGGGTTTCCCTAATCCTGACTATCAACCGGTGCAGGCAGGTGACCAACTTTTCCGGGACCAATTTGATGATTTAAGCTGCGATACCGTCCTTACCAAATGCTTTGTTGATTTTAATATTTTAAATGGCATTCTTTATTCCAGTGGTAATCTACTGACATAATCGTTTCTTCCATTGCCTTGGTCTGTAAAGAGACTCCCATCTTTATCCTTGCAAATTTCGGATTATGACACAAAGTCGTTGCGGAATGCGTTGAGCTTCTGGCAGAACTTCCATGTTTTTCATGAACGATCCAGAAGTTCCGTTTCTTCCAATTCTGCTTCTTCCAGACATTCTTTCTACCGCAAAAGGCGAGTCACTGTTTCCGCTTCTAACGATAAAAAAACGATCAAATCTGATTATACATGTCAACGTCCGCTTCTGCCTATAAAATCACTGTTCATCAGATTCAGAACGTGGTCGATTAACGATTCCGTCTGCAATGGTAATCTTCAGATAAGAGAAGCTACCTATGCTGAAAAAATGCTACTTATGGCCATGTTTCTGGAGGCAGCGAAACCGATCAGTCGTAGGACTCTTCGATCGTCAGCTGGTGGGCATTGAACGTTCCAATCGTCGGTCTGAATTCCTCCTCCTGGCCTACCTTAGCGTTTAGGTCACCAATGATAATCTTGACGTCACGGCTTTGGCAGCGGTCGTAGAAGGCATCCTCGATCTCACCATTTAGCAACGCTCTGTGGAAACGTACGGTGTAGCTCTTGTGCACGATTTAACTGGAATTTTAACGCTGCGCTTCATCTTCCATGTCACCAAAAACCGACAGTGACAGAAATTTGGAGGCGACTGTGGAGGAGAATCTACCATGCTCTACGCCCGTACTGAAACAATATCTTCAAGCAAGTGTTGAACTGGAATCATGCACAACAACAAGTTTTCAGCTTGAATCTCTCCAAACCATAATACCCTGACAGTGAAATGACATCCTGTTAATAATTGACTTCGAGATCAGTGTATTATTTAATCACATTGCTATTTCAAGCATCAAGTGACTATTGTAACATGAAGCAATGTTTGCGAAGCGGTCATTGTTGGAGACTGGGATGAGTTGACCTAGAATGTTGGAGCCCAGAACATCAGTATGTTGAAAATGCCAACGTCATCCCATATGTCAGAGCGCGCAGTACCCCTCACACCTGGGAACATGAGTACGGAGAGAAAATAAAACTGACAGTTGAGGAAAAAGTTTTGCCAGCTCAACCGGGCGACAGAACCCCCAACAGACAAAAGATGAACCGGTTTCGGCGGGAAGCATTACAAGCTACAAAGTTGTAGCAAACTGTCACGTCCCACGTCTCGTTAGCTACTCCGGAAAACTGCGACACCACCGTCCGTTACCCCCACCAGTTGTCTTCCCGGACGAGGATTAGTGGAAGAAAATTGCCTCCGCTTCATGGATTGCATTCGTATACCACACTGGAATGGCTTGGAAGTGTTCCAAGCCGAACGAACATACACCCGATTGGCAGTCGAACAATACGTCAACAAATGTGTGGAGTGCAAACAAATTGACAGATCAATAACGAGGGCGTTTATGATAGGACACTTGTTCTGGTGGGGCGATGTATCGGACGTTCCTCCGTATTCGGACCGAAATCATCTCGGTTCCGATCCCTGGCAGACGAAGCAATTAGAGAAAAAGGTACAGCCAGTCTCGGGAAAAATGTCATAACGACAGCGACGACGAGGGAAAACATGCTTCCAAATTAACTAACCGTGCAGAATTTTTCTCGGGGAGGTGTTCTTTGTTCAACGGGTGGAGTGTGTGTGTGCACGCTGAAAAATGTCAACTTGAAATGCTAAGGAGACAGACGTTTGTGTAGTTTGCAGTCGCAGGAAAGCAAGTATTGTTGAAAATAAGCAACAAACACGTTTTTCTACTGCAGCAATTACGCACGTTTTACCTGGCAAACGCTGGAATGAAACATGACGAAGCTTTTGTAGAACACGTGGAAAATTTTATATCGGAAGAGATTGATGCACCTAGCGTAGATTGTTTTTTTTTCATGTTTTTCTTTTATTTTTTTGCAACACAAAATTCAATCATTGCTATTTTTTAAAATTGTAGATTGACAAGCAGATGCAATTACTTCTGAATTGGAACAGGTGGGGTTTGAGCACAAACGGGGCATCACCTTTAGGGTGACACCATAAAAAAGGTTTTCTTTCAATAACTTTGTTCCGCCCACATTAAGAATAATTAATATGCGACATTTTTTTTCAAAGACAGCAAAGTCCTATTCCTCAATTTGAGAAGTTATTAATGGATTTTTTTTTCATAAAAATGCCTTATATTTGACACTTTATATCTCAAAATGGCGCCACTGGACCTTCCATGTATAAGTAATATTAAAAAATATCTCGTTCTCATGTTTCAATATTGGAAAATGAAGGTGTTTTTTTTTGTTGAAAACACTTAAAAAAATTTGAAAATAGGCCAGCTTTCAAAAAAAGATGCAAAAACTATGAAAATTTTGGATATACGAGTTTGCCGTTTCAATATTCACTGTCGAAAATAAGCCATTTTAATTAGAAGTCCTAGAACAACTTTTTGAGGAAATAAAACATTACTGTCTTTATGAAAAAATCAACCCATTGTATGCTCTTAAAGTTTATAATTACAGTTTCATACCATTCATTGGCGGCAGCCTATTTATTGCACCCATAAACAAATAGAAACGCTCCATAGAAAATCAAAAAGTGCTCCATAAAGAAAGAACATATGTTCCATGAAAATGTGCAATGTTACCCATAAATAATTGAAAACGTTCCATACTTTATAAAAAATGTACCGGTAAAACATAAAATTTTCTCATTAAAAGTGAAATTTTGCACCAATAAATAATACTGAAATGATCCATAATAAAATACAAATGCTCCATAGAAAAATGCAAACGCTCCATAAAAAATTGAAATTGTACCCATGGAAAATTGAATATTGCTCCATAGAAAAATTAAATTGCACCATAAAAAATTTAAATTGCACCATAGGAAATAGATGAATTCTCCATAAGTATTATCAAACTGCATCATAGAAAATATGAATTGCTCCATGAAAAATTGAAAATCCTCCATAGATAGCATATTCTTATAATTTAATTCGGCAGGGCTGAATTGCTTTACATTGCACTGCTTTAGTGGTGCAAATGTTTAAAGTTATGGAGAATTTTCAATTTTTTATGGAGCAAATTGTACTTCATGTGGTGCAGTTTGCTAATACTTATGGAGCATTCATATATTTTCTATGGTGCAATTTCTATTTTTTATGGTGCAATTTAATTTTTCTATGGAGCAATATTCAATTTTCTATGGGTACAATTTCAATTTTTTATGGGGCGTTTGCATTTTTCAATGGAGCATTTGTATTTTATTATGGAGCATTTCAGTATTATTTATTGGTGCAAAATTTCACTTTTAATGAGAATTTTTTTTGTTTTACCGGTACATTTTTGCCTTTCTCGTACACCAAGGTGTACCGAAAGGCTATATGCTCACTCCAAAAACAAAAATTCGATAGAGCCCCCGGAGGGGTCAAGTATTATATACCAATCGACTCAGCTCGACGAGTTGAGATGATGTCTGTGTGTATGTATGTGTGTGTGTATGTGTGTATGTATGTATGTGTGTATGTGTGTGTGTATGTGTACAAAAAGGTCACCTAATTTTTAGATAGTAAATATGAACCGATTTCAACGACCGATGGCTCATTCGACGGGGTACATTGTCCCATTGTTTCCTATTGAAAATGGTTCAGATCGGTCCAGCCGTTCCGGAGTTATGGCCGTTTAGGTGTTCCGGACCGGTACTCCAGGAAGGGACCAGATATGAAAATGTAACAAACCCATGCATGCGACCCATCAAACCACGGCATTTTCGATTATCTGATGAACGGGAAGTAGGAAAATAGTATCAGACTATATCTGAACCAGTCGTGTTCCAGAACCGGTTCCGGGTGTCCCGCCGGAAGTGGCCAAATAAGAAAGTGAACATAACCCATGCATGCGACACGTCAAATAGCGGCTTTTTGATAACCAGTGGAATGGTAAGCAGGAAAATAGTTTCAGATCATGTTTGAACCGTTTGTGTTCCGGAACCGGTTCCGTGTGTCCCGCCGAAAGTGGCCAAATAAGAAAGTGAACATAGCCCATGCATGCGACACATCAAAGAGCGGCTTTTTCGATAACCAGATGAATGGTAAGCAGCAAAATAGTTTCAGACCATATCTGAACCGGTTGTGTTCCAGAACAGGTTTCAGGTGTCCCGCTGGAAGTGGCCAATTAAAAAAGTGAACCAAACCCACGCATGCGACACATCAAAGAGCGGCTTTATCGATAACCAGATGAACGGTAAGCAGGAAAATAGTTTCAGACCATATCTGAAGTGGTTGTTTTCCGGAACCGGTTCCGGGCGTCCTGCCGGAAGTGGTCAATTTAAAATGTTAACTAAACCCAGGCATGCGACACATAAAATAGCGGCTTTTTCGATAACCAGATGAACGGTAAGCAGGAAAATAGTTTCATACCGTATCTGAACCGGTTGTGTTCGGACCTGATTCCAGGTGTTCCGTCGGAAGTGACCAATTAAAAAATTGAACCAAACCCATGCACGCGAAACATCAAATCATTAAAAATGTTGGATAACCAGATAAACGGGCAGCAAGAAAATAGTCTCTGACCACATCTAAGATTACCGGCAGTGTTGCAGAATCAGGGTTGGATGCATCGCTGAAATTAGGAAGGTGAACAAAATCGATACAAGCGATTAATATGCGTAAAAAAAACAAAATCTTGATAACAATTTTAGCGATCTTGTAAAATTACACCATTTTAGATTCCTGAAGCTCATTATACAATAGGATGGATCAACGTTGTATGGAAACAAATAAATTTTATAGCACCAATCCCCTTTTGCGTCTAAAGTTACTGCGAACAAATGTTGATGCAACTGGTTGAGCCCTCGCGCTCTGTAACATGGTTGAAATTTGAATGGGTATGGGAAATTTCTCTTGCTTGAATTTTTTTGTCATATTTTACATAAATCTTATAACCAATGATAATAGAACATAGGCTGGAGTGTGCAGAAAAACATTCGCCGAAACATCTTGATAATGATCGGCATCCAGTGCTAGTGAAGGTGGTCAAGCAGTCAACTGAGTGGTTTGATATTTTTCAGCCCTGCCTATACGTTTAACACAGCGTCGGGATATGAGCCTGACTTGCTTTTATGAATAAGGCCAATACAAATTTCGATTTTCTCTTAGGCCAAGATGGGTCCTCCCTTGGAAATTTTGGATGGAATTCATCATTTTGAGGAAGGGCACAATCAGGGGCCTACATCGTCGAAACCAAAACATGACGCTGAAAGCGAGCGCCCATCAGCATCGGACGGACGCCGACGACGGGAACATTCACAACAACATCCAAGCGCTTCGCTTCATCCGTTCTTCTTGTCGCTTTCTTCGACGCAACGACGGGCGGCGGCTCATTTTCACACCGACTCGGCTTCAATTGAAAATTTCAAATTATCTAAAATGTATGTTTGCTTAATTTTTTTATGGGTAATAGACTATTTCAGTAAAATATGCATAGCATACATCAACATTACACAGATTTGTCGGTTGTTACACTCATTAATTGAGTTATAACAGAGAAATTCATTCGATGTCGAACGAGCGTGCATGAGCTTGTGAGTGCGAAACAAAGCGGCATCTGCGACGACGCAGCACCGTCGGTTCATCGGTGACGATGACAGTTGGACTGGGCGACGACGACGGCGCCTTGCTTCCATTGACGATTGAAAACATTGTTTACAAACTTCACCTGAAAATTTCAATTGAAATTGAAAATGTAGGGCCCTGGGCACAATTAAATAAACCAAGATTTATTTCTTAATTTTAAGGTGAAATTATAGGCTTCCAGAAAATTTCTTAATAAATCCGATGAGTTAAGCGGTTTTGCTTAATTCTTTGAAATTTTTTTCATCAAATACATACAGGGTGTTACCGTACGGTAACACTTTGCTTATTTTTCTACGGTGTGGGAAGATAGGGAAACCAATTGTGCAGATAGATTTTAAACGATCATTTCAAACTGAGTGTACGGTGTTGGTAGCAGAGTACTAAAACACAGATTGGTGAGGAGGGTGGCGGTTGCAAACATCCAAGTGAAGTATGGTGCTATGGGAACGGAAACAAAAAGGCGAAGATTGACGAACGAAGTAGGGAGTCGGGTCTTCGGACCGAGCGAAGTGATGAACGGGGAGTGAGTGATCACCGAGATAACAGACAAGGTGTGCCGGAAAGTAGCTAGAGCCATCGAGTTGCCGCCCAAAGGACTCGTGAAGGCTGAAGTTCGCCAATCAGTATCTATAGCCGAGGGTCGGTCGCCAGAGACGTCCTCCCTTGAGCCGACACGAGATCCGACAATGTGGAAGCTGACAAGCATCTATCCGCGAATTTGATGGGACACCTGACGGGCCATCTACACCATCGCTTCAACTCAACCACGAACAACCCGTGCCGTGTCGCCAACGAGTTTCAGGCCCTAGCACAGATCGCCATTCGACATCGATTTCGGCTGAACGTCGGACGACCGAATTTACCTCCGCATGACCTCTACGCCATCCATCAACAGACACTGCGAACACCCCCCAGCCCCCCCTTTTCATGGGGCGGGCCGTCAACCACCAGTGCAACTAACAAGAACCTCGGACATCTGCGATCGCGTCGGGATCCAAGATCGCGGGGCAATCGTCAACCGCCATCCCCCCCCCCTCACCCAGAGCAGCGGGGCGGGTAACTTCAAGACACGTGGTTGCTTTCCGCGTGTACTCCTCCTGCATGAAGATCCACCGCATCACTACCGTGTACGTACCAGTTTGGATGAATACACTAAATTAAAAGGTAATTGTTTAGCTTTTAGGAAACCCCACCGTCCGAAAACTTCCCCAGCTAAACGCCCTGGGACCCGGGAGCCCCAAAAGACGGCCTTGAGTGCCCACCCCGAAGCGGCCGCTGGCTCAGACCAGCCGCTTGGGGTTTCGGCCCGTCCCCCTCTGGGGCGGAGCAATTGACTCCCGGGGCCAAAGTTCGTTTCAAGGGGATACTCAAAATAACTGGGACAGGTAAAATTTTCACTTTTCAAAAAATATTCAACTCGCTGTATTTTTTCGAAAAAGGCATCAAATATTCTCAATTTTTTACTGTAAGTTCATCAACTGGTTTTGTATCAGTGGTTCAAATTTGGAAAAGATCGGGCCATTCTACACGAAGTAATAAAGATTCTAGAAAAAGGTATAATTATCCGATAGCCAACTTTGAACTGTTATATCTCCGGATTCAATGAACCGAATGCAATAAAATTTTGATCAATTATGACTAATATAATGAACTTTGAAAAACGGTTGACCTAATTTGAAGTTATTGATAAGAAAAAAAGTTATGACGATTTCATTTATTCCATGTTTTTTTTAGTAAATTTATCTATTTTTCATATGCATCCCATTACTTTTTCAATTAAATGCCGGCTCTTTGGTTGCTTTCCTTTGAAACATAAATATATTCAAGTCAATTAGAGGGAAATCAAATGAACTATAATTACTATCTCAAAATTTGAAACGATGATGAAGTTTTGGATAAATTGGTGTTATATTAGAAAAATAATCTAATCGTAATAATTTGCATACGTGTAAAGAATTTTAAGTTTAGTCAAAAGTTTTTGATAGCTCATTATGTAAGTCATAAATGATCAAAAATTTCATTGCATTCGGTTCATTGAATCCGGAGATGTAACAACTCAAAGTTGGCTATCGGATAATTTTACCTTTTTCTAGAACCTTTATAACTTCGTGTAGAATGGCACGATCTTTCCCAAATTTTGACCACTGATACACAGCTAGTTGATGAACTTACTGTAAAAAATTGAGAATATTTGATGCTCTTTTTGAATAGTTACAACCAAGGTTACAACGAGTTGAACAATTTTTGAAAAGTGAAAATTTTACCTGTCCCAGTTATTTTGAGTATCTTCTGTATATAACGTATCAACTCCCCCCCCTCTTCCCATTGACGAGTCAACGAGCACTGTGACAAAAGAAGAAAATGATATTTATTCCGTTCTAGAGAATTCTCAGGATTCAGGAACACTTCGGCTTAAGGCGACGGAAAAATCATGTACTCAAGATTCGACGAGAAAGGCACTATCACCACTAGGTGAATTAATCTGGTTTTTATAAAGTATGGAACGTTTTCAATTATTTATGGGTAACATTTCACATTTTCATAGAACATATGTTCATTCTTTATGGAGCGCTTTTTGATTTTCTATGGAGCATTTGCAATTTGTTATGGTTGCATTAACCTTTTGCTATTCATTGGCAGCACAAGGTGTATTTTATGTTGCCAAAATAAATATTTTTTGTCAATTTCTTGATTTTGCTTTGGCTGACCAAGCCATGTGGGAAATTACACTGTTGAAAATGCTTTGACATCCATGTGCACAACAGAACATGTGCTCGATGAACAAATTGAGATTTGAAATTATGAAAAGAAATCCACGTACTCCGGTGAGACTCGAACTCACGACTCCCAATTCGCTAGACGGGCGCTTCTATTCCTTCGAGTGACTCCGTAGCTTGAAGGAATAGAAGCGCCCGTCTAGCGAATTGGGAGTCGTGAGTTCGAGTCTCACCGGAGTACGTGGATTTCTTTTCATAATTTCAAATCTCAATTTGTTCATCGAGCACATGTTCTGTTGTGCACATGGATGTCAAAGCATTTTCAACAGTGTAAATATTTTTTTTTTAAATTTAATTTCATATTCTATGCGTAATTTTGGCATGCATAAAAATATGGACTATTTCCTATATAAACCGTTCCCCTTAGGTGACGTTCATAAATTACGTCATGGTTAAAATAAAGTCATTTTAGGAAAACTATGAATTTTGAATTTTTATAGGAAAAGTAAGGCCAAACATATGTATTTGAGATGGTTTTTTGGTAAAATTCTTAACCAAAATTTGTGTTGCCAAAATCGGCAGAAAATGTGGCCAAAATTAACAGCTGATTATATATTAACCTGATTAAACTTCGCGATCACCAAAGCAATCTATGATTATTTTATGCGCAATTTCGAAAAACATTTCAAATAATCAGAAAATCTTGGCTTACACAGTTATTTAATCTGTTTAGTGAATTTCCTAATTATTTTATAAGTGACAGTTTACCTGTAGAAGGTATTTGTGTGATCTCTGAAAGTTAACGAAAAAATTAGTGAAAGAAACTTAGGCCGATATAAATATTTATTTTACTTTTTGTCCCACCACTCTTTGACTGAAAATGGGCTTTAAAGTGCAGAAGAATGTCAAAAATAGATAAAAAAAAACCAGATTAATTCACCTAGTGGTGATAGTGCCTTTCTCGTCGAATCTTGAGTACATGATTTTTCCGTCGCCTTAAGCCGAAGTGTTCCTGAATCCTGAGAATTCTCTAGAACGGAATAAATCTCATTTTCTTCTTTTGTCACAGTGCTCGTTGACTCGTCAATGGGAAGAGGGGGGGGGGGGAGTTGATACGTTATATACAGAAGATACTCAAAATAACTGGGACAGGTAAAATTTTCACTTTTCAAAAATTGTTCAACTCGTTGTAACCTTGGTTGTAACTATTCAAAAAGAGCATCAAATATTCTCAATTTTTTACAGTAAGTTCATCAACTAGCTGTGTATCAGTGGTCAAAATTTGGGAAAGATCGTGCCATTCTACACGAAGTTATAAAGGTTCTAGAAAAAGGTAAAATTATCCGATAGCCAACTTTGAGTTGTTACATCTCCGGATTCAATGAACCGAATGCAATGAAATTTTTGATCATTTATGACTTACATAATGAGCTATCAAAAACTTTTGACTAAACTTAAAATTCTTTACGCGAATGAAAATTATTACGATTAGATTATTTTTCTAATATAACACCAATTTATCCAAAACTTCATCATCGTTTCAAATTTTGAGATAGTAATTATAGTTCATTTGATTTCCCTCTAATTGACTTGAATATATTTATGTTTCAAAGGAAAGCCACCAAAGAGCCGGCATTTAATTGAAAAAGTAATGGGATGCATATGAAAAATAGATAAATTTACTAAAAAAACATGGAATAAATGAAATCGTCATAACTTTTTTTCTTATCAATAACTTCAAATTAGGTCAACCGTTTTTCAAAGTTCATTATATTAGTCATAATTGATCAAAATTTTATTGCATTCGGTTCATTGAATCCGGAGATATAACAGTTCAAAGTTGGCTATCGGATAATTATACCTTTTTCTAGAATCTTTATTACTTCGTGTAGATAGCCCGATCTTTTCCAAATTTGAACAACTGATACAAAACTAGTTGATGAACTTACAGTAAAAAATTGAGAATATTTGATGCCTTTTTCGAAAAAATACAGCGAGTTGAATATTTTTTGAAAAGTGAAAATTTTACCTGTCCCAGTTATTTTGAGTATCCCCTGTATGTATTTGATGAAAAAAATTTCAAAGAATTAAGCAAAACCGCTTAACTCATCGGATTTATTAAGAAATTTTCTGGAAGCCTATAATTTCACCTTAAAATTAAGAAATAAATCTTGGTTTATTTAATTGTGCCCTTCCTCAAAATGATGAATTCCATCCAAAATTTCCAAGGGAGGACCCATCTTGGCCTAAGAGAAAATCGAAATTTGTATCGGCCTTATTCATAAAAGCAAGTCAGGCTCATATCCCGACGCTGTGTTAAACGTATAGGCAGGGCTGAAAAATATCAAACCACTCAGTTGACTGCTTGACCACCTTCACTAGCACTGGATGCCGATCATTATCAAGATGTTTCGGCGAATGTTTTTCTGCACACTTCAGCCTATGTTCTATTATCATTGGTTATAAGATTTATGTAAAATATGACAAAAAAATTCAAGCAAGAGAAATTTCCCATACCCATTCAAATTTCAACCATGTTACAGAGCGCGAGGGCTCAACCAGTTGCATCAACATTTGTTCGCAGTAACTTTAGACGCAAAAGGGGATTGGTGCTATAAAATTTATTTGTTTCCATACAACGTTGATCCATCCTATTGTATAATGAGCTTCAGGAATCTAAAATGGTGTAATTTTACAAGATCGCTAAAATTGTTATCAAGATTTTGTTTTTTTTACGCATATTAATCGCTTGTATCGATTTTGTTCACCTTCCTAATTTCAGCGATGCATCCAACCCTGATTCTGCAACACTGCCGGTAATCTTAGATGTGGTCAGAGACTATTTTCTTGCTGCCCGTTTATCTGGTTATCCAACATTTTTAATGATTTGATGTTTCGCGTGCATGGGTTTGGTTCAATTTTTTAATTGGTCACTTCCGACGCAACACCTGGAATCGGGTCCGAACACAACCGGTTCAGATACGGTATGAAACTATTTTCCTGCTTACCGTTCATCTGGTTATCGATAAAGCCGCTCTTTGATGTGTCGCATGCGTGGGTTTGGTTCACTTTTTTAATTGGCCACTTCCAGCGGGACACCTGAAACCTGTTCTGGAACACAACCGGTTCAGATATGGTCTGAAACTATTTTGCTGCTTACCATTCATCTGGTTATCGAAAAAGCCGCTCTTTGATGTGTCGCATGCATGGGCTATGTTCACTTTCTTATTTGGCCACTTTCGGCGGGACACCCGGAACCGGTTCCGGAACACAAACGGTTCAAACATGATCTGAAACTATTTTCCTGCTTACCATTCCACTGTTTATCAAAAAAGCCGCTATTTGACGTGTCGCATGCATGGGTTATGTTCACTTTCTTATTTGGCCACTTCCGGCGGGACACCCGGAACCGGTTCTGGAACACTACTGGTTCAGATATAGTCTGATACTATTTTCCTACTTCCCGTTCATCAGATAATCGAAAATGCCGTGGTTTGATGGGTCGCATGCATGGGTTTGTTACATTTTCATATCTGGTCCCTTCCTGGAGTACCGGTCCGGAACACCTAAACGGCCATAACTCCGGAACGGCTGGACCGATCTGAACCATTTTCAATAGGAAACAATGGGACAATGTACCCCGTCGAATGAGCCATCGGTCGTTGAAATCGGTTCATATTTAATATCTAAAGATTAGGTGACCTTTTTGTACACATACACACACACATACACACATACATACATACACACATACACACACAGATACATACACACAGACATCATCTCAACTCGTCGAGCTGAGTCGATTGGTATATAATACTTGACCCCTCCGGGGGCTCTATCGAATTTTCGTTTTTGGAGTGAGCATATAGCCTTTCGGTACACCTTGGTGTACGAGAAAGGCAAAAAAACAATGTCATTCATCCCGAGCCGAAAAGAATAAAAACTGAATAACATATTAAGATATCAATTTTAAATACTATCATACCTTGATATGTCCTTGATTACCATAATTTTGAATGAATAACACCTAGAAAATAACAAGTTATGTTATTTCAAAAATGAATGCATACCCACAATTTAGAGTGCTGTATTTGTTAACCGAAATGTATTGAATAACAAATCAATAACACGTTTTGTTATTAAATTTTGCACTTGTTCGATAGCTCCATGACGTAAAAGTAAAACATGTTATTCACTTATTTTAATGCTAAATCATCTAATAGCATATCAATACTAAACTCTGCTCAAATACCTCCAATTGTTATTGTGATATTCTCATAACATATTGTAGAATAATATAATAATAACAGTTTTAGGTATTAGCCTATGCCAAATATCACTCAATACACAAATTTAAGGGGTCTCCAGTTAGCCTAGTGGTTAAGGCTATGGATCGCCAATCTAGAGACGGCGGGTTCGATTCCCGTTCCGGTCGGGAAAATTTTCTCGACTCCCTGGGCATAACGTATCATTGTACTTGCCTAACAATATACAAATTCATGCACTGGCAGGCAAAGGAAGCCCTACAATTAATAACTGTGAAAGTGCTCAAAGAACACTAAGTTGAAGCGAGGCAGGCCAAGTACCAGTGGGGACGTAGATCCATAAAGAAGAAGAAGAAGAACATATGTAAGCGCGAAAATTTCAGCGTGAGAATGGACAATTTTCGATTATTTTGAGACTCGCAAAGGGAATCACAACACTTACCACAAAAAATCTCTTGTTCTCAACCTATTGTTCCTCAAAGCTTCAACCGGTGTCATTCAACCCACACTTTCATCATCGAATTCTTTTGTCATCGCGTGCAACTGTTCCCAAACACTCTATTGTTGGAAAAAATTCCTTGACTTGTCACCCAGGGCTGGCAGGGCAGACGACGACCGACCACTCTTTCAATTCATAAGCCGAAGACACATTCTCATAAAGTAAATCGCACACAAGCGCGTCGTTTCTTCCATTCATTATCATCCATTATAGTCATTTTCTGCGACGTGAATGAAAGATTTTTCATCACTCCACACCAAATCCTACCGCCTTTTACCACCCATCCCACCCACCGCAGCCCCTTTTCGCCCACATCTTCTTTGTCTGCTTTCCTTTCAGATAGGTATAGTGCTCGCACCAGTGATTTCCGTAGACGTTAAACGCAGCCTCGGCTGACACATAGCAGCAGCAGCAGCAACGAACACGGCAGCTCGAAACAGCCTCCAGCAGATCGTGGCGCGCAAAGGTTTAACGGAGCACACGAGACATTTTTCCGCCGGGGTAGTTTGACGACGACGACGACTCATATCGAAAAAGAAGCTTTTCTCCGTCGACGACGACGCCATCATCTCGCCGGCGATGTCGTCCGCCGGATCTTCGCTATTTACACTAGGTCTTTCGCTGCACGTGTTTAACTTCCCCGCCAAACCTCCAGGCCCGCCATCATCAACCGCGTAAGCGACTTATGGCGGCGGCGGTGGTAGGGGCCAGCCGCTACCTACAAGTTAAATCAGACAGCTCAAAAATCCGCTCTTGAAGAAAATCTAGCGCTAGGCAAAGAATAAGCCTCCAGCTCTGCTTGTGCTTCCGTTGGAGCTTAGGTGCGCCCTGATTCCATTCAGAATCGGCTACGTTCGTCTTCGTCACCAGACCGCCGCTCCCCCCTTTTCGCATGAAACGACGAATTGTCCTCGAAGGAGCTAAGCTTTTGCATCCGCAAGGTGGCGACAACGGAAAATATTAGTCAGAGAGATGGATGGACGGGGACGGGGAGGGAAATATTTGAGTCCTAAAGATTTTCCATTTTGATCGCTTGACGCCATCATCGCATCGAGTGGTACCACCTATACAGGGTCCTTGTTGTTGTTGCCACTGCTGTTCAACGATTTTTCCTCTTAAAGTTTATCGTTCGCGGCTGAGTAAAGTCTTTCAGGAAATGGAGCTTTACACAGCATCCCAGGAAGCACTCGACATGCTTTTTTTCGTTGCCTTTCTCTCGGCCTTCGTTGTACGTAAAGCTGTATGTGTGCTTGTGTATGAGAACGATCGTTTGGGTTATTAAATTCCTCGCAGCTAGCGAACGAACGAACGAATGGTGGCACTCGGCCATAAGAGCAGCAATCTCTCTGGTGCTTTTTTTCCCTTTGAATGGTCATTTTGTGGGGGGCTTTGTCGAGTGTGTACCTACTTTTGCTGGAATTTAATATTTTTTCATCGCACTTGAAAAGGTTATTGGAACGTTCATTCGCTTTATGGTAGGGAAAATGCGAAACGTAAACAGAGCTCTTTCATAGAGACCAGAATGGAGGAAAATTAGGAGTTTTTTGAAATAGAGTTGAAAACATTGCAGTACCAGGAAGTCTTCTTTGAATTTCCAGTCTAACAAAAAACATCTCTGAGACTTAGCCCTTATAAATAAACGAAATTTCAGCAAAAATGCTTAATTTTGACGACACGGTACAGGCTGGAAATGTGATACAGACATTTTCTAAGGTTTTTCAGCCTCTTGTCATGTAACAACTATTCGAGCAACCTTAACCCTTATGTGGCCGACAGGGTACCCGGATACCCAGCGTCCATTTAAAAAGCACGGTGTAGAAAAAAGCAAAAAGTTTGTCGGTCACATAACGGTTAAGAAAGATCGGGTAACCAGCCCCAGTGGGCTTGTCCCTCCCCCTTATAAACTTCTTTTCTCGATCAGCCTAGATAACTGTATAGTTTCGGCGCATTATGCGATTTGCACAGTGCATTCTGTGTATCCTCGCCTTTGGCGGTTTTTAATCGATACCGATCGGGTTTTATCGCTGCTTTTCTTTGTTGTGCTGTGATGGTAAACAGTTAGGATAGCTCAGATCAATCTTCAACATAAAAGAAACGCAACGATTAATCTTTGCAGGCCTATGCAAATTGGTACAGTCATGGGTACAGCCTAAATGGCCTTACTCCAAGAACCTTAGATTCGTAAGGGTACTTTCTATCTAGGAAACCCGGTGTTTGCTACTTTCAGTAAAAATGAAATGGCAAACTCGCGTGTCATGCCTCCAGCCTGTGTGCCTGTTAACAGCGCATTATCTAATCATCGCTATAACTTTTTTGAACATGTGAATGTTACTTCGCAAACTTTGCGTTTCAGGAATCCCCGATGAATCAACTGGGACCTCAGAATCAATGGACGGTGGGTACCGTCAATTGACTCTTCAAGAGATTTAGATGATGTCGTTGATACTACAACAACCAGGAGCTTGCTATCTACGGTCTGTGAAGACCACAAGGGGAACCCATTGGTGGAACTTTGATCTGGCGAAGCTCAGGAAACAATTTAGAAAGAGTTGGAACAGGCGACGTTCGGCTCGCTCTCAGGTCGGCTTGCAAGGCCTACAGGAAAGTATTCCGATCTGCTGAACGATCCGGCTGGAAAACCTTCGTACAAATGTTAACAGTTTGAGTTAAGGCAGTCGGTTAAAAAAAAAAATCCTTGCGAAATCTAAGGATTTTCGAGTGAACGAACTTCGTTTGCCAAATTTCACTTCCTCTGATGAGGAAGTTCTGGAATGCTTATTCCACATACACTTTCCTGGATATGTGGATATTACATCTTCAGATGAATGAAATGTCCTTTTCTTTAGTAATGATTCTTTGGCTTTGGCACGGAGTATTGTAACTATATAATCGATTGAGTGGGCACTAAAGAGGTTTATTCCTTACAAATCTCCTGGAGCAGATGAAATCGATTGTAACATAAGGCTGAATTTCTAAAGGCTGAATGCACAAAAGGCTGAATGCGAAAGACTAAAATGAAGAAAGTGTACCATAAGGCGGAAATTACAAAAGGCTGAAAATTGAAAAGGCTGAAAATACAAAAATGCATATATAAATTGTAGAACTTCTTTCTTTTCTTGGAGTAACGCCCGAACTGAGATCAAGCCTGCTTCTCAGCTTTGGCATATCGACCGTGTAACAGGTACAAAGATACTCAATGCCATAGGGAGTCAAGAACATTTTCATAATGAAACGTTCTTGGTCCGAACGCGAATCGCGTAACCCGTACCGTACGCGTAACCCTCAGCATGGGTCCTAGTTCTGAAACTGAGCTTATAGTGAAAAGGCTAATGGTGCATACCAAGGAACGCAAAATGGAACTGATAATATTGATATCGTTAATTTATCCTTTTTTAAACATGAGCCATTCTTTCGAGTTATGTTGCTTTGGAGATTGTGTCATTACGGCTACTAAAACATTATCATCAGAGATTTTCCCTTCTTTGAAATATGTATGCGTTATTTATTTGAAAAATACTGTCTTAGTAATGTGGGCGTTCAATAATCCATAGCATTACGGCCAGTCGTAAAATTTTCCGATTCCAAAAATGGCTTAGTTTAGCCAACCATGAACTGGGGACGGTAGGACGGTCAATCGTCAAGCTCAAGCAAAATCAGTGCGAGTGCCAGGGCTGGGTAATCGACCAACAAGCAAATTTTCAAATAGATCGTAAAATCAATGAAAGTATGTAATTATTCCCATTTGGAGTGATATGTTTATCTGAGTTGTTTGTGTTGAGGTTAGCCTTTAGGCTTGTGCGTTTGAAAACTAGTCGAATCGCTATTTCAGCCTTATGGTATTTAGCCTTTTGATGCATTCAGCCTTCTGTAATTTCAACCTTTCGTGTTTCAGCCTTTTGTTATTTCAGCCTTTCGTTATTCAGCCTTTTGTACGTAACCCGATGGAATTTATCCCATTTTGACGGGATTTGATTATTTCAAACATGTTTTGAAAAAAAATGCTTGTTTGCAGTTGCATTTCCAAATCCAGGTGGGATATTACTGGTAAGTTTATTCCAAAACAGGGTCCTACGTCATATGAAGAAGCAAACAGTTTCAGGCCTATCAGTTTGACCTCTTTTCTTTTGCAATGTTTAGAACGCATTGTGGATCATCTTATCTCACAATGGTCCAGACTTAAGTAAATCTGACAGAAACTCAATTTTTGAACATCTCTTAAATGGGTTTAAGTACATTAAACATTCATCTACAATATCAGAAGCGTTAACTGTCTTTCAAATAAATTGGAAATCGTGATTTTATATCTTTTTACATCGCTAAATAGTGTAACGGTTCATTCTAGGATGTAGTATTATTAACTGTAGTGTGCTGCCGAACGATCATTTTCGGTGATGTAATTAGTGTTGGTTTGAGCCGTGGATCAATCGGTCGCCAGTTTGTTGAACACTCCAGAATTATAAGTTAAATAAAATATCAGTTTTTCGGTTATTTCTTGTTATTACTCCGTGTCTAAGTCGTTTCGTTACAATAGCTACTGCTGGAAAACTTGCTTATTTTTTGATAAAAAAAAACACAAGCAAGTTCAACCACTACAGAAGTCTATATTAGTATATTAGTATATAAGTAGTTATTGTGTATACTAGGCACCTGCAATGGAAAAAGAGATCAAAATAACACTTTTGGCTTCAAAATTAACATCACATATTATTAGTACGAGAAATTCTAATACTTCAACATCACAGTGTCCTACAAATCGCTCCCAGCTACTCCCCGCGCAGATATTCGGCTCAAACACTCGTCGAAGTATGCAGAATTTATTGAGGAAAATTGCAGCTGCCAAGAGCTGCCAAAACATTAGCGCCATGGTGATATGTATATCGCTAAATTGTATGAAAAACAGCTTTTTTGTGCGGATTTCGTTCGTAGAAATCGAAAAATAATGAGAATGCCATAAACATTAAATTGAGAGCTATGTACGGTTTTAATACATTCATTTAGGCTAAAACTAGCAGACTACTATTATTTGGAAATTTTTGCCAGGTATTTTCAAATGTGGACCACTGTGCATCGGTGATGTTCGTTTGACTAACGTGCCTCTCCATGTGAACCTGTCTATCTGCCTACCAAGCTGGTGAGTCCCCGGTGACTCCTTTACAAAAAAAACTGCTCGAGAAAGCATTCACTCAAAAGCAATATTGTTTGTGTGTTTTCTTAGATACACTGAAACCTCCAAACTAGGTAAAATCTATTTAGATCCCGCAGTTTAGGCAACGTTACCTACATGGAATTTGATTGTGTTCAGAGTTGCCCTGAAACGCATTGAAACGCTTTGGTACGCTCTGAAATGCTTCTAAAATCCCTATGATACCTCCGTATAATTTACCTGAGAGCCTCTGAATCCCCCTAAATCCCTCAGGGAACCTCCTGAAACGCCTTGAAACGGATTGAAATGCCCTGAAACGCCTTGTAACGCTTCGAAACGCTTTGAAGCGCCTCTTAAACTCCTATAAAACCTTCGTGAAATTCACCTGCGAGCCTCTGAACCCCCCTAAAATCGAAACCTCGTGAAACGCATTGAAACGCTTTGAAACGCTTTGAAACGCTCTGATAAGCCTCTAAAACCCCTAAGAAATCTCCGTAAAATTTACCTGAGAGCCTCTGGAACCCCCTAAAACCCCTGTGAAACCTCCTGAAATACCCTGAGACGCTCTGAAACGCATTGAACTGCCTTGTAACACTTTGAAACCCATCTGAAACCCTCATTTAACCTCCGTGAAATTCACCTGCGAGTCTCTGAAGCCTCTCAAGGCCCTCTAACCTCCTGAATTGCCTTGAAACGCATTAAAACGCTCTGAAACGCCTTGAAACGCTTCGAATCGCCTTGAAACGCAAACCATTTAGGTAAAAATTCTATTTAGGCAGTCCCGACTCGGTATCTAAAGGGTGGTTCGGATGTATCGAGGGTGCTTTTGACAACGTGGCTTTGGATGCCATATTGGAAGCCGCACGAAGTCATGGTGTATTTCCAATGATTTCCAATTGGATTTACCAAATGCTGAAAAACCAATATCTCTACTCGACATTGCATCAAGCAGCGATTACGAAATCGAGTGTTTGTGGATGCTCCCAAGGGGGAGTCTTATCACCACTTTTGTGAAAACTCGTAGCAGATAGGCTATTGAGGCAACTCAATAATAGCGGTTTTCCCACTTATGGTTTTGCCGACGACTACCTAACATTGTTAGTTAGTATGTGCAGCAACACCCTTTTCGACCTGATGCAAAGCGCTCTTCAGGTGGTGTCGCCAATATGTCATTTCGGTTAACCCGAGTAAAATATCGATTGTTCTTTTCACGGAACGGCGAAACCGTGATGGCGTTCGACCTTTGCGTCTCTTTGATTCTGGATTTGATGTGACTGAACAGGTAAAGTACGTTGGAGTTTTTTTTATTCCTAGCTTTCTTGGACACCTCACATTGTGGCGAACCTATGGTAAAACTTGCGTACTAAAGCCCAAGTATATCAAAATGGATTTACACAACTGTTGTTCGGCCAATGTTGGCCTATGAATGTCTTGTGTGGTGAAAATGGGCGAAGAACAATCCAATCAAAATAAGGCCATCTTAAAAGTATGTGCTTGATGGCGATGTCTGGAGCGTTCTCATTAGCGCCCACGGCCGCGCTCGAAGTTCTCTTTGACGTTGCCCCACTACACATTCATCTTAAACAAGAATCGCTTTCTTGCACTTACCGTCTACGGGTACTCGGTTTACTAGAGAAAGCTCCTGTGAACCACAGATCAACACACACCTCGTTGTTTCCACTTTTGGTGAATTGGGACAAAGTTTTCCTTACTCCAAGTGATACTACTATTGCTTGAAATTTTCCATATAGGGCAACATTCTCTTCCCGGTAAGAAAGGACATCTGATTATCTGGAGAGAAGTATTACAGACGAAATCGTATGCTTTCTTTTCGAAGGTCTTACTCACTTGGTAGTCACTGCACCTTTTTTTTCAGGCCGACATCTTTGCTTTCATGTGCGGAGTGCAATCAGTGCTTCAGCAACTCGTAATGGGCAACCTAAATATACTTCTGTTCAGATAGTCAGGCAGCTATTAAAGTACTTGCTTCGACCAACTATAAGTCGAAGTTGGTTATGGCTTGTCGAACTCAAATCGAGGAGCTGGATTCAGCAAACGCTGTTCTTGTATGGGTACCTGGTCTTAGCACAAGATGTATATTATTCTTCAATCACTTAACCTTATTTACAGCTCTTTTCGTCCACTAGCGCTCTGCGTGAGTGATTCCAATTAGCGGCTGCACTTACACTTTGTACAGCGCCTTAATGTATTCTATTTTGATACTACTATATCGAACTGGTTGCCTTTTGCGCTGCTGTCAGTTTTCTACCCTGTCTATGGTAGAATGATGAGCACGAGGATGTTGATGTGTAGCTGTTGTTCCTTTTCTAGTCCAATTGGGGGTCCATTATGAATTGCCGTTTAGCCGATATCCAAGTTTCCGGATCCGTTAGAGGCTATATGCTCAGAAGAGGGTCAGATGTCAGCCGCTCTCGGGGGGAAGAGCAACTAACGAAAAATTGCAAGTGCCGGGGCTGGGATCGAACCCATGACCATCCACTTATGAAGTGAACGTGCAGCCACTACGCCACGGGCGGACGGGTCCCGGCTACAATATGTATTATCGGCAGGTTTGTTTTCTTCCTTATGGGGGGTTTTGTCAGCCAAATTTCCTGAAACTTGATCGTATAGTTCAGCTTGGTTGGGAAGGATTTAAAGCCAACTCTGAGTTCAATAGCATTAAAAAAAATCGCATGACGAAGAGAACAAAACTGTCGAAAACACACAATTTCCCCTATATGGAAATTATGAAATTTGAAAAAGGCGGGTCTTCCTGGATCAGTTGTTTTGAACTCCCAAAAGTTGAGCAATATCGAATAAGTTTCGGGATATGTCGTTAGGTGGCACTATAAGAGTTCTATTGTTAAAACCTTTGGCATTCTTGTAGGTGACTATATGCCAAACAACTTTGTTGCAGACCGCAAAGTGATTCGTAGTTGTGCGTCCTTCAGCAGTGTAGTCATTCATTAGTCCGATCGTTTCGTTTGTTCAAGCACGGAATAGTAACTACGGCTAGAAACTGAAAATACTTAGCAGTAATTTGAAAAGAAGGAAAACTCCAAATCGGATTGCAACATTGAACCACGTCCGATTTTCAACATCATGGGTCAACAAATTTGTTTCGTTTTGCCACACCTAAACCAATGTTCTTACCATATAAAGTCTGTCTAGCTAGAGCCAACAACGCTCGTTTCGTAAAACGAGACCTTGTCGCCGTCCGCAAAGAAGCCACTCATAAGTGGTCTATCGGTCGCAGCGGCGGCGGTGTCGACTGGTTCATATTGCAGTGTAACATTGTAGTATTTCCAAATCCCTAGCAATCCAATAGCAATCGGAGCAAAACAAGCAAGCCAAAGCATTACAAGTGTAACGACGATGGCCAAAGGGCACCGGGCATCAGAGGCCACGGTTACGAAGGCCGACAAACGGACGGACAGAAATCGGTGTTGTCTTGTTGATTTGTGTACAACGTACATCCATTTGGGTTCGTATCGATTCGATTGGAATGGGGTTTCGTATTCAAAGTGCGTAACATACATATTTGCACGAAGGACACAGATCCTCATAATTGTTCTCCTATATGGCCCGCAGTAATAATCTCATTCTGACTGGGTTTTATTGATCTTACCCAACTTTTACGGTTGATTGCGTTTTCCTGGAAATCAAGCTTTTACGACTCTATTTGGGGAATTTTGACAAACCTTTTGACGAGTTACAACAGTGGTTCTCGAATGTGTTATTTTCATGTATCGCAGTGTTGTTTCGAAAATTTTGGAATTTGATTCGGCTGGTCTTGTTTGATTACTACACTAATTTCTAACAAATGGAGATATTTTATAAAGCACTTTTGTAAGAGAAAGTTAAAAAAATAGAACAGTTTTCAACAACATACTAACCAACTCCTCAGTGACTTTGAATATTCCGTAAAATGTTATCTAAAAAGTTTCGTTTATTAGAGAATACATGCCGTTCGCCTCTTTTGCACAATAGCACGAAAATTCGCAATCTTCAATCCATTTGGTATGGTTTATGGAACGATGATGGGCTTGTCCATTTCAGTACAGCTCCTGCCGCTTGTTCAATACCAAGCGCTCTGCAACAGAATATTGGTCTGTTCTGATCTGATCTTCTAACCAGCCTCCACAATATTGGACATTATAATTACAAGATATTTCCCTGTGTTCGATTCAGCATCAGCTCTTATGAACCGTAACCGAGGCCTTATGGCACTAGAAGGTACACCAGTACGAACACGTTACACACTACTCCCGGACCCGGTCTTGGAGGTGTCGAAGTAGAATCATTATTGTACGTTTGGCCTGCCACCACCCACCCATATCCCTAGTCGGACACCGTACCCAGTTGTGCATCCAACATAGACTACAACCGACCTATGTACCACCGACCGGTCCAAAGGAATGAATCTATGCATGTAGCATTGTACACACGTATGAGCGTTCGATTCGAACAAAACGATTTTGTCGATTTTCCAACTTGAAGGGTTTCGTGGAATTTTCAAGCGGTCCATTATTTAAGCCGATTGAATTTCTCAACCAACAACGAGCTGGCGTGGTTTTGGATTCCACTTGATGGACTTGTCGTGTCTTTTGCTGTACTGTACACATTCTGGGGTGCGATGTCTGTGGTTGGCTGTTTAATGGGTGACAAACCGACTTGAGTGCGGATTTGAATGCGGCGTTGGGTTGAAGGTGTGTGCATGTACAGTTCATGGTAATTTAGTTTCACTCTCATAATCTCCTGAACTTTTCTCGGCTTGATATTTTGAACGAAGTTTGTTGGAAAAAGTTTCAAATGTCAATCCAGTTATTCATAATTAGCTTGTGATTAAATGCCAACCAAGTGCTACGACAAACTAGTTTTGTTTCCACGTAAGTAGGGGGAATCTGAATTATTTATTAAAGTCAGACTTTGATCTTTTATCACAGAATCGTCTATCAAAAGCTGACGACGTAAAAACGTTTCTCACATTGATATATGAATGAATATATTTATTTCTAAAATTCATTAAGCTAAGTCAGTAGGGTAAATGGCCATAATGCGCCCAGCGCGGAAAAATGCTCCCTTCAGTTTCTAGGGATTTAGACGATGCGTAGTGAGTTACAAATCTTAAGGACAAACGTCTTGAAATCCCGCTTCAACAGTGCATCAGAACTTTAGACGCACGAATCTCAAGAAGCAAGTTTCAAACAACAGTGCATTCTATTATTCTGTTCTTGCTCACTTGTAATAAGCTTCAAATAAAAAGATCTGGTGCGCCAGTTTTGTTTACGAAAAGATTTATGCGCTCGAAATCGTGAGTAGGTGCCAAAGTCGACCATTGTGGCGGCCATTTTGGGATTCTAACAAGTCTGTCCCTAAATATTAAATACTAATTGCCAACAAGCTGGTCCGTTTGTAGATTGGTACAGAAAAGCAATAAAAATATCCATAAGTGAACCATACTTAAACATACTTCATTGTAAACGAAACTTGATATGTCCCCTTGTGTTATTTAGCATTTTTTTAGCCGTAAAATATTTGTTGAAAAGCCCTTCTAGATTAAGCTTGTGGTGGAGTTAGCGCCTGAGATAGTTTTATTATGGTGCTGGACATTTTTCCCTAGATGGGGCGTATTGCTTCAGGGGCTAAATATTGAACGTTTACGAAAATCATTTTTCAGATTTCATAGCCATCCCTCATAAAGGCAAAGTTTGCACGCAACACTTCACTGATTATAAGATCAATGATAAGCAGTAGAAAATAGATGGAATATGGTTAACCATTACCATTTCTGCTTAAGGGGATGTTTTATACCGGTTGACCCTAATATGCGCAACTCCCAGTCGAACTCAAATTCTTTTCATTATACAAATTCCTTGACTTTCTGTAGCACATAGTAAAGGGGATCGGATCACAATGTATCAGTTTAGCAAGCGTGAGCACGATCATTGATGACCGTACACTTCATAGTTGTTAATCCTATATTCAATAGAACAATCAACATTTCAAATATGTTCTTACGGCCATCGAGGAAGGGAAAAAATATAATTGCGACATCCGTTACTAATGAAAATCGTTTACACCCCTGCATCTCCACAGTTGTCATGGATGACTGGGAAGGGATGGAATCCACACATGGTTAACTTAGGAACAAGATGCGATCAATGTAATCTGTTATTTACATAATTCGACATTCTTAAGGAAATGCGAGGCAACACCTACAAGATGAAGTAACAAAGGTTAAATAGCACAGTAGATAAGAAGTTAATGTTGTTACTTGAATGGTGAATCAAACAAACCGTACTTAGTTAATATGTTTACATACGATTCCCATAGTAACATCCCGACTATAATATTCCAACAAAATATAACATAGGTAATTAGGGAGCGTTCATAAATGACGTAACTTTTTGGGGGAGGGTGTTTGCGATTTTGTGACAAAGTGTGACGATAGGAGGTAGGGGTTAAGATTTGCTACGTAGCTTTTTACTAGGCCCATTAAACTTTTTATCGTAATATTACGTAAAATTTGATATATTTATATCAAATTTTACATGCATTATTACAAGAGTTTTGCAGAAACTCCTTCTGGGATTTTTTCTGAAATTCTTACAGATGTTTTCAATGGTTTACTTCTCAAAGATTTTTTTACGGATTTCCTTATGGCATTGTTCCATAATTGCTACAGGGCCTCCTTGAACAGGGCCTTTCTAAAATTGCTGAAGAAAATTTTTTAACGGAATTTCTTTTGGTGTTACTTCTGGATATCCTGTATCACTTCCTAACAGAAGGAGGATTACATTTCCACAGGAATTCCTTTCGAAAATCCCAGAAAAAAAGTTTCTGAAAACATACCAAAAGGAGCTGGAGGAATCGCAGAAGGAATTCCTGAATGAGCTTCCAGATAAATTTTAAAAGGAACTCCTGGAGAAATCTCAATAGAAATCCCGTAAGGACTTCCTAGAGCAGTTCTAGATGGAACTTTTAGAGAAATCTCGAATGAATTCCTGAAAGAATATCAGAAGGAGCTATTTATAGAGTCTTAGAAGGAACTTCTGGTTCAATTTCAGAAGAAAACACTGAAAAAAATTCGGGAAAAATGTCTGATGAAGTCCAGAACATAACTTTTGGGGAATCCTGGAAAATACCCAGCTAACACTCCTGGTGAAATCTGAGAAAGAAAATCCTGCAGGAATTGCAGAAGAAACCGTGGGAGGGGAGGATTGGGATTGGGTTCCTGGAAGAGTCCTGGGAAAAATGTCCTGAACAAATCCCAGAAGGAACTCCTCGGGAAATCCCAGATGAAAACCCTATAAGAATCCAGGAAGGAATTCCTGAAGGAATCCAAAATAGTACTCCTGGAGGAATCCCAGTAGCAACTCCAGGAGTGGTTTTGAAGGAATGTCGGAATATCTGAGTGAATTCTGGAAGGAATTTCTTAAAGAAACCCAAAAGGAACTCCTGGAGGAATCCAGGAACAAACTTCTAAAGGAATCCCAGAAACAAGTACCGTAAACCGTGGTCAAATTGATCTCGGGATAAAAATTGATCAGTCGTTTTTCATGTTATTATTATTATTAATATTTATTAAAGACACTTTACCACTTATGTGGCATTCGTGTCTGGGTTTTTCATGTGGATAAAACATTTTTAAAGAGCTTTCGTGCAAATATCGTTTAGTATCTGATTTCAACAGCATAATTCAAACATGCTTTTTCCAACGAAAAAACATGTGATTGATTTCAACCTGAAGATAAATTTGACCGCGGTTTACGGTACTGATGGAATCTCAAAAGAAAATCCGGTTGAAATCCCTGGAGAGATGTCCGAAGAAACTCCTGGGGGAAAAGAGGAAAAGAAAACCTTGAAAGAACTCCTGAACTATGGATTAACTCATAGAAAAATCTTAGATAAAAAAGCTCCTGATGAAATCTCAAAAGTAACTTTTGGAGGAATCTTAGAAGGAACTCCAGAAGAAATTCTTGAAGGGATCTCTGAAGGAACCCGTGAACAACAAGGAGGAATGTTCAAATAGAATCTTTTAGTGAATTCTTGGAGAAATCCCAGAAGGAAGTGCTGGAGGGGGGGGGGGGTGGGAAATCAAAAAATGGGAATTCCAAAAGGAACTCTTGAGAAATCTCATAATGAATTTCAAAAGAAACTCTTGCATGGTCCTCTTAATATCATGGAGAACATTATTCATATGAACTTAATTTGAGATTTTCAACAGATTGAAAGTGCCCTAAATACAATACACTGCACAAGAGGCTCGAAACCATATATTCATGTGTTATTGTTGGTTTTTTATAACATTTGCTAAACATATCACTTGAAATTGAAATCAGAACTAAGTTTCGAGTTTTTTTTTTGCTTTTTGACATGTTTTTTTTTTTTGTTGAAAAGGGGGGATCATTTATAGGAGGGGGTAATCGAATTTGAGACGAAATGCTACGATGGGGGAAGAGGGGTATTGAAATTCGCTTGAAAAATGCTACGTCATCATGGACGCTCTCATTACAAAGCTGGTGTTTAAAACTCATAGTTATATAATTACGTTTAACATCTTTGGCGTTAATACAATTAAATCAAATTATGCTGAAAATTTGGACCAATAACGCATTTAATTGTATAATTCGATTTTGATTTTATGACATTCACAAATGTATCAAGTTTTGTTATCTTGAAGCTAAAATTTCGGTCATATTTTGTTATAAATATGACTCGATCTTAACAAAATAGATTGTTGTCTTAATTGGACCAATGCACTTTTTGTTACAATTTAAGTTATTTTATTACCATCCTTATATTATTTCTTAGTCAGGTATGCATACTATGCACTTTTTCACTTTTTTGACCTACCCGTGTCACATCAAATTATCAATCCACATGCAAAAACAAGGCTTCAGTCCAAAAATGAGCCAAATTAATAAAGGTTTAGATGTGTATCAAATCGATTTTATGTTTTTTTCGAGCATTTCCACGAAAATGTACTCCAATATTCAGAAAATTGCACCGAAAAGGTACCGAAAATACCGTTAAAATATAGTTAGAACAATACCCTACAACTTTGCCAAAGACACTACGGTGTTTAAATGGCGTATTTCAAAGTTATTCAACTATTTTCGTTAAAAAATCACGAAAAAATACTAAATTTTTGTGATTTCTCATGTAAAAGTCATGCAATTTTACATTGTTTTACTGTGACTAATTTAATGAGCTATTGCTCCTATGTGTTACGAACATTTCGTCCATACATCATTTTAGTGTAGGAATTCATTTTCATTGACTAATTATCAAAAGTTTGCCACGTTGATACTAAAAATTGTACAGAGTTGCTAGCACAAAATAAAACAAAGTTACCCATGATTAAAACGTCATTACACTTCTTTGTCTCATCTGCATCAGTTTCAAATTGGTGCAGATGGTTGAGCATGAGATTGTCGATTCGAAGATTCAAGGTTCGAGTCCTGGAATAGGATTGTTTGCTTCTCGATCCAGCTATAAGTTAATGAAACTACGCACTGCATCTCATTGGAATTTAGCATCATAGTCTTGTTTCGAAACCGTAGAGTGCAAAGTAAGAATGAAGTTTCCCTTCATCGTGTAGTTGTGTTGATTTGTGGGTAGATAGATACAATTAAGCTTCACCCACAGTTGTACGAAAAATGTTGCATCCAGAAGCAGTTCCATCATCGTATTGAATTGTTTTAGCAATAGAAACACACTAGAACTCCAATGGCGCTATAGTCGCTTTTCCTATTCAATTATATTAACAACTTTAATTGCAATAATTTATTGTTTTTAAGTGTACATCGTGTAGAGGATCTTTTGTTTTGGTAAACAAAATTTATTTGACACTTATAGTACCGCTAATGACGCTGTAAGGGCGTGGCAAACTAGATGTTAGTCACACGAACAGTCGCGACATTAGACTTCTGTGGCTAGTTATTCTAATGTTTTAGCTAAATTGATCGTTATCAAACAGATGCTCAATATTTCGCCCAGCTGATCTCGTCGACACGATTTATTGTCAACAAGCTACGATTTAAACGGCTACGCAGTCTTTTAATTTGGGAAAACGAGGTTTATTATTTGCCCGACGTTTCGACACTGGGGTTTTGTGTCATCTCCAGGGGTAATTAATTTGGAAGATTCCGTGTAAGTCATGGCAGATTCACCATCCCAACTGCTACAAAGAAAAAAAAATTTGCGTTTGAGCTTGAACCTGGGACGTTCTGATCCGCAGGCTTGAGCTTTATCATCTGCACCATTTCTGATACTTAAATCGAAAGACATTAGAATACGATGGCATGACGTTTTAATCATGGGTAACTTTGTTTTAATTCGTGCTGGTAACTCTGTGCGATTTTTAGTATCAATGTGACGTACTTTTGATAATTAGTCAATGAAAACGAATTCCTACACAAAAACGATGTACATATATACGAAATGTTCGTTACACAAAGTAGTAATAGTTAATTAAGTTAGTCACGTAAAATAATGTAAAATTACATGACTTTTATATGAAAAATCGTAAAAATATCGTGTCTTTTAGTGATTTTTTAACTAAAATTGTCGAAAAACTTCGAAATACGCGATTTAATTACCGTAGTGTCTTCGGCAAAGTTGTAGACTATTGTTCCAACTATATCCTAACGATATCTCTGGCACCTTTTCGGAGCAGTTTTGTGAATTTCTGAGTAAATTTCTGTGAAAACGCCTAAAAAAACACAAAATCGATTTGATACACCTTTAAATCTTTATCAATTTGGCTCAATTTTGGACTGAAGACTTGTTTTTGCATGTAGATTGATAATTTGATGTGTCACGGAGAATCGGAGAAAAAAAAGTTTCAAAGTGAACAAGTCTAATGCATAGTTATCTTCATGGTCCACTGCACGAATTTATGCTGGCCTGCTTAATCTCACACGAAATTTGACGTTTGAGAGGTGTCGGCACCGCTCAAATGTCAAATTTTCGGTGAGAGTAAGCAGGCCAGCATGAATTCGTGCAGTGGACCATAGTTAGACTTTGTCTAATTATTTCAAACTGTACTGAAAATAATTTTCGCTTTTCTTCTATTTCCAGGTAATTATCGAGAAACACTATTCCAGGAAATTCTAGGATTGCTCGTGAGTTCATTGATTTTCCATATATGTTTAAACATCTTTGGAACGATAAGATTGAATCAAAAACACCTTGTACAGGGGATAGACAAAATGATCGAGACAGGCAAAATTTTCACTTAAAAAAAAAGTCCAATCAATTGTAACTTTTCGAAAGTGCATCAAATATTCTCAAATTTTCACTGTTAGTTAATCAACTAGTTGTGTATCAGTGGACAAAATTTGGGAAACATCGGGCTATTCTGAACGAAGATATAAGCATTTTGGAAAAAGGTAGAATTATCCGGTAGCCAACTTTGAGCTATTATACCTCCGGATTCAATGAACCGAATGCAATGAAATTTTGACCATTTATGACTTATTTAATGATCTCTGAAAAACGTTTGACTCAATTTGAAATTATTACCAAGAGAAAAAATATATCGTTTTCATTAATTTTATGATTTTTGAGTAAATTGGTCTGTTTTTAATATGCATTTCATTACTTTCAATGAATTGCCGCCTATGTTGTTACTTTCTTTGAAAACATATATGTATTGAAGACAACTAGAGGGTATTAAAATGAACTATAATAAGCATCTTAAATCTTGAAACGATGTTGGAATTTGAGAAAATTTGGTGTTTTATTTCAAAAATAATTAAATCGTTATAAATTTCTTCAGTGTTAAGAATTTTAATTTAAGTCAAAAGCTTTTCAAAGCTTTTTATATGAGTCATAAATGGTCAAAATTTTATTTCATTTGGTTCATTGAATACGAAGATATAACAGCTCAAAGTTGGCTATCGAATAACCGGAACCTTTTTTCTAGAATCTTCATAACTTCATGCAGAATAGCCCGATCTTTCCCAAATTTTGTCCACTGATACAATTACACACTTATAGTGAAAATTGAGAATATTTGATGGATTTTACGAAAAGTTACAGCTATTTGAATTTATTTTGAGAATGGAGAATTTTGGCTGTACCGATCATTTTGTCTATCCCTTGTTGTACCATCCGAATCTTTTTCAAACACTGGGTTGAAGGTTTGCTCTGTGGTATACTTGCACCATGTCCCACTCACCATTAAAAGTTACTTATTTCAATTAGCTTCAAGAATTAAAGTTACTGGTTTTCTCGAACCCATGACTCCGTACCGCTAGACCGCCACTTTAACCAAGTAAACCAAGTTACGATTCTGCGGAACAGGAAGTCAGACTGGATTCGAAAAGCCATCCAAACCGAGTTCGTCTTTTACAACTGTATCACTCCTTCGGCTCTTAGATGTCAATCTCCCAGCACTTTCGTGGCCTACGAACAACAAGTGTCAGCGTTTCGTCACTGATCATGTGATCGGTGCAAGCCCAGTTTGCGTTGAGCGCTGAATGAGGTCGATTGCTCGGCCGACCAGCATGGTGGCCGTGATCCTCAGCCTATATGTCCTTTCGAACTTTCAAAAAGACTGCAGAACTATTTACAGAAATCAACACAAAAATAATTCTGATACCATATAACTTTTAGCGATATTTCTGTTGCAAGTCTGTAAAAACATTATTTTCAAAGAAATTGTTGGTAATTATTGTGAAAGAGCAAAATTTGCTTTCTGAAAATGTAAATTAAAGTTTTTATGCATAGTTTTGTGAAAAAAAAACCAAAATAATCCACCTAGTGGTGATAGTGCCTTTCTCGTCGAAGTACTCATGATGTTCCCGTCGACGTACGCCTAGTTGATTATTAATCACGAAATACTTTATTTAGAAATGCAAGAAACTGATCAAACCATATGCACATCCTTCAAACTAAAAATGGTTCAAACGTTAATCTGCTCATGGAACGGAGTGAAATGGAACACAACCAAAACAAAACAGCAAAAAAAAATGTTACATTCAGTTTGATTTATGATGTCTATAGGGTTACCAGAATTTCAAATTTAAAATGAATTCCGTTGGTTTGCATGAGAAGTCATTCAAACCAACGGGGATAGACGGTATATTTGATCACTTTTAGTGGAACACCCGGAACCGATTCCGTAACGGTTCTGATATGGTCTGAAACTGTTTTCTTGCTAACCGTTCATCAGGTTATCGAGAAAGCCGCTATTTGGTATGTTGCATGCATAATGTTGGTTCACTTTCATACTTGGCCACTACCGGTGGGACACCCGGAACCGGTTCCAGTACACAACCGGTTCAGATATGGTCTGAGAGTATTTTCCTGCTTACCGTTCATCAGGTTATCGGAAAAGCCGCTCTTTGATGTGTCGCATTCATAGGTTTGGTTCACTTTTACATTTGGCCACTACCGGTGGGACACCCGGAATCGGTTCCGGGAGACTACCAGTTCAGATATCAAAATGCATGAAAAAAAACCAAAAATGTACTTTTCAGACTCACCACTGCCCTCACTGCTTACTTGCGTTGCCGGAAGTTAAAGAGGGTTTGATGAGGCTTCAGGGATCCAGAAGGGATCCAGAAGGTTTGGAAGGAGTTTATGAGAGTTTTCAAGGGGTTTTGGTTGGATTTGAAGGACGTTAGAGATTTTCAGTAGACCTTCAGAAAAGTTTCAGAAGAGTTAAGATAATTGAGGTACTTCTAGAGGATTTCAGGGAGCTTGACAAGCTCTCATGAGAGCTTCATGCACACAAGTTTCTCAGGGTTTTCAAGGCGTTTCGAAGAGATTGGCAAGATATTTTTGGATGTTTTTGGAAGCTTAAGTAGATTTGAAGGAATGTCTTTGGCGATTTATCTGAGGGTTTTCAAGGCGTGTCAGTGAAAAGAGAAACCTTTTGCTCTAAGGGTTCAGTAGAAATTAAAAATTTTGTACGTGGCTCTAAGGCGTGTTTACTAAGGAGCTCATAGACGTTTCAAGGACGTCAGTAGAGTTTAAGGCAAGTCAACGGGGAGGAGGGGGGGGGGTCTCAGATGGGTTTTTAGGCTATTCATACTAATTCAGTGGTTTTCTTATTTCATGGACTTCCGGAGACATCAGTCAAGTTCAAACTTCTATGGAAGCCGAGGTATTGTTTTGATGGGTTGAGGGTGTTGCAATTCATTTCAGTTGAATTCAAAATTTCAGCGGAGATAAAGAGAAGTCTACGGCAGCCTATTCATTGCACTCATAAACAACTAGAAACGCTCTATAGAAAATCAAAAAGCGCTCCATAAAGAATGATCGTATGTTCCATGAACATATACAATGTTACTCAAAATAATTGAAATCGTTACATACTTTATCTTTATAGATTGTACCGGAAAAAAATAAAAATTTCTCGCTGTTCGAGCTCAGTTCTAGGCCTACTGGCGACGGAGATAGTCGAGTGATTCCATGGCTTAAAGGAATAGAAGCGCCCGTCTATCGGATTGGGAGTCGTGAGTTCGAGTCTCACCGGAGTCTCAATTTGTTCATCGAGCACATGTTCTGCTGTGCACATGGATGTCAAAGCATTTTCAACAGTGTAATTTCCCACAGCAGCAAACCCATTAAGGAAAATATTTTTTTAATAGGTTATTGGGCAAATCTTAAGCAAACAAATGGTGCAATCTCACAATGTAAGCACCATACATCTATTAAAAATACCTTTAGGTAACATTTCAGTCGAAAAAGTGCTTAATTGCCATTACCGCAACATTAGGTACTACCACAAAGACGGGAACAATCACCCTATTTTCTATTTCTCTTTGCTACACTGCGGATATGGACATCTCTATGGGCGTGAACCTTCAGCACAAGTTTGTTCAGCGATTCCTCCTGAATTCCTAAAACATTTTGCATGAACACTCCTCTTATTGTGCCACAATAATGCCTCACGGTTAGCAACGCATGTTTGTGATGATCAAAATAGGAAGCTTACGCGTAATCATTGAACACCAAAAAAGAGGTACTCTTGAAATTCATTACCATGTTCCAGGATTATTTGGGGCGTTTGATTGACAATATTGTTTCATCGTTGAACAGTCGCGTCTATCAACATATGGAATCCGGCAAGTATGTTTTCTGAATTTTTATAGAGTGTTAAATTTCTTACTAGCAGTTCACGCCATTCTCATTCGTTTATTTATCAAATTATTCTATCGTTTTGAAAGCACTACAGTCTGACACTAGTCTTGACATCATTGCTGCATTCATTTCCTTATTTTCAAGAATGACGTAGAAATTGAGCTTGGAATTACTAGCGAACAGTATTTTCAAGGTTTATGTAACGTTTGAAAGAACAAAAGACATGTTCCTACATAAGAAACGACTAGAGGAAGCTTCAACCATGTGATAAATACCACATCTTAGATTCTCGATGACTGCTCCGACAAATCTCCGCCGTTCCATCCCTCCACATGAATTCCATTATAAATTTCAACTCGCCAAATCTCATCAGCTATTGGGGCCGAGTCCATTCAACCAAAATCCACTTCCTTCGAAGCCACCCCCGCCCGCCGCTCCGGATCTTTACACATACAGTTCGGCTCAAACAAAAGGGCCAACCCAACGCCAACATACCGCCAGAGAGCCGCCGCATCGCCTTACCTCACCGGTGAGGTCGGTCGGTGTGTGCGAGGGAGTATAATCTATTATGTATACGGCATTTGGTTACGTGTGCGGTTTATTTGAATATAAATCTTCTTAATGTACTTATCTATACGTTTGCTCATACACCCGTGTATGTAGGTGGAATTGGCTCCGACGACGTCGTCGTCTTTGGACGGCTTCCCACTAAGTTGGACCAAGGTACACACCTTACGAGGACGACGACAACACCCAAGATGACCTTACGGTGTGGGCGAACTTTTCGAGCCACTCTGCCACTTTTCCCTTCACTATGGAGACCAACGACCAGAATTTGTCACTCGATTGGGTATTGATGAAGTTTTCTTGACCTGCCGTCCTGTGGTCGATGCTTCTTTGGTTACTTGGTAGGTACCAGAATGGGTCATTCCAGTCGCCCGTAGCTTCATGTGTCTCCTCCGGGAGAAACTGGAAAATGGGGTGACATTGATCAGTTCCATTCAGATGTTTTTTTTTTTTGTGGAACTCAAGTTGGCTGATGATCGAGAATTCCAATTCCTCAATGAGTTCTTCCAGGAATTATTCCAGAAATTCCTCCAAGAATTCTTACAGAAATTCCTCCAAGAATTCCTACGAAAATTCCTCCAAGAATTTCTTCAGTAATTCTTTCAGGACTTCTTTTAGGGATTCCCCCAGGGATTCAATAGGGGATTCCTTCAAGGATTAATCCAGGGATTCCATCGGAGATTTTAAAGGAATTTCCTCAGGGATTCCTCCAGGATTTTTTTCAAGGATTCCTTTAGAGGTTCCTTCAGTGATTCCTTGGGGAATTGCATCACCAGGAATTCTACCAGGCATTCCTCCGGGAATTTCTCCAGGTATTCCTCCAATAATTTTTCCAGGAATTCTTCCAGTGATTCCTCCAAGAACTCTTCCAAGGATACCTTCAGGAAAGCCTCCAGGGATAACTCCAGGAATTCCTCAACGGATTCCTCCAGGAATTCCTTCAAAGATTTCTCCAGGAATTCCATTAGGGATACCCCAAGTGATTTCTCCAAAAATCCTCCAAGGATTCCTTCAGGAATTCCACCATGAATTTCTCCAGGAATTTCTCCGGGAATTCCTCCAAGGGTTCCTCCAAGAACTCCTCAAAGGATTCCTTTAGGAATTCCTCCAAAGATATCTCTAGGAATTCCTTTAGAATCACCTCCAGTGATTTCTTCAAAAATCCTCCATGGATTCCTTCAGAAATACCTCCATGAATCCCTCAAGAAATTCTTCCAGAGATTCCTCAAGGAATTCTTCCAGAGATTCCTCAAGGAATTCCTCTAATAACTCCTCCACGGATTCTACCAGGAATTCCTCCAGGGATTCCTCCTGGAATTTCTCCAGGAATTCCTCCAGGACTTTCTCCAGGCATTCCTCCAGGGATTCTTCCAAGAACTCCTCCAGAGATACCTTCAGGAATTCCTCCATGGATACCTTCAGGAATTCCTCCATGGATTCCTGCAGGAATTCCTCCAGGGATTCCTCCAGAAATTCCTCCAGGAATCCCTCCAGGAATTCTTCCAGGAATTCCTCCAGGAATTCCTCCAGGAATTTCTCCAGGAATTCCTCCAGGAATTCCTCCAGGAATTCCTCCAGGAATTCCTCCAGGAATTCTTCCAAGAATTCCTCCAGGGATTCCTCCAGGATTTTCTCCAGGGATTCCTCCAGGGATTCCTCCAGGGATTCCTCCAGGAATGCCTCCAGGAATTCCTCCAGGAATTCCTCCAAGAATTCCTCCAGGGATTCCTCCAGGATTTTCTCCAGGAATTCCTCCAAGAATTCCTCCAGGAATTCCTCCAAGAATTCCTCCAGGAATTCCTCCAAGAATTCCTCCAGGAATTCCTCCAAGAATTCCTCCAGGGATGCCTTCAGGAATTCCCCCAGGGATGCCTCCAGGAATTCCCCCAGGGATTCCTCCAGGGATTCCTCCAGGGATTCCTCGAGGGATTCCTCCAGGGATTCCTCCAGGAATTCCTCCAGGGATTCCTCCAGGAATTCCTCCAGGAATTCCTCCAGCGATTCCTCCAGAAATTCCTCCAGGGATTCCTCCAGGAATTCCTCCAGGAATTCCTCCAGGGATTCCTCCAGGGATTCCTCCAGGGATTCCTCCAGGGATTCCTCCAGGAATTCCTCCAGGGATTCCTCCAGGAATTCCTCCAGGAATTCCTCCAGCGATTCCTCCAGAAATTCCTCCAGGGATTCCTCCAGGAATTCCTCCAGGGATTCCTCCAGGGATTCCTCCAGGGATTCCTCCAGGGATTCCTTCAGGGATTCCTCCAGGAATTCCTTCAGGGATTCCTCCAGGAATTCCTTCAAGGATTCCTCCAGGAATTCCTCCAGGGATTCTTCCAGGAATTCCTCCAGGGATTCCTCCATGAATTCCTCCAGGGATTCCTCCAGGAATTCCTCCAGGAATTCATCCAGGAATTCCTCCAGGAATTCCTCCAGGGATTCCTCCAGGGATTCCTCCAGGAATTCCTCCAGGGATTCCTCCAGGAGTTCCTCCAGGGATTCCTCCAGGAGTTCCTTAAGGGATTCCTCCAGGAGTTCCTCCAGGGATTCCTCCAGGAGTTCCTCCAGGGATTCCTCCAGGAGTTCCTCCAGGGATTCCTCCAGGAATTCCTCCAGGGATTCCTCCAGGAATTCCTCCAGGGATTCCTCCAGGAATTCCTCCAGGGATTCCTCCAGGAATTCCTCCAGGGATTCCTCCAGGAATTCCTCCAGGGATTCCTCCAGGGATTCCTCCAGGGATTCCTCCAGGAATTTCTCCAGGAATTCCTCCAGGAATTCCTCCAGGGATTCCTCCAGGAATTCCTCCAGGGATTCCTCCAGGAATTCCTCCAGGAATTTCTCAAGGAATTCCTCCAGGAATTCCTCCAGGAATTTCTCCAGAGATTCCTCCAGGGATTCCTCCAGGGATTCCTCCAGGAATTCCTCCAGGGATTCTTCCAGGAATTCCTCCAGGGATTCCTCCAGGGATTCCTCCAGGAATTCCTCCAGGGATTTCTCCAGAAATTCCCAGGAATTTCTCCAGAAATTCCCAGGAATTTCTCCAGGAATTTCGCCAGGGATTTCTCCAGGAATTTCTCCAAGGACTCTGGATGATTACAAGTAGTAGTCGAAATACGCGTATCTGTCAAAAGATATGCATTACAAAGCGGCATTTAAAGATACAACAGTGATAACAATCATTCGAGCAGATTTGAAAGATGCTGTTATAGTTCTCAAAGTAACTGCACTCTACGGACCAGCAAATGTGTACATACAAACTAGATGGACCTCATGTCCAAAGAGCAGCCACGGAAGGTTCACTACATACTAGTGGAGTGTGACAAACTCTCTCGGATCGATCCCGGTCCCTAGCGCTGCTGCTGCTACTGGTCCGAGACGATGGCATGGCAATCAAATTATTTTGATTAAATTTTCGTTTTCCCTCGTAATCCGGATTTTCGCCATAATAGGGTTGTGGTGAAGGGAACGGTTGAGAGGGAAAGGACCAGTGTCCGACATCTTTTTGCATAAATTAAGTTTGTCTGCCAGGGTTCCACTTTTTTCCAGGACTTCGGTTGATTACAACCTCTGAGATCGGTTGATTTATGTCGTACTTTTGGAAATTGTACGGTTGGAGCAAGCAAGGTTAGGAGAATCGTTGGCGCTTCGGCGATTGTATCACACATATATCACCTTAATTATACACCAGACTGCCCTTTAAAACAATCAGATAAACCCGAAAGTGATAATTTGCTGTGTGTGAAAGCGACTCGGGGAGAGCACACAGGGCTAAACTTTCGCCATTAAACTTTTGAGCAATAACAATCACCAACACGAAATCGCCATTATCCTAATGCAGCCAGTCGGTGCGATGTGTGGGGTAGTGGGAGGTCGCGCCACAGGCACTTCGACGACTGCGAGGACGTCCTGGTGGCCGAGCTCCATTCCATTGGAATAGCGGCATGAAGAATTCCCGGAACTTACATTGTCACCCCGCACATAGCCACATGTGTCGGGTTTCTAGCTGTTGGCTCAAATTGAATTTTAATTCGACGTGATAATTTACTGCATACAATTTCTATTTAGCTGAGTGCATTTTCAATCGATACCCATCCGAAACCACTCAAGCCTCTACCACATACGCTGATCGTCTTGACCACAGTTGCCGGACAGGGTGGAGAAAGGACGACGATTGATAGGGGAGAGCAATGCAGAACGCGCCAATTGGACAGAACAGTCCAAAGAAGACCTTTTGAGGGAATACTACTATGTATTTCGTTACCGTTTCCCCTTCATATCAAGTGACCTGCCGCACATTCCTGCACGTTCCTGCTAGTGTCATCATCGTCTTATCCGAATGCACCACAAACCGTCCAACACCGCATCGCATCCAATCCAATCCAACCCGGTCAAGTCAGTGAGTGCTTAATGCCTTGCTACTCGTGTTGAACACGACAAACGACATAAACAGACACCCTTCTCGAGTGGGTGACCGACCACCAGTAGGTATGCGATAAACTAATGGAATTATCGTATTAGAGAATCCACACTTTCAATCCACTCGGTGAGGGTGTGTGTGTGAGTATGTGTCTGCGAATTGAATCGAAATTGTGTTTCCTTGTCGCATTGCTCCAGGCGAGTGCAATAGCTTTGGGTGTCAGATGAGATGTTGCTGACAACTTCAAAGACATATTTCGAAGATTACCGGCAAATGGCTAAGCTGCGCTAGGAAAAGTGTAAATTGACACGGCAAGAGTTTGATACAACACTTTCGGGGTTGTTTAGGGGATTCTCCAGGAATTCTTGCTAGTATACTCGCCGGATTTTTCCCAGCAATTTCTACTGGAACTTTAGGAATGTATTTAGAAAATTTTGTGTTGGTTTCTCCAATAATTCCCCCAAGAATTACATCGTGGACTACTTCTAGAAATATATCTTGGAAATTTCCTAGTGATTCTTTCAAAATGTTATCTTCCTTCAGGAATTTCTGCAGAAAATTCTCTAGAAATTGTACTGAGGTATCATCCAGGCATTTATGCGGGAGCCCTTTCGAGAATTAAAAAAAAAACTGTGTATATTTACCTCTAGTTATTTCTCAAA